>NC_072740.1:58257348-58568385 GCF_026930045.1 Uloborus diversus
ACCTCATGTTAAATTTATGTTACGAAAAATTACATTTATTTATTGTTAATAAATTTATTCCTCTTGGTTTCCTGTTTAAAGAATACTTAAAGATTAAAAGAATTTATTAAAAAGTATTAAAAAACTATTTTCCCCTCTGATTAAGCGGCAAAATTTGGCCGATAATGACCGATTACCAAGACTACTCTGCCGGTAAATCAGCGCATCCCCTCTAACAACTCGTTCGATATCAGTTTGAAATGTTTGCACTGATTTGTTTTTATTTTTATAATCCTTCATCTAATAATGATTCTAAGATAAGAAAACTTTACAAAAAATTATGTTTGGTCAACCTGACAACCTAACTGAATCAGGATTTAAAACTTTTCAAGCGTTCATGATTTATTAGTCACTAGACGATTAAAATGATTGTGTACTTCTCCTATTAACCGAAGGAAAAATATGTCGCATGATAGATGATGTCACCTTACATGCCATAATCCAACTCATATGATGACAAAACGATGGAATTGCTATGCTGTTACGATCCAGTAAAGTACCATAGCTTTTGCTTCATAAAGACCTTATTGATTTCATTTTATATGTATTTTTTGATACTGTAATTTCGATAAGATGATACCTTTTTTACACAAACAGATGTCCATTATTTATACGGTGATCTAAATGTTGATGGAAGCGAGAAAATTACGGATCGTTTATTGACGAAGCTAGAAAAAACTGTTTTCGATTGCTTTTAGTCGCGTTTTCTTATTACCGTCAATTGCCGTATTTTGAAATACATTATTACGCTTTCAGTTTTAGTACCCAGGAGCGTACAAAGGGAGGCTGGGTGAAAATCATAAACTCAAATGCGTCGGTAATTTTGGGCTCGACTCGAGTCATGAAGTAAATCATCACTTTCTGGCCGAAACGCACATTTCCTACAAAAGCATATAATAGAGGGGGAAATTTAACAGCGGAAGAAAAATGCCCCAAGAATTCTGGCGCTTTCTCCATTTATATATCTTTTTAACAACCGAGTAAAGAAACGGATGATTATCATGACGGAATCATCTTGTCTCGTGACAGGCCCTGCTGAGAAATAAAATTGTCATTCACGATCATAAAAAAAGAAAACTTGGAAAGTATCTCTCGGTAATACCGAAAAGGAAAAAAGGGAGTGAGCCCATAAAAAATAATGCGACACCCTAACGTGAGAATGGCGAAGATGGAAGAAAAGAATCCCCATTTCGTTTTGCTCTATCAACAGTGTTTTCATTTCCAGAGCACGGGCTCGATCTAATGCAAGGAAACGTTTCTCCGGGGAGCCTGCTTGCCTCCGAAAAGTCTCCTGACGATCCCGAGTTTAGCGAGGAAATGTCTTTGCCAGGGCTCGCTCGCTTTTCGTCTATTAGCCACAGGGACTCCCTTCTTTGCTCCAGGATTAACACTCGACTGGGAAAGGTCTTATATGCCGACATTCAATTTATGGAGACACAGTTTTCGTCGAGTTCAGAAATTCAAATGATATTTTTTCCCTTAGAGACACTCGAGGGCAGAAGACAACGAAGAGCTAATCCCTGACTTTGCCAGCAGAGGAAAAAGTTGCATCTATTCATTTTACAAAAAGAACCATTCAAGTATAGCGTTTTGACGTTACGCATAATATTTAAAATATGCAAGGACTTCTACAAGGGTGATTGGATATTAATTAAATTGATAACAAATGAGCTTATAAAAGAATGTGGCACGATATCGCTATGAGTGCAATTATTTTAGCAGTGTTCACAAAAGAAATAGATTGTTAATTCACATATTAGGAAACAACTAAATAAATGAAATGCGCAGTTAAATATCCCAACGATCCCAAATTTAGCGAGGAAATGTCTTTGCAAAGGCTCGCTCACTTTTCTTCTTTTTTCATTGGGACTTTCTTCTCTGCTCCAGTATTACCACTCGACTGGGAAAGGTTTCGTGTGTCGAAATTTAAGTTATGGATAATAAAGGCACAGTTTTGGTGGAGGTTTTTTTTTTTTCATAAATTTAAATGATATGTTCCCCCATAGAGACACTCTTGGGCAGTAAGACAACAAAAAACTAATTGCTTACTTCGGCAGCACAGATGAAGTTAATACCTAACCAATTTACCAGAAGAACCATTTAAATATAGCCTCTTGATGCTACGCATATTATTACAAGGCTTTGAACGACTTTTAACGGATACTCATTAAATGGATAATAGCTAAACCAAAAAGAATTGGGCACATATCTGTATTTTAGTTAATGAGAATAAAAGCACAAATCAAAATATTTTACGGATATAGATACGAAAAACCTTAGTAGTCTTCAAAGTATACTCCTTGAGTATCAATACACTTCTGCATGCAAGTTTTCCACGCTTCGTACGTTTCCTGAAAGTCAGCAAATGAAATGTCCTTCAGAGTACGCGTACGATCTTAAAATGCAGCATAGAATTCAACAGAGTTAAACAATCAAATTTTGTGCAACAGATTGAACCATTTAATAGGTTCAGCGGCAATATTTGGTCGATCACCCGAAAGCGACAAAAATTGCTGCTACTGAGAAGCTTCATCAGGACAATGTGTCACACCGTTCACATCAATGTGTCACACCGTTCACATCAATGTGTGACATTTTTCACACCTGCTTCGGGGTTACAGAGTACCTGACGAAAAATGACGTCGCAACGATTCTTCGGCATCTCTACAACCCGGACGTTGCACCTATAGACTTTTCCTTCTTTCTCAGAGTAAAGCCTCCCTCAAAAACTCATCCACGGAGCCCTAGATGCTGCATTCTGGGAAGGATATTTCATTTGCTGACTGTCAAAAAGCGTACGAACTGTAGAAAACTCGCCTGCAGATATGTTTGATGGAGCATACTTTACCCTAATCGCATTTTTTATTCATTTTTTTTAAATAAATACAACGGTTTTTCTTAGAACAAATACTCCTGAAGCGCCGCATTCCATACGTGCTAACAGACATACTCATTTCTACTTCTTCAATATGTCGCATATCCGTCCGTTCAATCATAAACGCTGCTTTCACTGTCTTTGCATATACTTCCACTGTGGAGTTAATGTGGTTTAAACTGAAAAAAAGGAGCAAGGCTTATGTGGAAACATCCAAAAAAGTCATGTAGCCCCGTTTGGAAGGGGTCACACTAGCAACACGAACTTTACTTATTTGCTTAGAAGAAACACTTGTTTAGGCGTAAATTTGAAAAGTTCAAAGATAACGAAAGTAACGAAAGAGTATGTGATTATGTGTTCATAGACAACAAAATAATATCCCTTCTCATGTGAAAAAAAAATGACTTGTATAATGTAGTAACAAAAATTAAATCACAAGCATACTTTTCCCGATGAAAAACATACCTTATAAATTGCAAATGAATTAGGAAATGTATTTTCATGCGACTCTACTTTCATGTGCATTTTAACTCTGTAAAAACTTACAGAGACTAAGCACAAAAGATACTGCATTTATACAAGTTGTCCACACTTGCCGTCGTATAAATGAAAAATCCTGGCTTTCAAACTATAAAATCCCTTAAAGCTCAATCAATTCTTCAATGCTTAAAAACTTCAAAGAATTGATCATTATTTTAACAGTCCTTACACATTATGTAACACGGCGTAAAAATGGAATATGAAATCGCCAGGAGATTTTCGAAATTCTTTTCTTTCTTATGAAATTTCCTCTTTCATCGCCGTAATAATAAAAGCTGCTCTTTGAAATAAAGTACCTTCGCACCTTTCTTCCGCGCGAGCGTTTTAAGATTTCTTCCTATTCTAAGGTAACGAAGTTTACTCTTGGGACAATCATTTTAGTATCCGATAGGCATGAAAACTTATCTTTGTTTTCTGAAAGCGGTCGAAGAAAGGGCTTGTAAGCAAAATCACTTTAATATTCTCTAGATACTGCTTCATTTTTACAAGAAACTTTAACTATAAAATAGATAAATGCAGTTGATTTTTTTTTCGTTAACAAGTACTGCACTTAAATGGCAAATATTTACAGCAGTGGCATGGAGAATGGGAAGATAGAGGGTTAAAACCCCCCTCGTGAAGGAACTACATTAATTAATATATTGGGCTCATCAAAAATAGCTTCTCAAAAAAAAAAAAAAAAAAAGATGAAAAAGTGAAGAGGAAAAAACAATTTCCGTTCGTATATCTTTCTCTCTCTACCCCTGTATCATTTATCTATGTATTTATATGAACCCATCTGTTCATTTATCTGTCTATTTATTTTCTCTCACATTTGCCGATCTATAAATATCACAGCTATTTATCTGTGCATATCAATATCTTCCTATGTATCTATCTGTACATGTCAATCAACCTATCCATGTATCTATCAATCTATACATATCAATATCTACCTATCTATATACACATATCTATATCTACCTATCTGTCTATACACACATATCTATATCTATCTATCTATTTATCTATATGTATGTTTCTATCTATCTGTACGTATCAATATGTATCTATGCATCTGAACCTATTTATATATCCATACATAGATACCTATCCATCCTTTATACATAAATACAGGTATATCAAAAGAATGACAAAACTCTAAATTCATAAGAGCCACGACAAAATTTTAGTCTCCAGAAAAAATATTTCTCAGAATTTAAGAGGCAAATTCAGTGAAACATAACTTCTGAAAGATTCCTGTTGTACGTACTATCTACTGATCTATGTATCTATGTCGGTGCAAAAAGTTTAGGAAAGCCATCTCCACGAAAAAATTCTTACGAAGGCACTTTCTATGGACATGTACTTTGCATACTGAAAAAAAAAATCATTGCTATATTGTTTAAAATGGTTTTATCGTGTCCTATTCAGTTAGTGTTTCATTGACCAATTGTCATTGGTCCTGTGTTACTCGAAAGCTTTATTATTATATAACACTGCGCTCATTAGACTGTAAGATGTTTAAAGCAAAAATTTCACTACTATAAACCACGAAAGAATTGAAAATGCATAGGGTGCAATGTCTTAATTGGTTTTATGATAATATAGACATATGCTTACGTTATAGTTAATTTATTTTTACTCTATTAACAATTCTTAGAAAAATGTACAGGATATTTGCCCTTTACTAATAATTATACCAATTTGGTTCTTTCGAAAAATAAACTAAACCATTTGACCTTTATTGAATTTAACTTATTTTTTTTTATATTTTAGTGATTTTATAAAAATAGTTTCGTGAAAAATATCGTCCATCGATATCTGATGGATATAAATTTCTTTTTTTCTAATTTCATTCTCCTCGTTTCTTTTTCATTACGTATGATGAGGTATGTGTGATTTTTTTTCAGAGTTTACAGACGAATAGGTATATCGCACTGCTGTATGGGATGTATTTTCAGAAAATTCAGAAATCCCCTCCTCCAAAAAAAAAAAAAAAAAAACCGGCATCTTCCTTTAAAAGCTTCAGTGTATATCATCTTATTTTAGTTATTTTCACTGTATAATAACTATTTTAAAGTAGACTTTCTATTACTTTTAAGGCTACAGCACTGCCTAGAATTTGCATTTTTCTGAAACAGATGTTTTAATGCACTTGTTGTTAGATTCCTAAAAAGCTATTTTCTCTATTAAATATCTATGTAGATGAAACGATGAAGCAAGTTTATGTTATGTCATTTCCTCTGTTACCAGTGCAGTTATTAAGATAAGTAAATACTTTTGCTCTAAAAAAAATAATAAGAAGTAACATCGGCAAAAAGCACAAATTGCAGATTACTGCAGACACGTGTTTCGGCGTTACAAAGAACGCCCTTTTCTATGTAAACTAAATGAGCTTATGGATGAAAAGACATCTAACAAAACCTCTTTTGTCGGATGTCTTTTCATGCATAAGCTCATTTCTTTTGCATTGAAAAGGGCGTTCCTTGTAAAACCAAAACACGTGTCTGTAGTAAGCTGCAATTTGTGCTTTTTAACGTTGTTATTTGTTATCAGTACAATTATTATTTTGTCCCATTTATATGTATACATAGGAGTTACAAAATTAGTTAAATGCCAGATTTTCTTAAAGCTTAATGAATACCGTTTGTATATATCTGTGTTAAGGTTTTTCATAAAAAGTTTCATACGAACATTTTCAGTTATATACTAAATTTCAAGCGATGGATATGAGTTAAATGTTTGCGCACGTTGTTAAAAACGCAAACAATGCATCTGTCGTTTTGTACAAACAGCGCCATTGACGTTGTTCAAGCTAAACAAAGCGAAGAAGATTATCTATCTAAAACAAACACTAATAGTACTCCTACTTTTTGTAGCATGTCCTAAGGCTGCCATAAAACAGTGATAAGGACAGCTTCTGCAAAGCCCCTCTACGCGAAGGCAGTAAAAATTTTACTGCCATAAAATTACTACGATAAAGGAATCGCTAAGCCTTTAAGTAGTGTAATCACAGTGGAAACAGACGTGGCTTTTTAATAGTCGGCAGACTTTTTTCAACAAGGCAACAAACTGGCAAAGCATTCGTAGAAGCGTGCGTACAGGAAATGTACGGAGCTCAGAGACTTTTTTCGAGTTCTACCTCGCTTAATGACTTATTATTGATTTTACCTCTGACAGAATTATTACTAGAATGTTATGGCTAGTAATTAGATTCTGTATTTTTATGGGCGCCAGCGAATTTTTATCGATTGCTCACTACACTAGACGACGGAGCTAAAGGAACAGGTCCTCATTAGAGCAAAAGAATAAGTTATATTCCGTGTTCTAACTCACTTGTCCCACGGTAATCGTCTGCAACCAAAGAAAAATTATCATTTGACTTATACCTATCATGGAAGAAAAAAAAACAGCCAGTATGTACATTGGCAATTGGAATGTAGTCGTGCATAATTTGACTTTTACTTTCGAAGAGAAAATACTAATTATATTAAATTTGCGAATGGCAACCTGTGATGCACTTGTGTTTATCTTTACTACTCCAAACTTTCGAATAAAGAATTCATAACATTTGCTTTGATGGTGAGCGACTACAAAGAACGCAAAGAGTAATTTTATAGCATTAATTAAACTCTTACAATTAATTTCTTCATTTTTTAGGAAAATAGTATAAAAATTATTTTTCTCTGTAGCACGGAAAAAAGGCTATAAAGTTTTTTTCTTCTCATATTTAGCTCTCTGCTTTTTAAAGGAATAAATGTTCTAAATATGTAAGCCACGTTTTATTTTTATAGAAAAATAAACACGGAGCATCACTTAATGGCGTAGTTGCTCAATGTTATGTTGATCTTAATTAAATCTCAAGATTAATTAAGGGAAATAATTCGTGGAAGAAGAATTATTTTTACATGTAAAATGTTAACAATTTTACGATTTTTAATTGCATAGTAAATAAAAAGTTTTTATTATTCTTTCACTTCAATATTTATTCATCTTTTTCTTTTTCTTTCTTCAGGGGTGCCTATCAAGGGGGGGGGGGAGTCATGGCACTGACTGCTCTGGGAAATTTTTCGAGGAATGTTTTTAAATTTTTAATTATTTATTTATTGTTTTTTTTTCGGATTACTCTTGTTACTTTTTAATTATATACTTATTGTTATTATTATTTTTTGGATCAATCTCGTTCTTGAAAGGGGTGGGGGCGCTGTTGTATTTGCTGGACCCCCGCCACTCCTCCCGGAGTTGGGTATCCCTTTAATAATTCTTTCCAATCATATAATTATGTGTATACGTATAGCGGATACATAACTAAACTTATTAACCAAAAACATAATTATGTTCAGGCTTAAAATCAGAAAGAAGTTTAAAAAAAATATTGTTAACAGGAAAATTGGGACTGGGAGATCTGGAAATGTCATTTTGAATGAATGTAACGTACTTTGCGATGAATACAACTGCTAGTTACTAACAACTGGACTATGTAATGGCTAAGAGAACTTTAGAGCATAGTTAAACATAGTTAAACGGCAGAATAAAAATATTTCCGAACATCTAGAAAATTTAATGGTTTAGAGAATTCATTGGACACTTGTTCTTTTTTTGAAACGAAGAAATATCTAAGATTAAAATTATCTTGAAGAATGGCCAGTTATTCAAATTTGCATTAATTTGTAAGAAATGTGTGTATGCGACCTTGTTGAACCCATAAAACTTGAAGAATGAGTGGTATAGTCAAAGCATGATGAACATAGTTTTAAATTGCGTTTAGATCAACTGCAAAAAAAAAAAAAAAAAAAAAAAAAAAAAAAAAGAAAAGAAAAGAAAAGAAAAATTCGCGTTGAATTTAAAATGTTGCTTTACTCATAGCGAAATCAACTATTCGAAGTTTTTTAGTAGAATTATTTCAATATAACTAGCTTACTTAACAATATTTTTTTCATCTAAGCTAAAAATCAGCTTTTAACTTGAAGGACGAATTTGTCCTTAGTACAGCATAACTCTATACATCACTTTATTAGCAGTTTGAATAAATATCGCAGCATGTGAATACGGGAAATGTTTTTGAATGTTTGACTCAAGTTGAAGGTATGGCGATTATATTATCAGTCGATGAACAAACCAGCCTGCTGCTCTTTGAAATACAAGAAATTGCAAACCAGCTCGACAAAGAATGCTTTAGTCCCTTGTTGGCCTCTTCATAATTCATCTGAAATTCAAATGAAAGCTGTTTCGTTCGCATCATGACTGCGAATAGTCGATTTTGTCACCGGGTTGTCGGCCGATTTTCAAAGGAGGTGCCTCTGCCTTCCGGCAGTCTCTGTATGACATCTAGAAACTAGCAAAATGTAAAAGAAAAAAAAAACACTTGGGGGCCTTCTCTCTGCAAAAACATAACATTTTTAAGACATACAAACGTTGAAAAATGTAAACAACAAGCAGAAGCTAGAAAGTAAATCGCATTCACTGGTACCGTATTGGATGTTTCACTAAAATTACTGGTTATGCTAATATATTATCCGATTTTTAGACCATTAATAATCCCCTTCTCGTTTATTTATGACAATACGTATTCCCAATTAACAGATCTCTCCTCCACTTATAGCCAGTGCACAGTAGAGTATCGTAACGAAAAATTTATTTATTTATTTACGGAAATGCTGGGAATTAACACTTTCGTCATTTGCCTTGTGGCTTCCCAATGATTTTAGACAATACAATTAAAATCTTTTGCACGTGTCTAAGTGGCAACTGTTCATTGAGAATCCTGAATCGCATAGACTGCAAGCCGGTGAGTCCTTCAGTCTCATTTTAATTTTAATAGATGGGCATTTAGGCAATCGTGCCAGGTTCATAGCCGAAAAATGGCCACAGCAGAATTTGGAGGAAAGTCCATAACAGCCGGTCCACTGTTCCAAAAACGTTTCCAGACCTTTCCTGTTTAATATCCAATGTTGCATATCCAAGTTGAATTTATTCTCAAATTCCATTTTGATGATTAATTTAGCGAAATGTAAAGTGGACAGTTTATTTGGTCCCTGTAAAACAGTGGTACCTTGCACTCTGAGGTAATCAGCTCCAATATTACTCGCTGGGTAACAATCCCAATGTAATGCCACAAAATTGGAAAGAGAATTTAAAAGAGACGTGCATTCGAAAATGTGTTCAGAATTACAAACTGTATTATTGGAGACTGCTTGAAGTTGATACCACAATGAATTCCATTTTCAGAAATTACTTAAGATGGATAAATTCGTTAAAACTTAAGTTCTATTTATTATTTTTATCTCTAGCTCAAAGAACTGAAATATATTCTCTGCTATATATGATGTTTTTGATGATGTGAATATATTAACATAAACAATAACTAGATACATGTTTTTTTATAGATGACGTTTAATTCCTTTGTTAAAAATGTACTGTATCGTTGTTTTCGTTTTTTCAAAAATAATAGATAAGCATATCACTCTGTCTGAGAGTAATATGATCTACAAAATTAAATGCGTACAATGTTAATGAACCTCCCCCTCCTCCCTTCCCTAACCCCGTCATCTAGCATGCTTTAAACAAGCTAGGCTTGCCTTGGGGAATAAAATGCTAATGCTAGACACAATAGATTAAAAAAATCAAACATTTTACTGAAAATAACAATTTTAATGAATATAAGGAAATTAAGTTTAAGCTTTATTAGAGATTTATGGGGGCATTTAAATGTACTTTCGTTGCATTATTGGAATAAGCCTCACTTTATAAAAGGGTTTTATTTCGTAGTTTTTAGTCCGATTCTGAAAGTGATCCAATTAAAAATTAATTTTCAAAGTAAAAACGTTATCAATTAACGCGATGATAAATAGTGTTGAGATTATCCCATTGTATTTATCCAAGATATATTTTTCATTCTTAGCAACGTATATTATTTCTGATACACATCTTGACGAAGAAAAATGAACAAAAATGTAGCATGATTGAATTAAACTTTATTGGTAAATAGTCAACACCAAACGTATCTACGACCTAGAACTTTTTATAATACATAGAGCATTATATCCATATTTTTTCTATTATAAATAATAATGTTCTTTTTTCATTTTTAAAAATTTATTTATTTATTTATTTTTTGTATTTAACAATTGCAAAATAGAATCATAACAATAATTAAATATAAAAAAGTAAAAAAATCGTTTACATTCATTCTTCTTTATTGAAACAGTGTTAATGTGTAATTTTAATACGAATTTAAAAACAATCTTAAAAACTGTCTTATTGGTACTACACTCACTCTTAAAATATCCTTTTAGAACTCGCAACCTAATTTTCGGACATAAATTTCATCGTGCCTCTCTCCGTGTCTTTGTCACAAAATATCAACATAAATAATCAAGTATTTTCTTTTTTTTTTTTTTTTTGTGTTAAAATTACATTCTGACCTTGACTAAAAATCTGTGTGTAAACTAGAAATTTGTTTTTTGCTCTAAATATTAGATTCCTACTGCTTTGAATAAAAGGTCTATTAGTTCAATATTTTTTTATTCCGTTATTCAGGAAAATAACTTCATATGGATTCATTTATAAAACATAAACTTATACAAATATTTGTTATACAACAGTTACGTTTTTTCTTCTTTTTTTATGATTAGAACTTACGTTGTGCTGGGGTGCTTATTTTAGCTAGACTTTATTGCTTTTATGTAAAAAAATAAATTGATTTTAAGTTAAAAAAGGATCGAAATTTCACTTTTGAAACTACCCCATTAGTATTTCATAAAATATATACAACTAACAGTAACGATAAACAACAGTAACAAATATGTAGCATTGAATAGCATTCGTAAGGTAACTATTAACATGAAAATGTTCTGATACAACCTTTTTCATAAGTATATCATGTTTTTGTTAATACGTGTTTTACATTTTATTATGTCATACTATAGTTTCATTTAACTGCAAGAAATTGATTTTTCGGAATTTTTTTTCTTTTGGCCACCCTACCTTTACGGGTTTTGAGCTTCAAGGGGGGAGGGGAAGCCCCAATGGTTTAAAACCACCGATTATTTCGTCGACTATCTTACGAATGGTAATTTATCACTTTTCATTTTATTTTACGAGAAATCAAATGATCTAATAATTAAGTCATTAAGTTAATAAACTAACATATAAGCTTTAAATTTAGTTTTTCTTATCTTCAATTCATGATATTTTTTCTCTATTTTTATCAAAAATTAGTTATTTCAATTGTACCTAAACATCCCAACCATCAACTATTTTGAAATTCATAGACCATATGCTATTAATAAATTATTCAGTAGGGAAAAATATTTTAACATGCTTTAGGTTAAGTTTCAGAATTTAAACATGTCTTTTGCATGAATTTAATATATCCTAATAAATTTAAACTCAGCAAATTGTTAAATTTCGTGTAGAAGTGAGCGTAGAAAAAGAATAAGTGCTGGAGTTTGGCTGAATATCGTACGATGCGGGTAATTTCCCTCTTCATCTCAAGCCGAACTCTTTGTTGATTTGTACCTAATATACAACAAGGTGATCTTGGTCTCGTTTTTCTTTAACATTTATTTTTTTACACGTTCTTCGGGTTCTTAATTTTTCATGCAATTAAATGTATGTTGGCTGCTAAATCGCTTTAAATCGGCGTCTTGGTATTCAAACACGACCAATTATTCTAGAACCATACATATTTATAGAGTTACCTTTTCTCCGGTAGCAGCGTAGTCGTTAACTAGCCACTAACAGTGGGCACTTCCTTGGAAAAGGGATAAGGAAAAAATACGAATCCCCGGGCCTGGTTCAAATGTCATAAACTTTTAGATGTTCGCTTTGCTAACCAGAAAGTAATAAAAACTCACAATGGACAGGATATAATTTATTAATTAGCTTTTCGTTTTTCATTCAATAAAATAAAAACCGATTCAGAAGCATGAATATGCGATTACGTTCGTGAAAAGGAAGTAGCTACATCGAAAGTGTGCAACAGGCAAAAGAGGGGATCAGGAATTATGTTTTCGGGGAGGGGATCACTCTGCATTATTAAATAAATACGATATAAATATCGTAATTCAACCATGTTGTCTTGCACGCATAAGTCGGGACTTTGCTCTAGCAGAGGTGGGCGCTTGGAGAGGGGTTTTGCCCAAATTGTCGATTTCTAGGTGTATTTTGAAGGATGGGTCATGCTATTAACGATTGTCTTTAACGAGCTTCAAATGGGAAACGGTTCTGAAGATGTACTGAAATATAATATTAAATTTGGCAGTGGCGGATTAATTGTTATGCTTCACAACATGCTTTAATAATATATATATATATATATATATATATATATATATATATATATATATATATACAGTAAAAGCTCGTTACATCACTCGCTCGGAAATTTTGCGCTTTTCCTTTGTCTCCCGAAAAAAAAACCGAGCTGATGTGTGCATCACATGACTTCCTTTTACTCCAATTTAATGTCATTTCCCCATTATTGGCAATTTTAATGTGATTCAATAGTTTGCTCTCTAAATGTCACCAACAGAGGCTAAATTGAAACCAGGTTTAAAAATTAAAAAAAATGCCAAATTTGTCGCCAAGTTAACGACAAAACTTGGCGACTAAAAGACTGGCGATATATTGTCAAGTGTCCGCCAAATTATAACACCACTTGAGTTTACATCGAAATTAACAATGATTCCCTCCCCCCAAGAGGAGTAAAAGACCCCTTCAGAAACACCCGAATGCAACCAAAAGGGGAGGTGCACAACTAGACCCCCCCCCTAGGAGTCTACGTACCAAATTTCAACGTACTAGGACATATCGTTCTTGAGTTATGCGACATACATACGCACATACAGACGTTACGCGAAAATTTGTTGTAATTAACTCAGGAATAGTTAAAATGGATATTTCGCGTGTCTATACGTTCTTAGACACTTATCCACGTAATCTTTTTTTTGAGTCTATTTTTATTTTCTTTATCATTATTTACATATTTTAAATGAAATTTTGTATTTTTAGAGCATGTAATTTTTAATCTGTAGTAAACGTATAAATGTGTTCAGTAGCTGAATTAGAAAGAAAAATGTTGCGACACATGTTGTATGCATGTTTTGGATGAGAAGAGAAAAATTTCAAGTAAAATTCCTCATTTTTTTTAAGTACTTATTGCGATTTTAAAACTGTCTGCGTCATAAGAAGCAAACGTTAGAATTTATACAGTAGCAGAATGAGACAGGAAAGTGATGCGGCACACATTGTATGCATATTTTGCACGTGTGTCTCAACATTTTCCCCATTTCCATTTTAATCAACCTAATGTCTGAAGCATATAACTTTTTTTTTAAATCTAAACGGGAAATGTTAAGCCTGAGGAAATTAAAAATTTCGATGTTTTTTTACCGTCCTTTTATATAAAAGTTTTGTTCTCTAACACTGTAAAACATTCGACCGAAATAATGATTTTTAAAATGTAAGGGATAATTTTTGTTTCTGCTCTTTGAGTGATACTTTAATCTAACAAAATAAATATATATATATATATATATATATATATATATATATATATATATATACATAGATCTGATGAATGTGAAATATAATGAATTAATTCAGCAGGAGATTCATTTAAGAGCAGATAATGTTTTATAGTTAAATGGATTTCTGGAACATTCCTCAAAGGAAACAAATGTGACAATAATTTTAAAAAGTCTGATTTTAGTAATTTTAGCTAATTATAAATGATCGAGAAGAAAAATATCAACTCAGCAAAGAAAATTGTTCAATGGATAGTTAGATAAGTCTGTATTATGCATAGTAACGCAGATACCCGATTTTCAAAATCAGTTTTTTTTTTTTTTTATTATAACTAGAAGCCAACTTTCAATTAAAGAGTTAATACTCTTTAAAATGTTATGTAGCGAAAATGAAAACTTAGCATTAGAAGAGTGGTGAATTACATTGAAAACTTGAATTGAATTTATGAATGTGTGGTTTTATATAGAGAGAGATATATATAGATATATCGATCTATGTATCACACAGAAAATTGATTAAAAAAGTTAAGAAGCCTTCCATTTTATCCTAAATCCGGTAAAATCAGTTTTAATAATGTGAAACAAAAATAAAGATTACGTATATCGTTTTACTCGCACCTGCAAATCGATATACTTAGTTTCGTGTTAACATACTTTTCTATTTTATTTATAAGTATTTGTAGAAAATAGGACCAGGTAATTCCTCAAAATGTTGATAAAAACATTTCCTTAAACGATAATTCTATCAATTTATGAACTAAACATTCGCAACTTCTATTTTTATTTATTTCATTGAAAAATGGGGAAACTCCGTTAAAAAGTGACGAATTATAAAAGGTGAGAAAATTATTTTCCTTTCAGAAAAACATTTCGACACTGCGATAGTGAATTCGTAATTCAATATTTCCATAATATTTCATTTGTTTAACTTTCCATTGAAAGTTAAAAACAGACTTCAAATGCTCTTTTTTTTAGATCTACAAAAAGTCAAAATATTTATAATTAAAATAATTTATTTATTTTTTCAAAACTAAGACTTAGCATAATTTTTTATATTACTTATTCTCATTTGACGAAGAAAAAAGAAAAAACGTACAGCTTTATTATTTTGAACCAAAATTCCTAGTTTTTGCCAAAATAATTTTTTAGACTACAAGAAAGATAATTATTTTTAAAATGGTCAGTTCTTTCATTGTAAGATTTTTTAAACTGTCCAATAACGATCTTTGATAAAGAAAAGCTTGTTAAAGGAAATACTTTCCCCTTAATAGTTGTCTTTATAAAAGCAGTTTCCCTAAGGCGACTTTTTATTTTTAGACAACGCTTTAGAAGCTTTTAAAACAAGTGTCAAATGTCCGTAATGGGATTTTTTTACAAGAGTTTGTAAGCATTAATGATGTGTGTTTTTATTATTACGTAATTCCTTTAAGGGAACATCTTGAAAAGAAAAAAAACTAAATGTACAAAAAAAAAGTTTAACCCCAAAAATTGTTTTATTTTGTCAAAATGACTTTTTTTCATGCTTACGTTTTATGCTGCTGTGTAGTAAAAATTGAATTTTCAATCATATTTAAAGTATTTTAAGATAATATTTTATTAAAATAATTTGTAACATTATTTTGGTACTGACAAAGCATTTTTTGTAAAAATATATAATATATTTCAGATTTTACAATTATATTTTACTCTCTCTTAAAAAATAAAATTATGAATCCATAATAAAATAAAGTATGAATACACGTTAAAAAATATTGATTAAAAATGTTAATGTGTTTGTGTTTAATTTTTATTCAATTTTCTCATTGATTTGTTTAATAATATTTTTAAATTATTTCAACTTACTTAAGAGCAGCCAAACTTTGTTGGAACTTGAAGTGAAAACAATTCGCCATTATATAACGATCAAAATCGCAGTCAATGGATTGAAAACTGGTCACAGTAGTAGAATTCAGTTAAAATTTCCTGATATAAAATAATTGAGTACAACAATAATTGGTCAAGCTCATAAGCCAGACTATAGAAACACGCATTCTCTAATCCATAAAGAGCAAATTAAAGTGTCATTCTTAAAAAATTTGATCGATCTCCGAAGTACAAGGTAAAAATTCCAGTAAAGTTACATCGTTACTTTTTTCCCCTTCTCCACTGTAAATTTGAACAGTATCAGTAAGTGAATAAAAGTGTCACTATCTAAAAATAAAATTGTGGTTCGTTCTCAGAGCGCAAAAAAAGCGAAGAAAAAAAAAGTACCACGTCTTTCTGAAACAATAGAAAGAAAAATGTCCCTGGTAGAGGTATGCCATCTGCTTCGCTATACACCCATTGTGACCATAAAGTTCGATTGAGGCAAAGAAACGGGAAAAGTACTTAAAAGACTCCTATATAGAACGAAATGTTCGATTTCTTCCAAGTTCTTTCCTACTTTTTTTGTCGAGACTTTGCATTCAAGGAACTGTCAGCAGTGGTTAAGTCAGAAGAAACGTAATAACTCATTGCCGCTGAAATAAAGAGAGGATTGCTTTAGAAAATTCTGGACATGTTCAAGTCGAAAGTTTTTCTTAAGCCTTACAATTACAATTTCTATCGTACTTCTGCCGTATCAGAGCTGTAAAGCTGTTTATTTTAGAGAGGGTTTCAGGCTATGGAGTAAATAAATCATGTTGAATATTTAAGGAAAAAAAAAACCGTATTTTCTTTGCGAAACTAGTTATTTTCACGACAATATCCTCAAGTTAAATTTATGGCAATGTCAGAGCCTCTTTATAGAAATACTAACAGTGACTTTACATCAAAAAAAAAAAAAGAAAAAGAAAAAAAAAACTTTATATTAACGAAAAGTTGAAATTTAATCTTCAAGGATTTTGTTTTTATTTTTTATTTTATTATTCTGGCACTCAGTCATTCTTCGTAATATATGTGTTCGCGAAGAACTTAAATACAAATGAATAAATTGTGGTTTTAAATTGAAGCAAATAAACATAGATTCTAGTATAAGGGACTAAGTTGAAAATAAATGATAAGTTGAATGAATTAAAATTTTTTTTTTAAAAAATCAATAATTATTATTATGCAAAAGGAGCTCCGAAAGCTACAAAAGCTAAACACTAAACAATTCATTGAGTGTTTCACAAAAAATTCCTTCCTCACTTCCATTTGCGTCGCTCTAACGTATCTTTAAATGTACATGAATGCCATGCAGTTCTGTTAGTCGTGAAAATATTTTTAAAACTGATTAAACCTTTATTGCGGATTTCTTTGGGCAGTTCTATAAGGTCGAAGACTGCTTATCGCGATAAATTTTTTTTCAATAAACATGTTATAGACATTTTCGGAGTTATTTTTTCTAGTTAGTGTACTTTTTCCCTGTGTTTCGCGTTTCCGCTTTTTGACATCTGTGTTACAATTAACACAATTGAGTTTATTTCATATTTTTTTCTGCGATTATCATCATTATTAATATGTATTCAAAATGACTGCCGAAACTACAAAGGTAAATATATTTCTTTACTTTGCCGTGGGTCAGGTAAAAGGTGGTAACTGCATTTTTTTTAGTCATTTATTGTACGTTAGCTTTTTTTTTTTTTTTTTTTTGTAAAAACTAGCTTATTTGGTTTTAGCTAAATATTTAAAAAAAAAAAGAAAAAACACGAAAAAAACGTCTAATCCCACTATTTCCCTATTTTTAGTATTGAATCCAAAACGCATTTCTTCAGTTATCTCGAAAACTCATTTCTGCAGATACTACCGTTTACCTGCACACGGCAGTATTGTGCAGAGTACTCTTTGCTGTTTAATTTGAACTTTAATTTGAAAGTTTGATTTCGACGTGTACACAATTTCAGGAAAGCCTTCCCATCACATAAATCTGGAATTGAGAATGATTAATGCGTTGAAATGCAGCATTTTTCTTCGATAGTATGGTTATGTGTATGAAATGTTGTTACAAGTTCAGGTTCGCGACTGAAACACTTTATTATCCGACAAAATTTCAAAAGATTTTCAACTGCATTTCCTAAGACAGCAGACGTGATTTCAACTTGCTTTAATTATGTGAAGAGAGATTTATTTTTACGTGATAAATGTGAGACTCACTGAATCTGTTTATTAAATCGCACGAGTTGATTACCAACGTTGAAATGGCAATGCAAGCTTATTTGCATTTACATTTTAACCATAAACATAACGTGTAGTGTAATTAGTCTGACGCAGAGCCAGGAATTACAATTAGTTTCTCCGGCGTTACGAGTTTCATTTTAAACGTCTTAGCGTCAAACTTTGACAAATGCACCAAACCGAATATTCCTTACAAAATGTTTCAGTTGCAAAATTAAACTTCGGAATGTCCTTGAAAGTAAGTTTATTTTAGAAACTCTTTCAGGATTAATTTCTCCTGAAGTTTCTTTTAAAAATTTTGGCAAATATGTGTCGCGGATCTTATATAGGCGTTGCCACCTAGGGAATTCATGGCACAGACTGCGGCATTGAAATTTTTAGAGGGTGTGTGTTTTAAAGGGGAATTTTTCTCTTTTTGTGGAAGAGCTCCCGCTTTGGGGGGGGGGGCTTTGTGGTAGTAGAGGGGTATGAGCCTTTGCACTTGTGAGGAAGGGGCACCCCTGTGTTATAGATATATGGTATTAAACTCTAAATGAAACAATTTTTAAATTCGAGTATTATGTTTTACCCATTTTTGATGTAAATATTACGAATTAAATAGGTTGAACAAAACTACAAAATCGTAATCGGAAAACATCAAGTGCTTCGTGTGGTCATGATTGAAATCAATACAATAGAAAAAACATATTCATTTCTTAACATAACTTGAAACATGTATTCATAAAATAAGTGGTTTCGTTTTGCTTTGACGGTTCCGCTGCAACCTTGAAATAGCTATATTCTGCAATTTTTTGCCGATTCGTGCTTTAGTTAAGTTAAATTTTCATTTTAATCATATTTTTAAGCAAAATTATTTTGATATTTTTTCATACTTTTAAGAGAGCATTTTTAAACGAGGGATTATATATATATATATATATATATATATATATATATATATATATATATATATATATATAATATATTTCCAGTTTTGACTATTCCTTCTGTACCGATTTCTTTTTTAAATTTATTTATTTAGTTACATTCAAATGTTAGTTTTGAGGCTAATGATTGTGTTTAATAGCTGCAGGGGCGCCGACTTGCAAAAATTATTGAGGGGGGCTAGACGTCACCGGTGATCCAGGAGTTATGTAATCCTAAGGCGTCCACACCCCCACTTAAAAAAAAAGGGAAAAAAGTTCAGATTTTTTGAACCTTGAAAATGCCAATTTACATATTTTCTGGTGTATATGATTTATACAAACAAACAACATGTGGCATGGCGTTTTCAAAGTTAATCTAAGAATTTGTATACAAATTTTTTAGTTCAATTAAATCATGTCACTTGTCTTCAGTGTGGGACATTTTTACAGTTCTATTTTGGGGGAAGTCGTGCAGTTCCGTGGCTAGGCATTGATATAATGTAGGGCACTTGACTTGCATGGAAGGGCACTCCCAGTGCGCCTAAATACAAAAAATATTGGGAGAGGAGGGGGGGGGGGCATACCGCGGGTTTAACCCCGGGAAATTTTCTAAATTGGAGATGGAAAAAGTAAGTTTTACAGTTTTTTAAGAATTTTAGAGTAATATATTATCAATATTAGAGCCCCGAAAACTCGACTCTCGTTAACCCAACACATGTTTTGGCTTAAAAAATCGGAAAAAAAAAACACATGTACGGTATTTTCGTAAAACGTTAATTTAATTTATAGTATAATAATTTTGTTTTTAGACTATTTAGACTATTACAGAATAGTGAATATATATATATATATATATATATATATATATATATATATATATATATATATATATATATATATATATATATATATTAATTTAAACTTGCTTTGAATAAGGCTAAGAGTTCATTAAATAAAAATTATATCCCACAGTTGATTTGTTTAATTAAGTTAATATAGTACGTAAATAGCGGGTTTTTATAGGGTCTTATACCCCAAAAATATTTAAGTATTTGAAAATAACTAATGCAATACTATAGTAATACGGTAATAAAATAGTACTAATATTTCGAAATTTTAAATCTAGCATTTTGTATGCAGTTAATTCTCAGTTTTAATGCTCTTTAAATACCAATATTTGGGCTGTCTTTAGAAAGGTGCAAATGTCGACCGCCTGACTGGATTACTGAATTT
This sequence comes from Uloborus diversus, assembly GCF_026930045.1. Lineage (NCBI taxonomy): Eukaryota > Metazoa > Arthropoda > Arachnida > Araneae > Uloboridae > Uloborus > Uloborus diversus. Next base: position 58,277,565 of record NC_072740.1, read on the forward strand.
TAAGTCATTGACGACTAGTCGAATATCCAATTCATCCAAAATATATCGGTGCTTATCTGCCCCATTGTTGATCGGACAGACTATCCGCACGTTCGCACACTGGGACAAATTCTAAGCGCTTGCAGCACCGTAATAATGTCATTATTCACACCACTCGTTTTCAGTTAATCTGCTTTTTACTGTAAAAATTATTTGTTGTAACTCATTACTGAATGTATTTTACAAGGTAACTATCTTCAAACAAGGAAAATAAAAAAATACTGAGACAAATTTGTGAGTTTAGAAAGCATTAAATAACAAATAATTTTCTTAAATTATTGAGAGGGCTCTGCCCCCTCAAATTTTGTTTTGAGGGGGCTCGGGCCCCCTCAGGCCCCATGGAGTCGGCGCCACTGAATAGCTGTCTTGTGAGAAGAAAAGGGTTGCTATAGTTGGATTACATCTTTTTTTTAAATTATTTTTTCCTTACTTCGAAATCACATTTTGCATTTGAAACTCGGACAGTTCCGCGCGTAACAGCTGGGTCTTATCAAGTCAATATGAGACAGTTTTTGCAGTTTTTTTTTCTAATCCTGCTAAATAGGATCTAAGTCCCTTTCAATAAAGTGATCGAACTTCCTTCTATGATATATATATATATATATATATATATATATATACTAGCCGCCTGTGGCGACCAGCTGGTCCGCCTTTTTACGCCAAGGTTGCCGCCTTCGGCGGCTGCTTAAAGAAATTTCGTGGCGGTATCAATCAATCTATATCTATACTATTATTAATTTGAATAGAATAATTTCTAGACCTTACCGTTTTCCCGGTAAGCCGCACACACACACACACAAACATCTTATTTCATCATAGCCGCCTGCGGCGACCAGCTGGTTCGCCTTCTTACGACATTCGCCATTCTATGCAGGCAGCCACCTACGGCGGCTGTTTGCCTAACATGTCATTTACCTTTTTACTTCAAGTTTGCCGCCTTCGGCAGCTGTTTAAATAAATTTGGCAGCAGTCAGCAATCAATCCATCTGTATCTTTTTTTGTGATATTCACATTTTTACGCAAAGATTGCCCCTTCGGCGGCTATCTACCTTTACGATCTATCTCTAAATTTTCTTATCCATCTCTATTTATTTTAGCCTTCCCGCTCATTTCCTAATAAAAACAAAGATCACTCCAAAAACCGCTTTTTTTTTTTTTTAAAGTAGGGCAAAAAAAAAAAAAAAAAGTTATCTCGAAAATTCCCCGTAGTGTGCAAAAAGTAGCGTTTGACAAAGAAAACAAATCTCGCTGTTTTTATTGAAATAAATGCGCACAACTATGCAATGTAACCTAATATAGATACAGCAAAACGTACAGCTTGGGCTCGGGGGGGGGGGTAAAGAAATAAATGCAATCCCTAAATAAAACAAAAAAAAAAAAAAAGGAAAGAAAAAAAGCAAGCGCTGCCGAAAAAACACGTGGTCATCGCTTCATAAAATGTAGAAGTAAGCTATATAGGTTAAAAAAAAAGATTAACATTTGTTTGCGATTAAGATTCCATCTTAAATATCGAATCGAAATCCAAATAGTGACGTCAGAGACATAAAAGATTGAAGAACGTTTTTTTTTCGACCGATGCATGGAAAGACATGATGTGTTCAGCATTAAAAAAATTGTTAAAAAAAAAAAATATTGCGTATTTTAAGAACTTTTTTCTTCTGAAGAGGGCGAAATGTTTTTACTATTACCAACTGAAATTTTAGAAATGAGACTTTGATACTTCTCGCAGGATGATGTTAGAAAAAAATAAAACCCAGGAAGAAATGCAAATTAAAGGTATTTTTAAAAAATCATAAAAAATACAAAAACTGCTCTATCTGCAAAATCTTTTCATTCATCATATTTAAAATTAAATTTCCTACACTATAGTACAAAAAATATTTGTGTGGTGCGATTGTTTCGGGGTCTGTGAAGTAAAACGTACTAAAAAATGCAAAAAAAAACACATAAAACATTAAATAACTTTTTTTCTAATTAAAATTTCAAAAATCGAAGCCCGAGGTGCACATCTTCGGCAAAAACTGCAACTGTATACCAAATTTAATCTTTCTAGGCCTTACCGTTTTCCCGGGAAGCGCGCCACACGCACACACACAAACATCTTATTTTATTATATATATATATATATATATATATATATATATATATATATATATATATATATATATATACTGAATAAATTTAGGCACACAGGGTGTTCATAAAGTCTTGCACTATTAAAGAAAATGCATTTAAAAATTACTTAAGATTAAAAAAAAAAAAAAAATCCTTTTCTCGAAAAGTTTTTCCCCCACAATGCTTAATGCACGTCTACTTATGCGCCTTTCGTATTTCTGAGAAGATTTAGACGATTTTAAACTTTGCGCCGCGTAGTTCAGCCAGAATTTTTCTTTCTAAGTGAGTGCTAAGGGCTTGGTCATAACAATCCTTATATGGATATAAACGGTCATATTGAAAATGTGTGTTAAAACCAAAGGTTCTTTGGTGTTGACCAACCACCCCAGCCAGTTTTGTCTTTCATAAACGCCATTTTCAGCTTTCGATGTTAGTGCGACCTGTATGCCTTTACCTAATATTGTACCAACGGAAAAAAAAGCTGGATGAAAGAAGAATCAAAATTGCAAAACAATTAATGATATAATCTTACACAGTCTATCTTAAATAAATTTTCTTTATTGGTGTGAGATTGTAGTTCTGTAGTTCTGTCTACCTCTGACTGAATTTTCTTTTGAACTGTTCAACTGTATTTTCTTGATCAGAATTATTCGCATTGCCCGTGAAAAGTTTTTTCTTTTATTTTATACAAAAGTGAAAACACTTTTCGTTTGCTGTTGTCACATCGTGCTTTTCTTCAGATGCCATTTTAATCCACTACCGTTCTTATTTGATTTTATTCACTTTTTAAAGTGATTTCCGTAGTCTATGTCCACATACATGACTTTAACAAAGATAAATATCACTTTGATTTTTTTTTTTTTTTTTTTTTTTGTGGTTTATTTTTTCGTCTGGGGAAAAGTCTACTTTTCATGATAATTTCTTATGATAGGAGTAAAACGCCTACGCGCGACTCATTTGCATTTCTTCGAGTGCTTTTCGCAATATTATTCATTCCCAAAGCATTTTTTTTTTTCTTCTTCAGTTGCGAGTATTAAAAGAAAATCTTCTAGAAAAGACAACCTATTAGGCTAAGACTTGAAAGGAATGCCTCCGCTAAAAGATTGGGAAACAAAGTAATGTCGAAACGAGACCAGAATTATTACTCGCCTAAAAACAAATTTCCGCTAGGAAACGTAAAAACCTTCTTCATCTAGGAAAAAAAAACGAATAAAATGCATAAAACGAAAGTGGGCACTTGAAGTTCTGAAAAGTGCTCCATACCGGTAACAATTCTGCGTTTTCTTAAGCCCCATTCGGGTGCCATACTTCATAGCAACTGAACTCTCGGCAAATTATGCGCGTTTGTGATTTCCTTTGTACTCAGGTCGTTACTTTTAGTAGTCCCAAGAGAAGCATCCATTTAAAGCTGAAGTCAGATTTAACGGCGCATATTGTGTTTTTCGTTTTCCACACTCTAAGTGCACCCACAAGAAACTTCGACGGCTCCATTTCTTTGTTTTGTAAAATTTTATTTATTTATTACATTCGCAAACACAAATGCCGCAACAGAAGCAAAGGGAAATGTTAGTGTTCGCTTTTAAGTGCTCTGGAGAACTTGCTCTCAGACGAGGATGCAAGTGGTGAGCACGGATGGTCCCTTGCCGACATTTTTAACCATTTTATTCTGTATTCGTTAGATGAAACTGACTGGAAAATTGAGGAGGACTAATGCAACCATTTTATTTTGTATTCGACAGATGAAACTGGTTGGAAAATTGATGAGGACTAATGTTTCCGCTCCGACATTTTTAACCATTTTATCCTGTATTCGTTACATGAAAGTGACTGGAAAATTGATGAGGGCTGTTGCTTCCCTGTAGACATTTTTAACCATATATTTCTGTATTCGTTAGATGAAACTGACTGGAAAATTGAGGAGGACTAATGCAACCATTTTATTCTGTATTCGTCAGATAAAACTGGTTGGAAAATTGATAAGGACTAATGTTTTCGCTCCGACATTTTTGATTATTTTATCCTGTATTCGTTACATGACAGTGGCTAAAAAATTGATGAGGGCTGCTGCTTCCTTGCAGACATTTTTAACAATTTTATCCTGTATTCGTTAGATGAAACTGACTGGAAAATTTTTAATGACTAATGCTTCTTTGCGGACAGTTTTACCTATTTTATCCTGTATTTGTAAGATGAAACTGGCTGGAAAATTGATGAGGACTATTGATTCCTTGCTGATATTTTTATCCATTTTATAATGTATCCGTTAGAGAAAACCAGCTGGAAAACTGATGAGGACTGATGCTTATATTTTTAATAATTTTGCTTTCCATTCATTGTACTAAAGGAAACTGGTGGGAGTGTTGCTTCATTCTTCAATGTTATTTTTTGAAGTACGGAAATTGTTAAGGTGTAGAAAAAAATACATAAATCAGTTTTCTTAATGCTTCTGCTTCAATAAAATAATACGAAAGGTTGGAAAATTATTAAATGTCTCATTTCACCTAAAACGCTCACGCGCATTTACTATATTTGAGTGCCAAGAATTGACTTTATTCTTTTTACATTGTGGATGTTTCATCTTGATGAACTCAATGTAGTTAAAATGTTCAAAAATTTAAAAAATACTACCTGAGGATTAACAATCATCTACTAGACTCAACTTCTGTTGAAAGAAAATTACTTTTGACGACCGATTTCCATTATTTTCAGGTTTGCATAGTATAAAGCTATTGTATAAAAATATTAAGATACCTCAATTTCTTTTTGCGATTAATATCGTTTTTAAGTTTAAAAAAAAAAGGAAAGAACGTTTAGTCGTTCTGGTTACGGGGTAAAATTTCAAGTTCTTAGCTCAGAGAAAAATCTGTTAATAGGGTAAATTTATTTTTTAATAAATCACAGTATTGAGTTTAAAAACTTTAGGGTCTACAAACTTAAATTGCATTTTTATTTTAATAACTTCACAGATATAGAGATTGCTACTATTGATTGAAACATGTACGATTTGTATACTTAAAAAATTGTGACATTTTATATTATGTGCGTATATGATGGCAAAATTCTCTCATAAGCGGGGAAACCTATGACCACGGTTACAAAACGTGACTCAACTTTTTTCCCTAGAGATAAATTTTCATTTATATCGAAAGTCAAGATTCAAATAGGCAGGTGAAATTTACTGAAAATATTGTACGGAAAAATAAATTTGATTTTAACATTGTTGAGAAGTATATATATATATATATATATATATATATATATATATATATATATATATATATATATATATATATATATATATATATATATATATATATAAATCGGTTTGATAAACTTTCTTAAGATTTTTACCAAATCGCATTAAGTGCTCACAATCAATCAATGTTCTTGACTTCTTGAAATGGAACTCCTGTCATTTCAGTGAATGTTTTAAACGCTTTCGTTGTAGACAATTTCAAGCAATATTCAAACTAGTATTCAATCAAGTTTCTCTCTGTAATTTTTTTCTAAGCCATCAATATCGTAATAGATGTCATTTTTTCCCTTAACATACATGAAAAATCTTTTACATAGAAAACGATGAATTAAAAAAAAATAAAATAATTGAGCTACATTTATTCGAGTGTTAATACATTTATTAATGAAAAGGTCAAAATAGAAAGAAGAAACTGCACTTATTATTTTTTACAGAGATGCGTAGCCCCCCTCCACACCCCCAAAAAACGATTGAAATTTACTTTGAATTTTGACGATTCAATCAACAATTTATGTAATATTTTCTAAGTCATAGATGAAACATTCCCCTATAAATAATGCCACCTCACTAACACGTCGGTCAAGTTCCAGTCTGGCCGACATTAAAGTTTAGAGTGCTTTTTAATACGAAAATAATTTAGACAGTTAGGGTTACAGCTTTACCTTTTGAAAGGAATTTTCAGTTTTCTGAAAATATTAATAAGTATAATCTTGTCATTATTTCGAAAGTTGTGCACGTTTTAGCGAATTTCTAAAGCGAGGGAAATAAAAAATTCATTTTGTTTCATTTACGTCCACTACTTTTTAAAGGGTAACGAAATGCAATTTTCGATACTTAAAGGGAAAATTTAAAAGTGGTTTAAGTGAAGAGAAGATTATAAACAAAACGCAGCCATGAACTGCTGTGCTGACAAGGTCAATCAGCTGGCTGGCAGAACGACCTCCTACGGAGACAATGAAGAGGCAACGTGCTGCTTATGTCCGCTATCTTCTAGATATTTAAATAATACTAGCTTTTTGGCTCAAAGACAGTATGTTTGCACTGTTTTATTAGTGGTATTAGGAAAAAAAAGGGAATGCTCTTTTCAAGTAAACACTACGTTGGGCAATTTATAATAACTTAGAATAAAACTTGGAAATCGCTCATGATTTGGTGATAGCATTAGTTTGATAAAATTCCCCAAAGTCCCTTGCCACCCTTTTAATTTTAGAACGACTGCTGTTCAGTTCGATCCAAAAAAAAAGGTTTCTAGGTACAGTTAAGTGTCTTAAGCTATTGAATAAAATATCACCTTTGGCGCCACCTGGTGGAAAACTGCGGAGTTAGCAATCTTGTCTCTGATCCTTCCTCCTCCTTTGCGCGAGTTAGCTAATACATAATATTATTTTCAACTGGATCAGTTAAGCAGTTAATTGTTACCGATCGAATGTTAGTCAGCTAAAAATGCAAATTGCGTTTCGTTACATTTTCTTTAGAGAACTGAACCTGTTTTGTGATAGAAATACTTCTAAACTCACTTTGCATTAATTTAGAGTTTTGATGAAAAATTACCAGTTATGTTATACTAAATATCCATAAATATAAAGGTATATCGAAGTATGGTAATTTGTGTAAATCTGTTACGACGACCTTTTGCTCTTTTTCTTAACTAGAAAGTTGCCCGTCATGGTATAACGGGTGAAATCTAAGCAATTGTCTGTTTGATGATACTTTGATAATTGAAATTTTAACCCTAGCCCTAACATCCAGTAGATAACGTTCATTGTTGACCCCTTTTTCGTTTCTTCATTCCCCTGAAATGACACAGTCTTGCCAGTAAAACAGTTAAGTTACAGAATCCAGTTCAGCCTTTAAACAATAAAGCCTTTCCCTGCATTTTAAATACTATCCAAACACATTATCAAATTATCATACCGTGGCGCAAGTTAAATTGTTGATGACGTCGGGATTACTCGATCGTAAGCTATTATATATATGAGAATGATATCAAATGTTTTTCAGAAAATAACTCCCTTTACCACATATCCGCCATCATATGCAGTGTTTAACGACAATTTGCATGATTTTAAAATTATTTTTAAAAACATCAAGGCTGTTTTCAGTGTAATTATTACGATGGCATTGGATACGAGTGATATACGTTTAATTGAACTGATAAAGGGCCATTCCACGGAAAACGGGCATTTTGTCCCGCACGTGACGCCTCATATATTTCATTAAAAATAATACTTAAAAATATTAATGATCATTTTTTTCCGCTTAACAAATTACAAACCTATGTGGGATTTCTTAAGCGGAAAATTTCGTCATTACCCTTCAAAATTATTACTTTTTATTGAAATATCGGAACCGTCACGTGCGGGACAAAGGGTTGACTTTTCCGTGGAATGGTCCGCAATCGTATTTTTGTAAGAATGAAAAGAAACTATCTCCTTCACATGAACGAGAATAGTTTTCTAACATTTCGTTGAATCTTCAGGTCGTCGAAACTTCGCAAGGGCTGGAATGGTGGCTCGTGATCCTCCTTAATCTGTGCCTGTCATCTGCTAAGTTTTCTCTAAATACATCCCTCAACTGAAGCACATTTAAAGATATCCGAAAGCTATTAAATACCGCAATGTATCGAAATTTCAGCTTTCTTCTGCGTATGTTTTTTAGTATTCTCCCTGTCTTTATTAACCGTTTACCCGCCAATGTTCCAAAAATGGAACATCATATTTAAGTGAAAATTTTCCCAAGAAATAACGTTAAAATAAACAAGTTTTTTTTAACACAGTTTAGTCTTATTTCAAAGTATTTTTTGATTTCCTGCTTGATTGTTTATATGTTTTCAATTATTTATTGCGATTTTTCAAAGATGAGTGTTTTTTTAGCTTTTTGCAACTTTTTCCTATAAAATTTACCAAAAATTAGGTTTTCCAGAAAATAAGATGATATTTATTATAGTTGTGAAAAATACTTCAATATATGATTTTAAAATGCTTGTAGAAATGTACAATGATATTTCCGAAAGGTGTACACCTTCAAAATAGCATGTTCCAATTTTGGAACATTGGCGCTTTTAGGGAGTCAAATTTCCAAGAAGTAAATCGTTCGACTTCCAAGGGGAAATTTCATTTTTCGTAATATATGTTTCTTTTTTTTTTCTCATTTTGAATGTACTCTGATGTAGATGTTGGCAAAACCAAGTAAGTTTATATTTTGAAAGGATATGATGTTTCGTTAGCAAAGAAAATAATAACAGTCTTCTGTTTGACGGACTATATGGCTCCGAATCCACACCTGCTCGGACAGCTGCATTGTCACGTAATAATAAAAAATAATATTAGTGAGAGTTTTATTCTTCATATTTTAAATGCAGTTCAATAATTCGCTAGCTTTGTTTTCGGGCGAAAGGAAATTCTGTTTGACGTATACCAACTGTTCATAAATGTTAAAAAATGTCTACAAGATTTCTTACTGTAGAACAAGCTGTGGCTTATTTAGAGACATTGTCAGATTCGGATTTGTCAGATGTAGATATATGCCAATTACCCCCTGATGAACTAGGCAATATCACTGAGGAAGAATAGATGTTGACAGAGATGAAATCCTACAATTTTTTGGTTTGTTGCTATTGAGTGGGTACCATTCTGTTCCTTCTGAAGATATGTATTGGAGCAGTGCAGAAGATACATCTGTGCCAATTGTACTAACAATTATGCCTCAAAATCGTTTTTGAAAAATAAAAAACAACTTTCATTTGATGGACAACCATGAATTAAAACAAAATGACAAACTAAGAAAAGTTTTCCTTATTTACGAAGAATTGTGTAAAAACCCTCAACAATTTGGTGTATTTCATGAAAAATTAAGCATAGATGAATCTATGGTTCCCTACTACGGTCGGCATTCATGTAAAATGTTTATTAGATGAAAACCAATAAGATTTGGCTTCAAAATTTGGATGCTGTGCTCTTCAAGTGGATACCCATATTCCATGGAGATTTATTCAGGCAAAAAAGAAGGATCCCCTGATGTGCAATTAGGATCCAGAGTTGTAAATGATCTATTATCAGTTTTGACTGACACGTCTAAGCATGAAGTATACTTTGATAACTTTTTTACATCATATGGCTTAATTTCTCAGCTATCAAAAAAAAGTGTACGAGCAACAGGAACAATTCGTGAAAACCGAACTGGCCATTGTCCACGGAAATCCAAAAAAGCCCTTTCTAAAGAAGATCGTGGAAATTTTGACTATCGATCTGATGGATCAGTGTACATGTGCAGCTGGAAAGATAATGCAGTGGTTACAGTAGCATCTAATTGTTATACACATGAGCCACTTGCATCTGTAAAATGTTACTCAAATGCGCAGAAATGCAAGATAGATGTGCCACAACCTCATCTTATCAAGAGATACAATGAAGAAATGGGGGGTGTGGACGTCTTGGATAAACTTTTAGGGAGCTACAGACCTCATTTGAAGAGTAAAAAATGGTGGTGGAATCTTTTTAGTAATGCGCTGAATATTTCAGTTGTAGCTAGTTGGTTACTTCATTGGGATTTACACGAAGTCAAGATGAAGCATTTAGAGTTCCGAAGAGAAATAACAACTCACCTCCTAAGAAGAAAAGTACGAGTGGAAAGTCCTCCAGGGCCTCGTTGTCATTTACATAAACGGTCAAGAATGTCTGACGGACATTATATTGTATCTGCATCCCAAGGACGTTGCGCGGTGTGCAAAAAAGTACGGCTAAGAAATGTTTCCATTGCGACAAACGACTTCACCAGCAACGCTTCCTTTCATATGATGGGCATTAGATATTTCTGTATTGGATTTTCTGTATTGGATATGTACACAAATGCAATTTCTAATATTATTTTTTCCGCAATAAAGTATGCTAAGATAAAAACCGCATTCAAAACCTCTTAGTTTAAAAAATTCTCTGAAAAAAAAAAAAAACTTCATGCAAAACGCCAATGTTCCAAAAATGGAACACACTGAAAATCATAGTAAAAAATTTTTTTCTGGAAATTTTATTTTATTTCTGTATTTACTAGACATAAATAGACATAATTTCAAAAAATTACTCAAATTTCATCATCCGTCAATAGTTCGGCGGTTAAACGGTTAACCGTACTCGCCTGTTTCGAGCATCTGCGGTGGGGCAGAGGGAATGATTTATATTCTTTTCCTTCAAATTTAATTGCAGGTTTTCTCTTCATGGAAATGAATAATCTATCTTCTGCGAAAAATATTTATCAATCTATGACTGTTCGATTGGACATTGGATACATCCACCCCGGATGGAAAAGACCCGCTTTATAGAGTTTGGATTCGAAAATTCCTTTCTTGCTTCTGGAAGAATCAATCGCGCTGATTCCCAGTGGCCTGATGATCCGTTTAAAAAACGTGTTGACAATAGGAACTGTAAAAAATACTGAATGCACAAATACATTTTCAAAATTTTAACGTCTAACCTATATTTATAATTAATAAGTAAGTAATATTTTTCTGGCTAAGAAAATTTCATATATGTATTTCGGGGTTACTAAGAATGCGTTAGAACTCTCCGAAATTCCCTGGTTAACCCTTGAATCTATTAAATCTTGTTGAAGTTTTTGCTCCAAAAACAGGATTTCTGAACACATTTTTATAACAGTTTTTTTCTACTAAATCTTATTTTAGAAACTATTCATCCAAATATCTTAAAGAAGTTTACAAAAAAAAAGTTTACAGCTCAATTTTTACAGTACATTCATTTGAGTTAACTTAAAGCAATTAACTTTCACCAGTTCATTTTTAACGTGTTTGTTTTATTATTATAATCATAGCCTTTATAATAATTAATGCTGTTTTGTAATAACTATCTTGCTGCAGACACGTGACATTCCAAATCATTCCAAGGAAATAATCAGTAACGTTTCGAAATTTTTTTACAGTGTAGTGCTTCCTGTCCTAGAAGAAGGATATATGTTACAAATTAAAAATTAAATTTTAATTTGTAACATATGCTCTTCTAGGGATCCATTCAGTTGTTTTATGTTTATTGTGGTACTCGAGATTTAATCAGCTGAAATTAATACTGAGAAAAACCTTGATTTACATTTTTTTCCAGTTGTGTTACACGTGTTGCTTGGGTGCGATGTATCAAATAGTGCAAAACTTGCGACACACTCGAAAATTATTGAAGTGTTTCTTTATATACTTCAATTGTTTATAACCTGTTATTAATTCACTTTATGAAACTACCTTCATTAATGTTTACAAGCATAAGAGTAAGCAACAATTTTTGTCCTCTCTCATTTGTCCTGATAACTTCGAAATTCAGCTCATTTGCCACTGTGAATTGGACCAGCGAGAGATATAAAGACTTGAAATAATCGCCAACACTCTACTCAATAAATATATTAGCCCTGAGGCGAGTAATCACTTCCAATGCTGAACACAATACAATAGCCACTCATTTGTTGGAACGCCTTTAATTGGCATTAAATGCATTAGACATAAATAGCACCCTAATGCAGTGCTTTGTTTTCGGCGAACTCGCAAGTCACTTCTGAGGGAAAGAACAAAAATCTTGTACCTTTTAAGAACCTGGAAAGTGTTTCTGAGGGAGTTATATATAGGCAATCGGAAAAGAAATTTTCGACGGCTGCTGCTGCTGCTGCTGTAAGTGAAAATTGAACACTCCTGCTGAAATCAAGTTCTCCAGCAGCAAATGGTCTACCGGATACCACGAAACTATTTGCTCTTAGTACAATTACTTGGTAAGAAAAGCTGCGCATTTTCTTCGCAGCTAATCGAAAGCAACATTCGTCTCAACTGTCAGGATTTTGGGCGCAGATGACTGGTTGTCAGTGCTCCGCAAATCCATTTCTTTGTTTGAGATCCATTGTTCCTTACTCGGACTACTTTCCTTCTGCTCTAGTGAGGCGCCTTTTAGACTCCGCGAGGCTTTCCCCTTTTCAACAAGAATTGTCTTTATTTGGGGCTTCAGTGACGAACTGACATTGCGTTGCGTCTCTATATAACAAACTAATCTATAAAATGTATGATTAACTTACGCTAGAAAGCATTTCTTAGAAGTACAGTCGAACTCAATTATAACAAGCGCAAAGGTAGCGCGATATTTGTTCGTTATAACCGAGTGCTCGTTAAAAAATACTTAGAAATAAATCATAAAAATTCATCATAGTTGCTTTTTTCTTCGTTTTTATTACTGTTACAAAAAAGTTGGTTACTTTGCTTTGAACTGTCTGAATGTCTCTTTTTTATGTCATTGTTTTTGAGGAATATATATAAACGCATATGTTTTTTTTAAATGTTTCTTTACTCCACAAATAATAAAACAGGACTATCATCGCTTGTTTTCGGGATTTATGATTTATCACTAACTTTAGTTAACTTTGAAATGTTAAAGAAAATTTGCCGAAAAAAAAACTAAGTTGAGCTGAATGTCAATAGAAATTTTATGAATCACAAAAATATTGCTCGCTTTAAGCGGGTTTTGTTCGTTAAAAACGAGTTATGCTCGCATAGTTTTAACATTGTACCAACGAAGTATTTTTGATTTCTTCTCTACTTCCAAGTTCTCGTTAAATCAGTGCTCGTTATAGGCGAATTCGACTGAATTGTTTTAGTTCAGTATAACTAAAAAAAAACAGTATTTCCTATTAGTATCATGTATAATGTTTGCAAATATTGATAAGCATTTTTTTTTTGTAATTGAGGCAAAGAGAAGCAAATGAGTGTAAGTGGTTGATTTAAATTTGAACACATTTGAATTTCAGATCCTAGGTAGGTTTTCATTGAATTTGTTTTCTAAATCACCCTGTATAGCAGCACATACCACGGCTACTAGTATTATCTCTTACCCCCTTACATAGGAGAGGTTCCCATATCATTTGTAATTGTTATCACCAAAATTTTAAATCTATCACTTACATCCCTTCGCTTCTTACTGCCGCAATTAATTATAGAAGTGCAGTCGAGCTGCTTAATTCAATATCGGTTAAAAAATATCCTGCCTAATGTAAGCGGGCTCCATTGTAAAATTCAACATTACCATGCGTCGTATCACATTTCATGTTTCTTCCACTTAAAGAGTTTTTTCTTTTTTTTTTTAAATAAATAAATCACTTCAAATAAAAGTAAGTTAGCACAAATAAATAACAAAAAAAAATAATAATAAAGAAGAAACAAAAGAAAACTTTTTAAGCATAAAAGACATATGTTGCTTAGATAAAATGTTTCAATCAACGAGGAGAAATACTAGAAATAATTTAGAGCTGAAGACTAGCAATAACGAATAACACAAAGTCGATGCTAATAGGCAGGAAACTAAACTCGTTTAGTTTTGAATGAATAAATAACAACTGTTCTTACATTTGTTATTTATTTATTCACTTGTGGCTACATGTCGGTGAATCATTTTTCATCTTTTAAGTCAGGACGCTGTTATAACAACTGTGTCGTCCAAGTTTTTATGTTAATCTACGATAATATACTTCTTGTTCATTAATAAATTTGTGTGTTTTAATGCTTGTGTGTTGTGCGTGAAAAATGACTTTCAGTGCTATTTACTGAACACAATTTGAGCAATTTTCGCATGGCAAAAAAAAAAAAACTGTGAAGTAGGCGTCAATATAAAGACTGTTAAAGACGGAAAAGTTGATTATGAATATTGGGAACTTTGTTATGAAACATTTAGAAATCTACCAATGAAAAAAAAAATTTAAAAAAAGAAGAAAAGAAAAGAGTACATTTGAGTAAAAGACGAAAGACCAAAAAAAAGAAAAGAAAAATGTGAAAGCTGAAGGTTGGTTTTATCAGTTGAAGGAACGGTAAGGCATTTGAAGTAAGGAATAATTCTTTTATAGTGAAGCGATTTAAAGCGAATTTATTCCATGTTCACAGTTTTAAGAAACATGAGTTGATTCCTGATCATAATCAAGAAACTGATAAATCTGGAAGTAATTATAAGATTTTAATTAAATATTTCATTGCACAAAATTAAAAAAAAAAAAAACTTTGAAACTTTTGAAGATATATTGATTGAAATCTACGAAATATCGCTATAAAAAGTCCTTCGACAAACCATATTATATTTGGACAATGCAGCATTTATTTATCTCAGAAGGATCTAGTAAAGAACTTACTTCTTCTTTCCAGCGATCTCTAATTCACTTTTGGTCAGGGTGGGGTTCGGGTTCTTTGAAAAGAGACTTCCACGAAAACTCGCAGAATTCAACTTTGAAAAGACAAACGAAAGCAGCGGTATTTTAACCCCCGATGAAAAAGGGTTATAATTTTACGTGTCTATCTCTAAATCTGTCGGTGGCATTAAAACTCCAAAACGGATGAGCTGTTTTTTTTTTTTTTTGAGCAATCATGATTGCTAATTGTTTTCATTTGACCGTCCTTGACGTTGTGGTTCCCTTTTCAGCTTGTACCATGGGTCTCTGCAGGTGCGGCTCCTCTGGTGCTCCCGGAATCAGCTTCTACTGGTTGGGGGCGTTCATGCCCTACATACACACCCACACGCGCCTTTATGCTCATACACACACGCCTATGTGCACACACATAGTTCTATGCACACACATACGCGTACACATGCACGCTCGCATACACACACATGCCTACAGACACACTATACACACGTAACTGCCCAGGAGGAAGGACAGGCTTAGGGGGACAGGAACCGTTTCTACAAACATTTTAGGGTCCGTTCGCAACTCGTGACTGCGAAACACATAACTTGAATTCAAAACGTCAGAATTCAAATTGATTTTAATTATTTTTTTGAAAATTAAATTGATAGAAAATGTTCTTATTTATGATTTCTTTGGGTCAGAGATACTTTCAATTTTTATTTAAAATTATCCATGACAACCTTTTTCCCTTGACAACATTTTTGATCACATTATTTGTAATTGTATTTTTGCGTACAAAATAATGTTTTTTTGATCATCCATTTTTTTTTAAAAACTTTTCATGCTTCCGTTTAAGAAAAGTTTAGTTTAACAGCATGCGCAATTAGCACGAAATATGATTCAATGTTTGGAACCTGCCAGTGTTTGATAATTTTCGCGCAAACAGAATTTGTGGAGAAAGTGACCCGCTCCTACTTATAAGTATTGGTAATGAAATTTCTGCAGACATCACTCAAAAAAGAAAGTAATAGATATCTTGAAAATTATCATCAAGTAATGGATCTAAATGTGCCCTCATATCCAAAGTCAATTACTTTACGTAAGGTAAACAACCAGTAGGTGACAACAGTACCAATAGTTGACACTGCATTAGTAGTAGACACTTATAAAGATAAAGTAAATTTGCACAAGAAACACAGGCGGCGCAAGATCAGCTAAGAATACCTAAAAAGCAATCATTACAAACTTAAACACCATTTTATAATTTTATAGATTTTGTACAGTTTGAAAAAAAATCTTGTTAATTTATGTTATGTTTCAACTACTAGTGGGGTTGCGAAGTACTAGTAGTTTTACCTTAAATGCAGTTAACTCAACATTGTTTCAGTTTAAAGTAGTAAACACATTACGAGCAGTAACATAGTACGTTTCCATAAGGTTGTATTTAAAAAGATAACACGAAATGTTTCCCAATAAAGTAGAACTACTTGGCTGCCACACATCTTTGATCGCAACTTACAAAATTCTCTCTTCAACGAAGTATTTGGAGTTCTTCAGAATATTATGACAAAGTGTTACATCAATTTAATGAATCTTATAGGGTTAACTTAGTATATGTGCGAGTTCGTGAAAGCGAAGTCGTGACTATGATGGATAAGAACCTTTTTGGCTTCACTAGCCACAGAAAATTATTTTCTTTGGCAGCCTGAAATGTTTTGCCAGGACTTTGATGGATAAGTACATTTTTGGGACTCGGGGGATGATATTTCTGAATTTTTGATGCTTATATGAGAACTTTTGCTTTTTGTCTTTTTAATGACATTGTTACTCGAGTGTTTTCGTTGGTGTTTTTAAAGAGCTCTTTTTAAAGGCTGATTCGATGTATCATTGAAATCAGTTATAGACATCTCGTATTTCATATGAGACACGTTTATAAGCACGGCTGCGGAGTCGGAAGAAAAATGACTGACTCCAAATCCAAAAATTTTAGAACCTTCGACTCAGACTCTGACTCCTTTACCCAAAAATCAGTCTGCTCCAACTTTGATAGCACTAGCAGAGTTGCGGGCTTTGAGGAAAAATGACCGATTTCGACTCTTGGAATTTTAAACCTTCGACTTTTGACCCCGACTCGGACTCTTTTACCCCAAAATCAGTTCGACTTTGACTCCACAGCCCTGATTATAAGTGATTACTAGACTCCGCTTTCTAGAGTTTTGTGTCATCTGCTTTGAGGGAAAATGACCAACTCCGACTCTTGGATCTTTAACCATTCGACTCCTGACACCGACTCTGACTCTTTTACCCCGAAATCAGTCCGACTCCGACTCTGCAGACCTAATTATAAGTGATTGCATTACTCCATTTTCAACATTGCGCTAGAGTTTTTCGTTTTCTGCTTTGAGGAAAAATGACCGACTCCGACAGGTGAAACTTTAAACCCTCTACTTTCGACTACGACTCTTTTACCTCAAAACCAGTCCGGCTCCGACTTTTCAACTCCGACTCCGATTCCGTAGCCTTGATTATAAGTGATTGCATTACTCCGCTGTCAACATTGTGTTAGAGTTTTGCGTCATTTGCATTTTGAAGCTTTTAGTTATCTTCATAATGTGTTGATAGCAGAATATCACGGCATATGCCTGGCATTCAAATCTCAAATTTATGTTTGGTACTCAATCAATGAAGTAAGTCTTTCGTGTTTCGGACGCGAATATGTTTTATGCATTCGAAACATTGAAGATTATATGCCATTATTAACAATTAAATTTTTTTTAAAAAAAGAGGTTAAATTCGTCAATGCCCGTTATTTCAAATAATAATTCTGAGTTTCACAAAAACCGTTTTGCTACATTCATATTTTTAATTGTACATTGAAATTGTATTTATTTGTTCTGAAAATCGTTTTTAATTTTGGTTACTTTTGAAACGCAAGCTTCATTAAAGAGAGTATACATCAATATTTGATTTCTGTATGTACTTCTTAAATAAATTCAATTGTTTGAAATCTTGGGAATTTTTATTGTAAATAGCAGCGTTCAGAACTAATTGAAATACAAATCGATCTCTGTTAAATTGTTTTACAAAACAAGTACATATTTATAATTATGCAAAATGAAATAATTTTCAAAATTATATTTTTTTTTTCGTCGTACTGGAAAATTCCCTTATGTGACTAAGATATACATTCCCCCCTGTTTATAGCAAAGTCGTAGAGACCAAATAAAAGTTTCGTTATAACCGGAATTTCGTTATAAAAATATAGATTACACACACAGTAAAATTGTAATGAGAAGTTAAAACTACTGCGTTAGAGCCAGAAATCCGCTAGAAACTGCTTCGGTACAAACGGGCGTGACAGTTTTTTCCCTTTTTTAATATTACATGTACAAGTTTGTGCAATTCGGGTTTTGTCATGTTTTTTTGATTACTGATACCTATGTAATTTATAGGGTTAACTATGAGAATGAACTTCTTCCCCAAAGGTCAGGATTTAAAAATAAACCCTAAAAATTTTCAAAAGTTTTAAATCCCTCCTCCTGCACTTACCTACAATTAAATTGAATTGAAAATTCCCGTTAGTGGCTGATTAAAAAAAAAAAAAAAAACTCCTGATTGAACGATATTTTTGATTCACTTTCTTTGCTTCCGCATTTTGGTCAAATGTGATTCATTGAACTGAAAACAACGTAATTAAAAGCGGACGCAATTTTTTCATTAATGAAAAGTGAAAAAGTTGTTTTTTCATTTTGGTTTGAGTTTTTGATTAATTCAAGAAGGAGAATGTTTTCATTTTTATGTTTATATTCATAAATATTTTTTATATCTTTTGTAAGACATCCACATTTTAGTTAATAATGTTATAAATTAGTTTGACGTGGTAATTAGAAATAATAATTCATAATGTATCGAAAATAATGTAAAAAGAATACCCTTCATGCGATAGATATATTTTGTAAGCACATATAGCTATCCAAGTTGTCTCTTATTTTTGTAAATATTAGCAACATTTTAAAACTGTTCTCACGTCGTCTAGAACATAACTTAAATTGTTTTCTTTCACACGGGGAGTCAATCATCAACAAAAAAGAAACAGTTAATGCAAATGTAATTAATAAATATTAGTTCACAGATTTTAAGGAAAGAAAATCTGTTTTTCTTTTGACATCTCATTATCAGTTTATGATATTAGGTATCATTATATACATAGACATACTTTATGACTAATGAACACTAAAGGCACTAAAAGATAAAAAGAAAAAGTATTTTAAGTTTTGCTTTAGTTAATTCATTAATTCCATGGGAAATCCGACTCAAGAAACTACCGTTTCTACCAATAAGATGCATTTTTTTTTAAATATTCGAATTTTATATATATTTTTAAAATCATTATGAAGTGTTTATGTTTAATCAGAACCGTACTGTGTACTTTTTTCTATTGTTTTTTATCTTATTTTTTACGATATCACGTGAAGTTACACATTATTCATTTATGTATTTATCTTACTTAAGTAAATTTTTTTAATAGCAATTTTTTTAACAGTTTTTTTTGAAGTCATCTAGTTTTTAATGTGCATTTAAGGCACACAAGTCCCTACAGTTTCAGCGCTTTTGGCAAATTTAGCAAAAGTAGTGGTCGTTTAGCAAAATATTAGTTAGTCTGAAGCATAATAAAATAAAATAGATTATTTCTTCCTACTTTTGATTAGAATTAGTTTTACAATCGTACATAATACATGATAGCATTAATCAAGCATTCAAGTAATGTAGTTTTTATCAATGTCATACATCTTATTTTTGTTTTGTTTGTATCATGTCACCTTATTTTTTCCATTAGTATTCTTTTACTACAAGAAACAGAGCTTCCTTTGTTAGTAGTCAAGCAGAAATTTTTTCTAATGAACAGAACCCAAGATGCCGCTAGTGGCTAAGTTTCTGACATCCCCAATAAGATTCGAAAGAATAAGAGAATAATAAATGCTAGTGAAGGAGCTCTACGCGCTTTATCACATTACGTTTCCTAGTTTAAGGTGCAAAATCTCATTTTCAAATACAAATATCCGCTAATACGAGCCCGCGCTGCTGCGAACAAAGCTCTCGGGCTGACGCAAGGTAATCTTCTCAAGAACATTTATTTATTTATTTCCTCCTTTTTTTTCGGTCTTTCTTTACCCGACGTGATTCATTTATTCCGGCATTTATTTTTTTCATCTTGATTTTTCACTTACACGAATTCCTAGTTGTGTCCCCGCTGAGCGCAATATGACGGTGTGACGTCATGTCCCAGGGGCGTGGTCATCAATCTGCTGGGGTGGAAACACAACAAAAGTTCCGCTCAGTGCGATGACAGCTAAAAGAGGATAAAATAGATTAAAAAAATTACACGTATGTACGAAGAAAGATAGAAAAATTGCCAGGAAGGAAGAAAAAAAATTGAAAACCAGACCGGCCACTAATTTTATAAGGAGAGCTCTACTCTTAATACAAGCTCAAACTCCGAGACTTTTTTATGGTTCACTACGCCTTAATAGAGACAAAAGAGCTAAAAGCAAAGCAAAAATGGATGGCATTTCATTTGACGATGCTAGCTACCTTTTCAGCTCTATCATGTGCCTCTCAGCTGTCGGTCTCTTTCAAGATGGAAAATTAAAGGAAAATATTTGAATAATTGCTTTTGAAAAAGATAAAAACAACGCTAATAAGGCACAAAACTTGCAAACATTTAAATGCGTGTTTTTTTACTTCCTTTTATAAAAAAGAAAGTATTGTGTTCGCGAAAAAATTTCACTCAAAAATCGACCTTAATTTCCACTTTGCTCACCCCTGAATGAATGTTGATTTTTTTTCAACCCGACCACACGTGGATAAGTGCCTAAGAACGTATAGACCCCCGAAATATCCATTTTGACAATCCCCGAGTTAATTACAGGGGCATTCCAAGGTATTTTTGACATTTATGTAGAGTCCGTAACGTGACCTTTTTGCCATAACTTTTCAATTTACCGTTTGATTTGCAAATTATTTTAATTTGAGCTGGTGTGTTGGTAGGAAAAGATCAAAATAAAATAATATGCTAGTCAAACAGTAAATTAAAAAGTTATGGCAACAATGGTCACGTTACGGACTCTACATAAATGTCAAAAATACCGTGGAATGCCCCTACAACGAGTTTTCTCGTGACGTCCGTATATATGTATGTGCGGATATGCGTATGTATGTCGCATAACTCAAGAACGGTATGTCCTAGAAAGTTGAAATATGGTGCGTAGACTCCTAATGGGGTCTAGTTGTGCACCTCCTCTTTTGGTTGCATTCGGGTGTTTCTAAAGGGATCTTTTACCCTTTTTCAAGGGAAATCATTGTTAATTTCGATGCAAACTCAAGTGGTATTATAATTTTGCGGACACTTGGCGATATATCGCCCGTCTTTTGGTCGCCAAGTTTTGTCACTAACTTGGCGACAAATCTAATGATTTTTTTTTAATTTTTTTAAATGTTTTTTTTTTTAATCTGGTTTTAATTTGCCCACTGTTAGTGATATTTAAAGAGTTAACTATTGAATCACATTAAAATTGACAATAATGAGGAAATAACATTTAATTGGTGTAAAAGGAAGTCATGCACACATCAGCTCTTTTTTTTTTTTTCCTTGAAAGCGAAAACCCGTTTTTCAATGCTTATGGGTGGAATAACATCCACACTTTTGTCGTATTTATTTGTCAATGTCAAAGATAATTATTTTATGTTAAAGAAAATTTTATGTTTTGATATAAATGCAACATTTTTGCTCTTAAACTATTATTATTATTATTATTATTACAATTTCGAGTAACAAATAGGCTTGACACAACTAACGATTCACTTTTGTTGCAAAATGTTGAATAACAATTGCTCAATGTTGGACACGACAACGTCAAATCTGTAATCCAGTTCGTGTTACACATTTTGAAGTTTCACACTGTCAGTCATCCGTAGCGCTGCGCAAAGCCGTTGTTGGAGTGTTTGTAGATTTTTCGGTATCAGTAGTTGAAAAATAATGTCTTTTACGCAACCCCGTAAAGAGAAATCGCACGGTATGTTCAACGAACGCATATTAGTCATCTTTCGTGAAACTGGATAACATATCGCACATCTGTAAATGAAAAAAAATATTGATATACTCCTGTTTACACTCCTGTATCACTTATTGTAATAGGTGCAGTAAATATATATATTTTATAAATCGGGTCCATCATTTGCAATTAACGTGTATATAAACATATGTTACAGTAAAAGTTCAATTTCTGGTAAATGTCGACATTAGCCGGTGAATATCAACATTCAAATGCCAAAAGCATTAGCGAAAGGTAAAATATTCCCTGTGAATCACCTGGGAAAGTCGGCATTCTCCTCTTCTGGCCTTTCACGCTAACATTTGAGGCAGTGAGAAGCAAAGGGATGTAAGAGACAAAATTAACATTTTGGAGATAACCAGTACAAATAGTGGGTGAATCTCTCCTCTGTCTTGGGGCAAGACATGGTACTAGTAGCCGTGGTAGGTGCTGCTACACAGCATGATATAGAAAAAAAAAATCCATCAAAGTCAACCTAGGACCGCAGCTTTAAACTCGTTTTACTCAAAAATAGAAAATGTCCTCTTTCACCCCTTTGCTTCTTACTGCTTCATATATACTTTAATAATTGTAAAGTGGCTAAAAATATAGATATTAGGTCATTCTTTCTAAGATCCATTCGTCTAAGGTCCTTCTTTCTTAAAATCATATTATTTTGCTTGCTTTTTATTCGCTGCTTCTTTTTTTTTGTGTACAAGGGCAATATTACATTTATGCTGTGTCTTTTGTGTCAGTGAAAGACATAAAGGAAGATTTTCTCTTCAAACAAGTTTTCACTTTCATCATAAATTTTTCCATTACTGAAATCTTGATACATTGAATCTAAGAATACTTTTCTGATCAGAGTAGTTTTAAAATGTTGCGATATTATCAGTCAAGTTGCTTTCATTCGAAGGAAAAGTCATTCAGATATATAACAAATGCATTTAAAAATATTTCTTCTTACAAACTTATGTGGAATTTTAAAAATTTAAGAAATAATTTAGACATAGTCTTAAAAACTCATAGCTTGTACAATACCGTTGAATAGTTTCATCGTTGCTTACACATAACCTCAATGAATTCAAAAGGTATGTTTCGTTATTCACGTGCGTTAGGCAATAAGCGTTATTCTTTAAATGCAGAAAAATAAACATCTTATGCTGTAACATATTGAATGAAAACAAGTTTTAAAAAAATTCCATACATAAACTGAAGCAGTTTCAAATTTCAGTTTTTTGAACTTTAGCTTTTGCATTTTAGTGAGAATTGGAAGATTGGTATTATTTTTATTGGTATTGGTATTATTATTGGATTTCTGTATTATTTTACATTAGTAATCTGTAATTCATGAAAAACGTTTTGTCTACAAATAATTTCTTTCCTGAAGGGCATGTACTTACGTAAACGGTTTGCAATATTGGTTTTGTATCTGTATGGAAGTGCTTATAACTAGTTCAACTTAATCTCAGTTCGTATCAAGTTTTTACTTCACTTAGTTTAATTTAAAATGTGTATAATTTATGTTGTTACTTTCATTAATAAGCTTTGATAAACGTACTTGTTGAATACCGCAATATATAAATAGAAAAGCTTTCACTACAATACTATTTCAAAATTCTTTTTTTTTTTTTGAGCATAAACGATTGCTTATTGTTCTCATTTGACTGTTTTGAATTCCTATCATTTTATTTTCCCACCAGCACCCTCTGCCAGCACCACCGTCCCGTCGACCGGCCTCACGATGCTGCTCCTCTTGCGAAAACAGTCTCCAAGTTGCGTACATATCCTACACACACACGCATACACAGCATACACACACACACGCCTACACACACATACACACACTCTCATGCCTGCTCACAGACACAAACACACACTCCTACACACACACACACGCGCGTACACACACAGCACTGCATACACAACACGCACACACATGCATACACACACACACACGCGCACCCACACACATTCGACGACACAAACACACACGCGCATTCATACACACACACGCTCGTGATTGCAAAAAACATAATTTGAATTCAAGATGCCAAAAATTCAAATTTATATATATGTATATATATATATATATTAAATGACGTTAGATGCTTTGTATTTCTTAATTTATATAATCTCGTCGCACGCAGTCTTTAACAACCGATTTTAATTTAAATACTTTCTCTTCTGTGCTAGAAAGTTGAAATCAGAACGCAAAAGTAAGATCTTATCTTGAATGTTCAGTTTTCTCAGGTGTCAGAAGTGAATATATTTTACACATAAAACTCAGTTTTAAATCGCATCCTTAAGCTCTGCTCTGTAATTTCTTACTATTATTGTTAACTTCAGAAGCATTCTGTGTGCAAAATCATTTTGGCTCTTGTTAAATTTTCTGTTTGAATGAAATTTCATTTTCTTGACTTCTTTGGTAATAACTCGTAAGCTATATTTTTTTAATTCATACGAATGATTCTTTGGCGTGATTGAGGTGGAGAATGTGATTTATTTATGCAACGAAAGTTTCGATTGAGACGACGGGTCAACTTTTCAAACAAGCGAAGTACGGCTAACAATTAAACATGAAAACTCGACATAGAGTTTTGAACCTAGCAAAATTTTCAATACTATACACTTATCTCAGAAGCATAATAGTAATAATATTTGTTTTATATTCGTTGCTGTAAAATATGTATAATGCGTTTGAAAATGAAAATCTAAGACTCAATCTATCACATTTGAATGTTTATTTCCTATTATTCATTAACTTTAATGATAATTTTTAAAAAATGTCACAGAGTCGTACATTGCGTGCACTAAAATCCTACAACGTAGCTTAAGTAGCGGCACGTCCGCTATGTTGGGGCTGAATGCCACTTTCTTCGTATGTCTCTTATAATGAAGTAGCCTGTTTTGCCTCTTGATTGTGGTGCTTTTTGAATGTGGATTAACATGGAAGTAATGAAAAACCATAATCAAGAAGCAAAACATGTTACTTCACCATAGCAGACATAGAAATAAAGCATCGTTTATCCCCAAGATGGCGGACGTGTCGCTACTTATTCTACGATTCAGAGTTTTAGCGTACTACTTCCGTTGCATGTTTAAATGACACTTACGTATGAATTTAAATAAGTAAACATTAAAACTTGAGAGATATCTATGAGTTTGAAAAGCGTAACTTCTAGGACGTGTGCACATTTTTGGCATGTCTTCAAATAGAAAAGCAAATTTTTCTTCAACTTCTTCTCTATCATTCTTCTTCTTTACTTCTTTTTATGAAGAATGACCCAAAATTCTCTGCTCTAAAAGATGAATAAAATAAACAAAAAAAGCACAAATCTTTAAGAAACAGTAAAGCACAGAGCTATTTCAAGGCTACAGTGGAGCCTTTTCAGCAGTGCCACTGAGTTTTTTTTTTCCTTCCTAGCTTGGTGGATGAATGCAATGTCAACTCATAATCATTACTGTTGTGGGTTGAGTTTTTTTGCTCTAATGAAGGGGTACCGCTTCACCATATCCTTGAAATTTTTTTTATTGTTAGTGCTTTGCTGAGTTGAATATCTTTTTATTGCTCCTTCTATTTGAAAATTAAAAAAAAACTTTGCTGTTGTGGGTTGAGCAATTTTGCACTGAAGAAGGGGTTATTGCTGTTTGCTGGAATGTTTTAACGCTTTCACTGCCCCTAAAGAGAAAAAAAAACTGATCACTAAGGCGCCACACTTAAACTAACTACACCCTTACGCGAAATTTGAACTTGTGCCATGATGAACAAGAGAGGTTTATTTTATTTTTTGTTTTTATTTACTCATTTACTTTTGTGTTTATAATTGCTTGGTTCTACTATTCCGCTTGGTCTATGCCTTTTGTAATTGCCATTGTGTAAGTCATGTGTGCTGTTTGTTATAATATTCTGCATCATTACAGCGTTTTTTACTCTATGAGTACTTGTTAGTATTCTATCAAGGGCACTATAAATGCTTGTTTTTGAACAATTTAAAACGTGGACTTAAGAATCAGAAAACAATAACAATCATTACTCATCGGGAAAACACGAATCGTAAACAAAATGCAATTGCTTCAAAATGTAAAAGAAGCGTGGATGCAGTCAATTGAAAAATCAGAATAATTAGAATTTCTTCTTCTTAGAAATACCACTACGGTCGAAAGCTTGGACCAAATACCGAACAGGGTGCATTTTGTATAACAAAAATAGCAAAAAAAAAAAACTTTGTGAGACTACCTTTGAACTTAAAAAACAATTGCGTGATGTTCGTTAGTCTATACCACTCAACAGTTCGGTGTTGACTGTTTTTCATTGGTTGGATTTTTCATTATTTATTTTAATTTGCACAAGAGTTAAAATGAGTTCTACGTACATTAGCAATGTCACTTAGAGGAAAAATGGTATTAGACATTTTTCCTCTAAGTTATTCCACATTTGACAGTTTTTGAAGAAACGTTGCCTTAAAATGCCACATAATATAAAATAATTGCTGAATTTCCAAAAGTTTTTTTATTTTTAAATTGAGCACCTGGAAGCAAAAGGGTATAAGTGTCATCATTAAAATGTGGCGATAACTCATACAAATGGTAGAAGAAACTCTCATATGTTTTGAGGCAAAAGATGGTAATAGAATCCCAAGTAGATGCTTTTGTATACAACCAGTTAGAAAAAAAAATAAATGAAAGCTTGTCCAATAGCACAGCGACCAAGCTATGGCACTTACATACGGTACAAAGTAAAAGAGATACTAGCATTCATGTTGCCTGTACCTTTTCCCATAAAATCCCCTTTCCTTGTAAAATTTTACAACATAAAAAAACTGAGAACACTATGGCTAGTTGCGCTGAGTAAAAAGAACGAGATGCAAGCAGTGGGGTTCGAACCAACATTCATAACTTTCGCATTACGGTGTTCGAGCCCCTCTCCTGAATGGAACTTGACGGGAGAGCGAAAAGGACAATTACAAGTTTCGCACCATAAGTCACGTGGTGCTCCAGCTGGCGTTGCAATCGCTTACTTATTTTGATACAATTATCTGTACAATTTTTATGCACTATAAGTAATCAATTTTTCACTAATATTAACCTTAAATTTTTTTCTGAACTTTTACGTAAGGTTTGAATTTTTTAGGCGTGTAAATTGAGACTTTCTTTGCTTCTCGCTGCCTGTATGGTAATGTACCCGTTATCCACGAGCGATGCTCATGGCATAGAAGGTTTTTGTTTTCTGATATCGGTGTTCCTTTGGCAGTGAGCGTGTTAATAATCGGTCATTTCTGTTTGAAAAAGATTATATATATATATATATATATATATATATATATATATATATATATATATATATATATATATATATATATCAGGGGCATCTCTACGGGGGGGGGGTCCGCTTTGGGTGGCACCCGTCTGAGGGGTGGCAGCTAAAGTGGAATTGAAAGTTTTTAAAAACTATAGAGCTAAAACGTATTTTTAAGACTGCAAATTTTCGCGGGGGGGGGGGGAGGTGTCATTATAAATTACCACCCCGGGTGTCACCCATGTTAGGTACGCAACTGTCTGCTGAGTTCAAGTGGAAGCATTTTTCTTTAACACTTAAGGAAACGCTGCGAAGTTTAAAAGGATTTCGTATTAATAATTCAATCCCTCTTACACCCGAGTATCCCTCGAATGTCCGGCGAAAAAAAAAATATAAAAAAAAAAAAAAAAAGAAAGAAAAGAAACTAAAAGAAAACGAAGGAAGCGTGCAGGTAAGTTCGTGCTTTTCCGAAGCCCCCTCCTCGTCCATAAAAAGCAGGCATCCCCCGGCAAGCTGTCGCCTGAGGTCTCTTCTGATTCTCGGGCCACGGCTCAGCCATTGCGATGGTAGTCTGTTAGTTGGAGAGGTCTATCATTAGAGATCTCGGTCCTCATAGCCATGTAATTTGTGTCCATTACTTGTACTGCTCGGCCCCATTTTGGCCTCGGGGAATCTGGGACTGTTTTGCGGCTCTAATAATTATCGAAACTGGATATGAATGCGTGTCAACGCCATCTCGTGGAGCTTCTTTTAGCCCCATGACGCGGAAGAAGCAGCAGCAAAGGCTTCTCTGCTGTGGGCTCTCTCTTTGAATTTGCATCCCGAGAAACGGAGTCGCGTTTTTTAGCAATTAAAATTTATTTGGAGAATTTTCGAAAGTGATGGACGAGAGAGAGAGAGAGGGGTTTTTAAAATGAATGTTTCGATAAAATTGATGATGCGTGAAACCCAACGAATATAACATATAAGTGTTTTCCTCTCTCATTTGTTTCAAAATGTTTAAAATTATCTGGTGCATCTCAAGGGATTTGAATTCACTGTTATTTCTATTTAATAATGCAATATGCTTCTATTTAATAATGCTTCATGAAATAGGATTAGTGTATTTTTGAAAATTACGCGAGTCAAACTTTGTGAGGGACCGTCTCCATATTGAAAAAAAAATGAACAATATTTTTTTAGTAACCTTATTATATACTTTTATATATTGTCTTTTTTTGCACACTTTGTATAATTTCAATTGATTTCCCTATTTTCATCAACTTGTCTCAAGAACGCGCAACACAACAGCGTATTTTTTTACAGGAAATAAATTTCGAACGATGAATTTAGGAAAGGCAATAGAAATAGGATTAGTTTATTTTTGAAAATTACGCGTATCAAACTTTGTGAGGGACCGTCTCCGAATTGCAGAAAAAAAAAACATACATTTTAGTAACATTATTATATGCTTTCTTATTCTATACTTATTATATATAGTCGTTTTTGCACATTATGTTGAATTTCAATTGATTTCTCTATTTTCATCCACTTCTCTAAACAACAAGCAACACAACCGCGTAATGTTTTTACAAGAAATACATTTCGAACTATAGCTTTTCCTAAATTCAATTTTTAAAGTTCCATTAAATTCTTGTTAGTTGTAATCTAGTTAAACTTCGACTACTCAAAACTTTCTGCTTCTTTTAAATTTCCTACTTTAGGTAACTGGCACGTTGAAATTTAAATTCAAGTAAATTTTTACGAATAAATTATTGGTATTTTGCTACAGCTTTTCGAATTAATTGAAGTGAACGCAAAAGTTGATCATTCCTTCCCAATACGCAATTTGAAATGAAGTATGTTTAACAATTAATTATTCTGCAAGATTCTTGCTTGTTATCTTGGGCCTGATCTACATGCAGATAAAAGAACAATAAGTTGAATAAATACCTTTGTGCACAAACAGCTAAATAAGACCTTTCGTCGGATGTCTTTTCATCCATAAGCTCTTTTTCTTTTTCTTTTTTTTTTTTTTTTGCATTGAAAAGGGCGTTCCTTGTAACACCGAAACAAGTGTCTACAATTCGTGCTATTTGACGTTATTTTTTAGTATACTAACGAGCACTAGTTCGGAACTCGATGTTTTAGAACATCGATATTTCAAATTGTCTGTGTTTTTTTGTATTTGGATTAACACAATTGGTGTTTTAGTTTCGACTATCAATGTTTTGTCTCTATATATTATAAAAATATCTGACTTTTTTTTTTTTAAGTGTCCAAAAATCTATGATTTCATGAAAGTAAAACGATCTTTCTTTTTTTTTCTAGGTAAGACATTTGAACATTCATTTGAGAGCATGACTAACGTATGTATATTTACTGATGTCTCATTAACTTGCTTCAATACTAAAAGAGTATGAATAACTTGTAGTTTTTGAGCATCAATTTTTAATTTTGTTAGATGATATTTGAGTTGAAGGTAGGACCTGAAAGTTCCTCTTTATCTAGGACTTTTTTTAATGATAGCATTGGCATATGAGATCGAAGTGCAACATTAAGCATATGAATACTAATAAAATCTTAATAATAGTACATCAACTATTACTTGATTTTTTTAAAATTAATGTGTATGTATATATTTTATTTTAAATCTGTTGACGATACGAAATTCCATGTGAGTAATTACATCACATTATCGTTTTTACATCACGTAGGTACGAAGTGAAACTAAGATGCAATGATTTGTTAAAAAACCAATGAAGTAAAAATTGTGTCGAGAGGGTTTTTAAAAAAGAGGATTTTTGCCTTAGAAATTTTAAAAATTTCTAAGGCCGGTTAAATATTCGGCCGATTGAGTTATGTAGTCGCGAAACTATGACATTTAATCACCAGGCGGTGAGTAGCGAGTGATTATTTTCAGATATAATTGACGGCTATGTAGCATATTAATAATATTAACAAATTTCATTAGGGTGTAAGATATACACAATTTCTCTTAAAATCTGACACTCCACAGACAAAATGTTTCGTAAAAAATCATTTTTCATACACAGAAAAACGTAATTATTACGAGCTTTTTGTAACTGTAAAAACGATTCAGAAACGTTCCTGGAAAATAATGGCAGCTAATGTTCCCAATCCTGCCAGTAACATATCCTGAAAAAGCCCGGAATGTTTTCCGCTAAAATTCAGTAACCTTCTTGAATTTATCCTTGAAGCCTCCTGAAAAATTCAGAAATCTTCCTATTTAAAGCCAGTCGCGTCTGTGGAACTTTAGAATAAACTTTGGTAAGTAAAATGTAATACCTTAGAACCTTCCTGATTTGTAAAGGAAGTTCTATAATCAGGATTGGAAACATGGCCAAAGCTGACGCAGAATTGCAAGAAAGTATCAAGAATTTCTTTCCTGGAAATTTTTGCAAAACTACGCAGCCACGGAACTTTCCACTCTCTTTAGGAGCTTAATTTAGACTGGTCAGGCAGTAACCAAACTGAAGCTGATACACTTTATAAATACGTTCAGTTAATATTTAAACTGGGAGCTAAAAATATTTTTCACAGCAGTGAGAAGTCCACATTCGTGCAACTTGTAGCAATTCAGGAAACCTCTTTGACAAGGACACTTGATTTTTTCCAGGAAGTAGATAAAAACCATTGAAATCACGAAACGTTTCACGGAAATAATCACTAATGTTTCGGAATTTTTTTACAGTATAATAACAGTTTCAACGTAACTATTTGAGACATTAAAACTTGAAAAAATCTCACTAGTTATATGTTTAGTTTTGTTTACATATAAACGAGTGTGTTTCATAATACGATGTTTAGATAGTTGGTAGATATCTGGCTTCTTCCTAAAAACATTAAGTTTGCTTTCAAGCAGTATTTTATACATCTTTTAAAATCCGTGCTAATGCGTATATATGTAACTTTTCTTTAAACCTAAACGTAACAACGTGAAAATTGTCACCTCCTCCCTGAAAGTTTTCGAACAATCGTGCTGTAACATAGTTTTGCAGTAAAAATATCTTATCCTTTAAAAATAAGTGCTAAAATTTATCCATAATTTGCAATATTTTCTAGTCTTTAGTACACTGGGTGTCCGATAAGTCTTTGACACATTTTAGAAACTCATGGGAAAGCAACACATTTTCGCATGATAATGCGGTTTGGGACATAATGCTTCACAGATTCAAGATTTTTTTTTATGAAATCGATAAAAAAAAGAGATAAGTGTAATTATATGTGTAATTATCGCTGTATCGTTGCAGCAAGAGCAACAAACGTCATGTGAGGTGCTTAATCATTTTATTAAACATAACTTTCACTACCACAGTTCAATACGCGCATTGTATAATGCTCGAACCACGTATAAACGGTGCTCATGTTCACCTCATGTCCTCAAACGTCACACCCATTGAGCTCTGGTAATGAAAGGTATAGCTTTCTGTTTAATAAAATGATTAAACACCTCACGTGACGTTTGGTTTTCTTACTGTAACGATACAGCAATCACTTATAATAATATTTTTTCTTTTTTGTTTTCACGATATCATAAATTCTTGAACGTCAGAAGTATTATGCCGCGAAATTATTATGACAGTATTATGACATAAACCTCATATTCATACTATAATTTGTTTTTCTATGAATTCTTAGTCATTCTAGATCCTTATTGTAAAACACTGGAATTCACTGACGATGTTTTCTTGAATAGTTTTGATTTATTCATGATAAAGTAAACTGAAACTTCTTATTTATTACTTTCGTAGATGAAAACGATGTGTATGACAGGCGTTATAAGTTAAGCTATGCATTTGCAGAATAAATAAAAAAACAACAACCTATAATTATCAAAAGACAATCACTGTTACTTAAAAAGAAATTCCATTCTTGGTGATTTGGCTAGAAAATTGCTATCTGAGCGAAAAAGCACAACAATCTTTTTTTAGTTAAATCAAATAATTCCAGTAACGAAAAACGTGTTTTTTTCCTTTTTTTTATTTCATTAAAAAAAGTTGCTTTCCTATGTAATAATACTTCATATCTGCATTTATTTTAGTTTGAAAATCTAAAATGCAACGGGGAAATAAAAGTTAAAAAGTGTAGAGATTTTAATATTAAATGTCAGTTCATTCAATCTCCCGAATTTACCGTCGATTTCAAAGTCCGAATTGGAGGGAAATCTAGCAAAATACGAGTTTTGAGTAATGATCGAATGGGAGAGTAGATTCTGAAATCTCATGAACTCGCGTAGTGAAATTCCGTACCAAACGATCGCAAAATGATAGTCGCAAAAATTTTTAAGTATCAAAAGTTTACTACGAATTTTAGTAATCGAGAGAAATAAACTAAAGCGAGATATTCAAGAGAATCGCGTAAATGTCTTGAGAAAACCGGGAGTGTAAGGATGGATTTCGTTTCTGATTTCCAAAATTTTAAGATTATTAACTCTTTTTAATCATCCATTCCTTAAAAAGATTATTTTTTATATTTACATTGCAGGTGTTGTTTTTCTGACCAAAAAAATCAAGAAGGTACAAAATAAAAATTAAACACTTTTAATCACTTTTTAGTAAACATTACCAACTTTAAGAGCCCTTGCAAAACAAAAACCAAAGTTAAAGGACCGTATGATCCCTGTTAAAAATATTTGTCTCCTAATATTTTAACTAGTAAAATGCAGTTCAATCAATCAATCAGGATAATCTACGTTCTGTATATTCCAAAATTTATGGTATTCTAGAAGCATCATCTGAATACTTAAATAAATAAATGACAATGCGTAAAGGATTATTTAATTCTGAGTTACAATCAAATTACTCTAAATCCAGCCAATCATAAGATTCGTTTAGTTTTTGGCATGCACATATTAGAGAAAAATTTTCACATAAACTGAAAGCATACATTATCAGTGATTAGTATGACAAAATTCTCATCGATCATAAGTGTGTTCTTCCTTTTAAGTAATACACATAAGTTCAACGTATATTTTAATGCATTGAGACGACTTTATTACGTCTCTTAGTAAACTCATAAATATTCCAGATCATATGCACCGAGAAGGAGAAAAAATAATAGCTTTGAAGTTAAGCTAAGATTTCCCGTCAAGTTGACGGTACCCGGAGAATCTCGCAATCCACACCATAAAAACAAATTTAATTATACTAATTCATCATGGAAAAAGGGGAAGGGTCGCTCAAAAGTCAAAAGTAAGGAATAGAGGGACCACCTGCATTTTTTTTTTCTCTCTCTCTCCCTTTCGGTACTTCTGAGATGGGTGCACGCTTAGAAAATCCATTCTTGTACGGTGACGCAGTGTCCAAACCCCCTCTTCGTAATATCACTTCAAACAAGTAATTGGCTGCAGTGACAAGACTGGACCGCTGATTAGGAATCAAAGACTCCCAAATAACGGGTTTCCTCTGACCCTGAGGCTAAGTTGATGAAGTTGAAGGTCGACTGGTATTATGGAAAATACGAAAGTTGCACCGGGTAACTATTGACTCTCTATCTGCTTGAGGCCATTTTTAACGAGGCATTCGCAATTTGTTTATTTCTGCATATTTACCTTTATTGCTGGCCTAGACCAGGCATAGCTTTCAGAGATATCAAAATCTCCTAATTTAGGACGCTAGAGTTACTACGAAATTGTCAACTTCCCCAGAGAAAGTTTCCCGCTTCAAATTTCCATTAGTATTTCAAATTCCTGTGAATGTTCTGGGCCATTTTTGTTTTAACAATAAACATTTTTGCAAATAGAATGCTAAATTTGAAAATTTGAAATAAAACAATGATAAATAGTTCCGTTGACAAATTTTCTTAATAGTATTGCTAAAATCTAGAAATTTTCACGGATAATATTTACTCTAATACAGTGGTCGCTGCTTATATGAATCACGGTTGTTCTAAATAGTTTTCATTCCATAAAGCGGCTGATTCAATAAAGCTGGATTTTGTTCTGTTTTCAACAATTTGCGACAAGCGGTTGATTCAATTAACCGGTGTCTACTGTATCCGCATTTTTTAGGATTAAAATACTCGTGAAACGCGTTTTTATTAATGAAAATCAAAGTTATGAAAACTATGACAGCAAGAGCCTCCAAAAAATGTTCTCTTTAGCATAAGCGGCGGCATCTGCAACTCATAATAAAAATATCATATGCTTCTAACTGCCCAACTAAAAAAATCTCGGAAAATGTCTTGAAAACAAACCTTGAGAAACCATTTACTGATTTAGAACACCTCTTAAGCCTGTATCAGCAGAATAAAATACATAGATTATTTTTGAGTTTTCTGAAGAAAATATACAGAATTCGTTTTTCATGGATTCACTTGAAATAGTGGGGAAAAGAGTTTCAAATAGCTTGACATTTTCTCAAAACTGCATTTCCGCTGATTTCATGCGAAAATATATTTTTCTTCCTTTGAATATTGGATTTAATATATACACAACAAGTTAAGATTTGCAATGAAGACGTCGTAATGAAATATCATTTTCCCCCAAAACCACTTATTGAATATATTTCTTAAATTAGTTCTGATGACATATGCTTCAGAGTCTTTTTTATGCACGGTGTTCAATTGAAATATATGAAATTTGTGTCAAAAAATCATTTTTTTTTAAATTACAAGATATGACGTTTTATACAGTACTCGATCCTAGCAATTATGTTTTGTTAAACTTTCTTGACACAGTAACATTACAATGTTTTTTAAAAATCACTCTTCTACGACCAAAATAGTTCGAGGTTTTTAAAAATTTCCAGTAAACACTTTTACCTGATGTATTTCCATCTAAAAGCTCACTATTTGCATTGAAAACGAGGTTCGCTGAAACCTCGAAACACGTGGGTGCAATAATTTTGTGCTTCAAAACGTTGTTGATTACCATATACTGTACGTATTGTTGTATAAGTACAATGTGTATCGTTTTGTGTAAAGATTGATGATTTATATATTGGGTTTTTTGACAAAACATTTATGATATTCTAATGCATCTTAAATTGTAATTTAACAAAGATCAAAAGTTCTTAATGTATGAACTGTGGACAAGGATAATGCCTTTAGCTTTCTAAAACTGAATAATGAGCATATCACTTAAATCACCAAATGAAGGAAAATTCGACTGTCATAAGAGTGGATCAATTCGAATATGATTTTTTTCCTCCTTTAATTAGACTTTTCAAATTTATAATATCAGAAGTAAGGCCAATGGTAAAAAAATAAGTTATTAACCTTTCTAATCTGCTTAACGAAATGCCGTCGATAGGATTGAAAACGCAGCCTGTAAATTTGCCTTTAATAAAGGGCGAAGATGCGACATCTGGAGCGTCATCCACCTAATGAATGTAGACCACTTCCTTTTCATAGGCAGTTCGGAGTTTGCGACACTTGAAAGCAATTTAATGTTTGGAAAGGGACGCAGGTCTGAAGTTCAAATCCAATTACTGAATGTCAGTAGCCGGGAAGTTAGTCTTTAATGAACTGGGTTGAAGACTCTAGCAGTTGAAAATCAGTCCTTCTGTTAAAACTTCGGGCTCCACTCTTGCACGTAACTGTGGTTCCCATTCCTATCTTCGTTCGTTCTTTCTTGGAGGGAGTCGGCTTTTCAACTCTGAGCACTCCAGTCCAGTTCAAGTGTAGTTACCGAATCGGCGATGGGAGGTTTTAAGGTTCGGTCTGTTTTGTTTGCCATAGAGGAGGTCTGTTTGCATCAGTAATTCGAAGACTTCAACTCTCTCTTTTCAAAAATGGCAATTTCTCCTTAATGAATTCCATTAGGAGTTATTTTCCTAGTAGCGAAGATTTCAACCAAGGAGTTTTGCACACTATATTTCATCAAGCTCTTTGGAAAATTTTATCTCGCAGAGCCGGAACAAAATTTGCATATTCCGACGAAAGAAGCATATTACGTTTTAATACGAAGAATAATGTAAACTTAGTTTTTGTAAATAACTAGAAATTTCGGTATTCAATGCACTGCAAGCGTATGTATGTTATTAGTTTATTTATTATTATTTTTTATGTAGTATGTGCTTTGCTGTAAGAAATTTATTTTTGAGGTTTGAAGATGTGCATCCTTTAACATTCTGTTTACACGTTCTGTTTCACATTTAGTAAAGTGTCAGTGCAATAAATGAAATTGTTGTAAAAATGCGCAACGGAAAACTACTGCTTTGATGATGTTAGAAAGGTTTAGATTTCAAATTAAATCTTGCAAATTCAGTATGAGGAAAAAAAAAGAAAAAAAAAAAAACAATAGCACGTTGCTAAATGTTGTATTAATACCACGACATCAAAATCCGTCCTTCTCCTTTTTCCTACTAAATTTGAGAATAGTTGAACAAAATTCATGTAATTCAAATTGCACTGCGCCATAGATGTGTACAAAAAATAGATAAAGTAGTAAAATAATAATAAGTATTACTTAAAAGAAATCTTGCTGTTCTTTTTTAATCAACTTTTAAGCAAAATTTTCGCATGAATTTCCTATTTTGAGGACAAACCTTAATCCCAAACTATGATTTTACCTCTCAATTGAAAGGTATAGTTTCTTTCTTGCAAAGAAGAAATTTATTTGAACTTTTTAAGTCTATTAAAACGTTTGTAATTACATTCCAAGAATAGAACAAAGAAAGGCTTATCGGTGTTTTATTATTATGTTTTTTTTTCTTGCTTTTACTTTACAACTATTTATTGGAAAGTGGGGAGGGGGGGGGCAAAATGATTAAATAAATAAATATACGAAATATATTTTAAAAATGCACTCAAGAACTATACATAATTAGCATTGAGATATATTTACAATTAAAAAAAGAAAGAAAAAATAGTCTATCTAATAATAAGAAACGAATGAAATTTTAATAAAATAAATATACAAATATATATATATATATATATATATATGTATAGTAAATATATATATATATATATATATATATATATATATATATATATATATATATATATATATATATATATACAGTGGCGGATCTAGAACTTGGACAAGGGGGGGGGGCTAACTTAGGTCTGTTAAAAAAAAAAAAAAAAAGTCCAGTATAATATCGTTCAGCATCCTTTTCACGAGAATGTTACGACATTTGTTATTTAAAATAAGCATATGTTTATTTTTAACTTGTAAAACATGAAATACACTAAAAAATTGTCAAAAGAGTTTATTTTTTAAAATGATTATGAAACAATTTTTCAAAAACACAGTCGGCACATTAGTTGTAAGAAAATAAAATGATTTAATTTGTTACTCTAGTTTAAAACAAAAAAAAAAAAAACTTTAAACATTATTTGACATGTTCCCAGTTTTCCAAGCACATTCTCCTCTTCTTACTTTTGCAGAAGAGTTCAATTATTTTGTCGACAGATACATCTCTATCTCTTGCCACATTTGCTAGAGCAAGTCCATTTAACCGTACTTCTCCCATTGTGCTTCTTAAATAGGTTTTTATCCTTTTTAAGGTAGAAAAACTACGTTCAGCTGTTGAAGTCGTTACTGGGATTGTTACGAAAATTTGGAGAAGAACAGCAATAGATGGGAAAAACGAAGGGTCTAGCTCTTTCAGTGCCCCGATAGCTGTTGTAGGAGGACCGCATATCGGCAGCCATTTATTCCTCCACATCTTGATTTCTGCTAATAGCAAGCTCAAACTTCCTAGTTCATCTGTAAAATTCCTGTATTTTTCTGCAGCAGTTATAATATTTTTGTCAGTATACCTCGACAAGTTCGATGGAATTAGACCTTCGAGGGGAAGCACTCCAAGAAAATCTCTGCTAAATCTGCAATCAATCTCGGAAATGAAGTGATCTATCAGAGGAAGAAAGACTGTTCGTCTGAAATAAACTTCTGGATTTTCTGGAGGTGTACAGTCTCGAGCACTTTTACGCTTTCCTGATCTGGGTATTTCTAACTCCAGATCCAATTCTTCAGCAATTTCAAGGCAGTTTTTGTAAATAGTTTGAAATTCGAGTTCTGCGTTTTGTCTTACACTCCGAAAAGTGTCCAAAACTTGAGACACATTAGCTAATGCAGAAGACAAATCCTGCTTCGGGCTTTGCAACTGCTGACTTAGCCTCAGTGTCAAACTGAGACAGTACACTGATATTTCGACGCCAACAATAAATTCACTCCTTTTTATTGAAGCATTTAACATATATGCTTTTGTTGACGCTTCGGAAGAGGCAGTTGTATGTAAACTTTCCAGCACAGTCACAACAGGAACAAGTAGTTCCTTAAATGTTATTAGGCTGTCATGCCTTTCTACCCACCGTGTAGGGCAAAGTGCTTTCAATCTCTTTTTTTTTAGTTTCCGAAAAGTCTTGCTTTTCTACAACATCGATTAATGCATTTGTTCTGTGCGCAGAAGCCGAGAGAAACACAGAGACAGTCTCAACTGTTCCCATTACGTTTCTTATAACAGGAATTTGGCAGCTTTTTGTGATGCACAAATTCAGGGAATGGCTGAAACAATGAGTATAAATGGCGAGGGGTTGCTCCTCGGAAATTAGAGCTTGAACGCCCTTAAATGGCCCAGACATGTTGCTTGCTCCATCGTAGCCTTGTCCACAGAGGTATTTGTAAGACAAATTCAGTTTTGTCAGTTCTTCGTCTATTGCGGATTTAATCGATAAACCAGTTGTCGCTTTGAGTTCCACGAATCCAAGGAAATCTTCCCTGGTTGTGAAACTGTCTATGTCGACATATCGCACACAAAACGTAAGCTGCTCCTTCTTACTTTCATCTGTGGTTTCATCACATATTATTGAGAAGTATTTGGCTTTTTGTATACTACTCGTAATCTCCGAACGGATATAATCGCCAATGCATTCGATTATGTCGTTTTGGATTGTTTTGCTGATATGTGTACTGTTTTTTCTGCAAGTGGTAAGGTGCGTTTTCAAATCTTCATCACCAGCATCAATTCTAAAAGCCAATAGACTTTTGAAAACACCCTGGTTTCCTCTTAATGCATTTTCTTGCTCTTCCCTGCTGTTCAAATTGCCGTCATCCCTATGACCTCTCAAAGGCAGATTGTTATGGGCACAAAACAGTACGGTTTTTACTATAGGCTTCAAGCGTTTTAAATTTTGCTCTATTATAGAGGCTTTTCTAGCGTCTATCAGGAGGCCAACATGACTTACTGAACTTCCAGGAATAGGCTCCATGGATTGTTTAAAATGCAGGGCTTTTTCCACAGAAAATTGATGGTATTGGGTAGTTTGGTGATATTTTAGTTCTTCTGTAGCTTTCTTAAACTTAATCAACGGCTCCTTAACGAATGTTTTAAGCACCTGAAAATAAATAAACATCTTATTAAACTGCAATATAAAAAAAATTTGACGCTCAATTAATATCCCAATTTAGGTGTTAAGAACCGGGTGGAACATTAGAAGCAAAAGTCTTTCGAAATAATTCAAACTAATTTATGTTGATATTCGAGGTTTTATCTTTTAACAGTATGCATGAGTTGCTTATTCCTTTGTATTACTTGATTTCGAATTGAGGTAATTTCAATAATTCATTAAAATTACCATTCTTCCTATTTTTATGGACTTTGCTTAGACAATTAAAAAAATAAATTTGTTATGAATAAATACAGCTTATGAATTTACTTGTCTAATATGATAACTTTTAGTTTACAAGCCTTAAACATATGTAAAAAATATGATGTATTGATGCCATCGACGTTAAAACTGTTAACATAGATATTTTGTCATTGATGTTTCAAAAATAATTAAAAATTAATTTAAATGAACTGTTTTAATAATAATTTTTCTATCTACGAGGTTGTTTTGGTCTATTTCTTCCTTTGGCTTGTGAATGATGGAAGCTTGATCGATATTGACATCGTGAAATGTATTCAGTGGGTCATGAGATTTGCGTAAAACCTAAAGCTGAGTTCGCACTAAGGCGCGGGGTTGCGCGATTCCCGTTTTTTAAAAGATCGCGGTCTTTCTTATCTTGAATTTTTCTATTTTTCAAATGTACTTAATAACGACAGTCAGTATAAATGAAATAGCCGAAAAGAACTTTTGACCACCACTTAATGGAAGAATCTAAGAAATAAACCAAAAAAAAAACAGAAAAAAAATATCGAGAAGAGCGCTTAAACTATTATTTTGCCTATAAAGAATATTGACACTATTAAAAAAAAAATTCAATTCAATTCTGAAAAATGCCACTTATGAACTGATGGAATTTCTCACCTGATTTCCAATTCCAGCT
Organism: Uloborus diversus; assembly: GCF_026930045.1. Lineage (NCBI taxonomy): Eukaryota > Metazoa > Arthropoda > Arachnida > Araneae > Uloboridae > Uloborus > Uloborus diversus. Next base: position 58,317,728 of record NC_072740.1, read on the forward strand.
CCAGTTGGTGCAAACAGAACGCACATTTTACAAAATCCACCAGACGAAAGCTCACTGTAAGCAAGCCAATTGTACTGCTCCAACCATTCTCGTCTAAATTTACGGTTCTGCTTTCCTTCAGCTCTTGTTGGAAAGCTATAACTCACCGGAGGCTTCCATGTTTCATTTAAATATTTCAGCTTTTTATCGTCATCTAAAATCTTTCCAACAGCTAATCCAATATCATATAATTGATAATTTGTTAAAGATGTTATATCAGTAGGATTCTAAAAAAAAAATACATTTATAAGTTAAGTAATTTAATATATTCCCTACAAATTATAATACATATTCCTATCTTAAAAATACATTCAAATAGAAATAATTTACCTGATACAAAAAATCTTGAATGTTCAAAACGGTTTAAATGCATTTAAAATGCAGTTGACACTCAATTTTACGAAACTCTATTTACGAACACTCACGATTTTAAGAATTATTCTCTAGAAAAAAAATTTAAAAATCTTAAATTTAAGCACTGTAATTTTTCATTATTTTTTATGGTTAAACCAATTTTCTGAAAACGAAACTATCTTTCTCATGCAAAAAGATAGTTATTTAATAATATATGAACAAATAAGATTCCTTTTCAAAGTTTTAGTAAATTTCAAAAAATTTGTCTAATTCATTAGCAAACATTCTAAATTCACACCTTTATTTTTTCAACTTATGAGAGTACCAATGTAGAAGAGAGAAAAAACTATAGTAGTATTGCAAAAAAAAAAAAAAACCCTCAGTATAAAATGCTGAAACTTAACATGTGAAAAATAAATAAATGAATTAAAAATTGAACAAAGGCACCTGATTTTTATCAGATTGCTTTGAAATCACCTCATCTTTTGCCCATGTTTTGGGGTAAAAAAAAAAAAAAAAAAAGATTTTTCAATGCAAAAAAAAAAGTGCAAGCTTATGGATGCAGAAATTCGTTAAACGTCTTAGACTCCATAATCTCACACTTTTTTTTACATTGAAAAAGGGGGTTCCTGCTAACATGACCCCCCCCCCCCCATGTACCAGCAATCATGATTACTATTTTACTTATTTATGCTTTAAACGATAATTTTAATTTTATTTTTGTATATCAATATACAGTTGGTATGTTATAACATATTTAAAATATAGCTGAATTTTAAAGAAAATATATTTACTTGTTCTTTAGAAGTCTCACATCCAGCTGTACAGTTGTTCACATTCTCAACGTTAGATGTAGTCGGCATGCGTTGTAGTAGTCCATTATTAGAACACGGCTGTTTGGAATCTGATGGTATTTTATCGATACTAACTCCATCGTGTCCTTGGAAATCATCAGTTATATGCGTATTGCTTTTACTAAAATAATCTGTAAGTCGACGCTTCATATTCACTCGACAATACTTATATTTAAAATATCAAAACAATTGCGAAATAAATCAAGTCAAACACCAATTTTGCGCCCGCCCTTTAAAGCGCCAGTCCAACAAAATCGCCACATTTGTTTCTTAACAAAACTTCCAAGTGTGAAAAAACCAAGAATCCAAGTATGAATTTTAATACAAGCAATTCGTTAAAACAACAGTTCAATACTGCGACAACCGATGCCGCGTCCCAGAAAAACTTTTCCACAATTTTCCACCTTTTATTATTTTAACTAAATTTTCGCTCTTGGTGTTTCCTTATCAGTAACCTTAGCATATTATGAGCATTACTACTTCGTTGTGCTATTGCTGGTTGTTCAAAAGAGGAGTACTCAATGTTGTCTCTGGGCAGAAACAGCCTATTAAGAGTTCATTTACAATAAACATAAGTCCTAACGAGACACATGGTCAGCAATTCAACATTACAGAAAGGAACTATTGCTTTTTTTCTAGTCCGACTGCATATTCCTAATTCAGTGGGAGGGACTCTATTATCGGTTTCCGCGGAAATAGGGATGCACCATACCTGCTCCTGATGATACCTGTCAGTAGCCATTATGTATCGTCCTCTCCGGCTTGCTTAGTACACTTGCTTAATTTACTGCCTAAACGTTTTGAAAAGGATTAGTGAACGACAGGTTTTCATTCTGGATGTCGCGGGCTTCAAAGAAAGAACAGTGGTGTCCGTTGACAGGAAGAGAATTTAGTAAACATAATCCTAGCTTAAGTTTACAAAAGTGGTGCAGTAATGAAAATCGCTGAAATTTCATTTTCTATGAATGTAATTTTTAACCAAATGGTAAGGGTTGCTATAGTATCCTTAGCACCTCCCCCTCCTCCCCACTGCTCTACAGATCCACCATTGAAGCTGTATAAATTTTATGAAATATTACAAACTTAGTAAAAATATTAAAGTATTAAAAATATCTAAAACTGAAATTTTATCGAGTGTAAGTTCTGACCTCAAGGGGATACTATAGACCCCCTTAGCCCCCCCCCCGCATAGATCTGCCAGTGAAATGTATAAATTTAATTTAATATAATACAAACATAAAATATCCATAAGTAGTGCAGTATTAAAAAATATAAAATTTCAGTTTTATCTAGTATAAGTTTTGACCTCATGGAGGTAGGGGGGGGGCTATACTCCCTTGCCCCCCCCCCTCATAGATTCGCCACTGACGGCGTTAATTGGAAAGTAATAACTTCAGATTAAAAACCTCGATAGCAGAACAAAGTTATTGTCTCGAAGACTTTCCATGAAATTACAAATCGCATTGTAATCTGTTGTAAGTTTTAGCCAAATGGGAGAAGGGGTCACAGTCCCCTTACTACCCCCCCCCACCCCAAACTCGCCATTAATAAACCACCGTATATAGTGTACATATTTAATAAAATATAATGCATGTTTGTAATTCGCAGAAGTATTGACGTATTTAAAATCTTCGAAATTTCGGTTTTATCTAGTGTAAATTTTGACCTTATGGGAGAGGAGGGGGGGGGGGCTATAGCTCCCTTAGCCTTGGAATGATGTAAAATATATTACGGCTAACTTTCAGATTAAAAAATACCTCGATCGCAGAATGAAATTATTCCCTCTGAGCCGTTCCGTGCCATTGCAGATCACAATTTAATCTGTCGTAAGTTTTGACGAAATGAGAGAAGAAGCTACAGTCCCTTATGCCCTCTCCCATCCCCCATGTATACGCCGCTCTATATAGTGCTTCTATATTTATTTAAATATAATACAAACTTAAACATGTTACAATATCGCAGTATTAAAAATCTCTGAAATTTCGATTTTATCTAGTGTAAGTTCAGACCTCATGGGGGGGGGGGACTATAGCCCCTTTAGCCCCCCCCCCCCCGTGGATCCGCCACTGATAGTGCTTCTATATTTATTTAAATATAATACAAACTTAAACATGTAACAATATTGCAGTATTAAAAATCTCTGAAATTTCGATTTTATCTAGTGTAAGTTCAGACCTCATGGGGGGGGCTATAGCCCCCTTAGCCCCCCCCGTGGATCCGCCACTGTATATATATATATATATATATATACACACAAAAAAAATAAACAGTATACAAGTACTATACATAATTGACATTCAGGCATTTTTACAATTTTAAAAAATGAATTCATTGAAAAATAAGAAGTTAATAAATTCCACATTCTAAAGCATCTCAGGATTCATTTTGTTACAATAAAATCGATTCCTGACTCCTGAGCTGCATTAGCTTCTCTTGAGGATCGAAATGCAAGCAGAGGCAGAGGGGGCCACCACTCCTTGCTACTAGGTGCGGGCTTCTTTCAAGCAACAACTCAGAAAGTGACAGAAGCGTTGGACGGGTTGCAGCTTCGCAGTAGGCCTGCTTCTGATTGACGGATGGGAAGGCGTAGCGAAGTGCGGCCTGCAGACGATGACACTTGGGGGGTAACAAGAAAGAAAAAGGAATGCTAGTTTTACACCTCTGCAGCACAGCTTTTGTCTGCTCCACTTGATGGAGTCGGGTGACTTCCCCTGCTGCACTCAGCGATCTGATAACTGAGCCACTAATGAAGAATTTATGAGCAATATGCTCATCATTTGTAACGCAGGGGGATGTGCGGCAAAGTGAAATAGCTGAGATAAATTACATCTTTTTTTTAAATGAACGAATTGGAAATTTCTTTTGAAAATTACGAAATGTAAAGGACGGGCAATGTATTTTATAAAACAAAAATTTGCATTGTTTTTTTATTTATTTATTTATTTATTTTTTTAATTTTTGGCAGCTAATTTGCACTTTAAAAGACAAAGTGGGAAACTTTTCATTTTTTTTTTTTTTGCATGGGGCAAAGCGAAAAATAATAGCTTTCTAATTATTTCTTAAAAGTTTATTATTAAAAATATTTTTCTGCAATTGAATGAATAAATAAACCAATAAAACTAACAAATAATAAAACAATAAATGAACAAATAAGTACTCTAATAATTTAAATATGAGGAAAAAAGACTGAATAAAATATTGAATGAATGAATGAAGTAAGAGCATATTAATATGTAAATGAATTAATTGATGAATGAGAATGTAAGTGATACAACAAAATACATGAAAAAGTAAACGAAGTGAACTGTTTCACTTTGTTCACTTTTATTATATTCAGTAAATTACCGCCCATTAGCCAGGGCTAAAGCAGAAATACGTGAAATACACCTCCAGCTCAGTCATTTCCAGCCGAGGACTGCAGTTTCGTGCTTATTAGCACTCACCAGCCCGGCATAGGAAAGTGACTGAGCTGGAGATGGAAAACCTCTTAAGGAAGCCAAGAGTGCCAAACAAACTGATAGCCAATATAGAATTAGCAGACCAGACGAGTGACCGAAGCAATGGTTCGGTTCAGCTCGAAGATTGAACGCGAGGCAAGGTATATTCAGTAATGGGCGGGTACTAATGGGCGGTAATTTACTGAATATACCTTGCCACGCGTTCAATCTTCGAGTTGAACCGAACCATTGCTTCGGTCACTCGTCTGGTCTGCTAATTCTACATTAGCTACCAGTTTGTTTCGCACTCTTGGCTTCCTTAAGAGGTTTTCCATCTGCAGCTCAGTCACTTTCCTATGCCGGGCTGATGAGTGCTAATAAGCACGAAACTGCAGTCCTCGGCTGGAAATGACTGAGCTGGCGGTGTATTTCACGTATAACTAATATTAACTATATAAGTTACTGTATTGGACATTAGTAGGTTTAAATTTAGACTTAAAATGACAATTACAGAAACTAAATCATTTTACATTGACAAAATTAATTTTTGATTCAATAATTGTTATATTTGAATATTCATTGATGATGCACCTAAACATTAATTATTTATGAACTAACTATTAATGAAGAATACGTTGGAACTTTAGGATTTCTGCATAGTTTTCACTTTGTTGCGGGATCAAAACTATTTCATATACAATCGCAATATTGCTACGAAAGTTCTGTACTATGAATTTTGGTTTTGCACACTAAGGTGGCCAAAATATACGAAATTTGGAATCTTGATTTGGAATACCCGCCAGAAGTTGCGTGTCTGCAAGTAAAGTACAAGCATAAAATATTACCCTGTTTAAAAAAAACTCTTTGAGGTTCGGTTTTTTCCAAAAATAGGAAAAAGGGTCAATTTTCAAATATTTTTATGAAAATAAAAATGTTTAAAACTGTTGTTCTAATAACACTCAAATGCTACCTTCTAACACTCGTTTTTAATATCTTAAAAATTATTTAGATTCTTGTGAGTTTTTAGTTCGTACATAAGGCGTTAAGTTTCACGAAATTAACCGAAAATTAACTTTTTTTTTAATAGCTTTTTTTGCACATTGCAATGTTATCTTCTTTAATAGTCCTAATATTGATTTTTATGGCTGATTTTGTTGTGATCCACAAGACTAAAAATTGTTGACAGATCACTATAAATATGCATTTGAACAATTACCATACACAAAAGGTAACTTAAATATAGTACTTAACTCAGGAGCAATAACACTGTTCAGTTTGCAAGTTTTTAGTAATATTTCCTTACAATCCATTAGGTAAAAATTTTAGGAAGTTCTTGTGCATTAGTATGCTAGTTCCCTAACATGCACTTTATTTGTATATCTACCAAATTTAATGCAAAAAACCGGATAGTAGCTGCTTTTTCAAACCTTAATATTGAAAATTTCTATTATTAGTGGTGTAAATACAACTCCATACTCTGATTTTTTTTCTGTTTAAATGCAATATTTACTCCATTTGTACGTGCTGCAAATAAAATTTAACTATAAGACCATAAAAAATGTACCAACAAAATATATTAAATGTTTAAGCTAAACCGTAAATAATGCATAAATTAAAGAAAAAAAAATGCTTTTAGCTATTTTATTTTCAAAAAAAAAAAAATTAAATGTAAATTATATTGCATACAATGTAACTTTAAAGAGAAATGAGGGCCTAAACCTTGGGGGACCCTGGTCCTTAGCCCAGCGGATCGTCCATTCATTAATCAGGGACTGAAATTACCATATTTTTGTAGCTTTAAACTCTTGCCTTATGCTTCGTTTACCAGCCGTTATTTAGTTATACATGCTCCAAACCTGGATATCTTTGTTGAAAACAATCAATGATATTATTTTCATCATCAGTTTTCTTCACCATCAATCAACAATAAATTTATCTAATTTCGCTAAATTATTAACCTAATGCTCCTCTATGTTTTCAAAATCCACCAATGATCTTTCCGTGTTAAAATGTAATTTGTTTACTAAAGAGAGTAAAAAACGCATCTTACATCACAGAAATAGGTTCTATCTAAAGACTTTTTTAATTGTTTAGGATAAAAACTGAATTATATACATTAAAAAAAATTCTACTAAAAACATATGTAGTGATTTTAATTTACAGGACTCTCGTCGGTACTTAGTAACAGTAAAGAGACAAACACAAATTAAGTAAAACCCCTCCTAATGGACACCCCTCAAAGGCGGAGTCCCCTCTTATGCGGACAATTTTCAATTCCCCAGTTCCAATGCACATAACATTATTCGACCCCTGTCCTGCGGACACCTCTCTATTGCGGACAAAAAAAATTGTCCCGTTAGTGTCCGCATTAGAGAGATTTTACTATATAAAAGGCATGTATACAGTAAAACCTGTCTACAACCATACTGTTAGGACCTAAAAAAAAATCGTAATAGACAGGTTATCGTTTATAGACAGTTCGATCATTCATGCTGACATTTTGCTGGGGCCCAAAAAAATATTGTTACAGACAGGTCATCGTTATAGACACTATCGTTATACACAGATTTCACTGTATTAAGGAAAGATTAAATAAAAGTAAGAAATAAAAGACTCAGTTGACCGCTTAGTTTTGCGAGAGGTGGGAGGGAATTACTCTGAACTTTTCGTATTGATAGTGATACTCTATAGTCTCGAAATGGGGCTGTAATGCAAGTTTGGAACTTTCATTTATGCTTTTGTTTATGCTTTTAATTTAAGCTGTCTCACTTTCTCACTTTGACACTTCGTTTTTGAGTGGTTTCACAATCGTTGAGAGTCTGGTCGCAAGAAGGAACGCCTCGATCTTAAAATTTTTGGGAGGGCTGAAATTCTTAATTTCCAGAATGGAATTCTAAATTTTGCGAAACAAAAGTCCAAATATCGCCGAATGGGGATAATTTTGCCGAATACAACTCCAAATTTCGCCGAGTGATAATAACTTTGCCAAATAGTCAGACAAAATTGTCGAATAACTAAATATTTGGGATATCTTTCACTAATGTAATGGTTCTGGTCGCTAGCAGGGGCGGCCCGAACTTAAATCTTTGGGAGGGCTGAAATTCTCAATTTGCCGTATGGAACTCAAATTTTGCCGAATGATGATGATTTGCCAAATATAATTCCAAATTTCGCCGAAAGATGATAAATTTGCCGAATATAATTCCAAATTTCGCCGAATGACGGTAATTTTGCCGATTATAACTCCAAATGTCGCTAAATGATGATAATTTTGCCGAAAATAACTCCAAATTTCGCCAAATAAGGAAATTTTCTTGAGGACATAGTGACCTCCCATCAGGGCGCCCCTGGTCGCCAGTTTATTTACAACAACGCTTGAATAGAATTCACCCTAATTCTCCAGATGCATAGAACGAAATTGTTTTCCGTTCGAAGGCTCTTCTTTTCCTGTAAAGGAATATTCGCATAGAAACACACTTTTCTTAATATACGTTACTGTTTTCCATACCTTCAGACACATGGATAATATTTTCGCAGATTTATAAAGCGCATCTCTTCTTGCGAGACTCAAACGTCATTCGGTATTTTAAGTTATTAGACGATAAATCCTCAGCGAGTACTATTGATTTTCCATGCTTTAGAAATCCATACCCAGAGGCCGTATTTTCGTCTGCTCTGGCGACGTACTTTATAACGGTGCCTTTCCGTAAGAGAAAAGTAAAAAGAATCTTGCTTTGATTTATGTCTAAAGAAGGCTTTTTCAAATGCTTTATTTGTAATGCTAAATCACACAACTCTTTTTGCTGTCGTAGCTCCGTTTTCCGAGAAGCATTCAAGTGTAAAGAAGGGAATGTATACCTTATTTAAGATCAAACTGGGCAACATATGAATAAACATTTTTTTTTTTTTTTGAGAAATGAAAGTTAGGTTCAATTCATTTTCTGTTGACACGTAAGAGAGCTTTACCCTCTCTCGAACTATTTACTGTTAGGTATTTACTTTTTGCTTTAACATATACCTTATTTGAGACTAAACTGGGCAAGATATGAATGAACATTTGTTTTGCGGGGGGGGGGGGAGGGGGGGGAAGGAAAGTTGGGTTCAATCATTTTCTGTTGACACGTAAGAAAGCTTAAACAATATCTAGAAATATTTGCTGATTGGTATTTAGTTTTTACTTTACAACTTGAAGAAGATAAAATAATATATTATGCAACTAAATTCCATTCAATACTAAGGCATCATTATAAATGCAACAGGGTCATTTCACAGTATTTTGTCCATACCTAGAGTCTGAAACATGAGACTTTTTGTCCATGACTATTTAATTTATTTTTTGATTAGCACACTGTTTTTTGAGTTTGTGTGTTGGTAAAACTAACTCAAAATAAAACTTTGCACTAATCTAACAGTAAATAAAATAGTTATGGAAAAAAAGTGTCATGTTGCGGACTCTACATTTCTGTAGAATACTGTGAAATGGCCCAGCAGCACTTCAAGGAATACGTACTGATTGGAACACATCATGAAGGATTATGCGTATATTTGACTCGTTCCAAAATAAAACTAAATGCATTATACTAATGATATAAATGTTGTTTTATTTTAAGCCGAACACAAATGATGTTCAATAATTGTTCTATTTGAAATACTAACCTTAAGGAAAAATTTTGTTAAGATAAATAGTTGAATAGAAAATGGAAAACAATAAGAATAATTACATTAATTGTTCGAGAAAAATCACCATTTTGAAGGCATCATGATTTGTTCTATAAGTTTTGCTCTAATTTTATTGTTCTTTTTCAACTATGTTTTCAACAACACTGTTAGTGAGTAGTTTAGGGACACTCCATTAGTGGTTATTCATATACATTTTTTGGCTCTCTTTTTCAGATGAAAATTGTTTATTTTCGCCCTCACATACATGATAGGATTTATCAATAAAATGTTAATCGTATAAAACAAAGTTGAGTAAGAGATGAGCTTTAGAGTTAAGGGACCACTTTAAGGCAAAATATATATTTTTTTAATTTTATGGTTAAAAGCATAAACCATCACGTTGATTGCATGTACTGATATTCATTTTTCATCCCTTTGAAGCACAGCGCATAAAGTTAGTGAACGGTGAAATGGTTGCAAAAACTCTTTACTATATCCGAAACGAATTCAATTTATTTATTTGTTGTAAAAGTCTTTCATTTTAAACCAATGTTTAGCTGTCAATGTTAGTCTGTAAACATAGTACAGATTTTTTTGGAAAAAGGAAAGAGCTACGAAAGGTATTGATTTGAGCAAACCCTTCTCTCGTCCCCGTTGTCAAGCTTCCAGCTCAAGAGAATCTTCCAAAATGCGGTTGTGAATCTTGATTGCAATGTTTACTTGATGAGAAACGGATTTAATGTATTTATTTGTTTTAATCGACTTTTATTCTAAACTAATGTTAAGTTGTGTAAAAAACTTTTTTTTTTTTTCAGACAAAAATTGTAATGTTGAGTGCCCGATACTAATTCCACTTAATATTACACCTAAAGTGAATAAAGCTCCGAAATGTATCGGTTCCAGCAATTCCTTCTCCGGTCCCCGTTCGAAGTCACATTTTCTAAACATGGCTGCAATCTTTGATTGCAAAAACGTTAATTCGTCAAAAACAAACAAAGGTCATTAATTTTATTAGTCTGTTATTTTCAAACAGGGTATGGTAGTGTAAAAAAATACATTTTTTCAGAAAAAGGGTGCTGTTGAATGCTTGATAACAACCTAAAACCGCATAATATTGCACCTGAAGAGTAAAGAGCTCCAAAATGTATCTATTTAAGCAATCCCTTCACCGTTCCCGTTGTCCATTATCTTTAACTGGCAGCTCGAAGGTCATTTTTCAAAAACAAACAAAGATCATTTATTTTAATTGTTAATTACTTTCAGACAGTAAAAAAAAGTATGTTGTTGAATGCTTGAAAACAACCTAAAAACGCATAATATTGCACCTGAAGAATAAAGAGCTCCGAAATGTATCGATTTGAGCAATCCCTTCTCCCGTCCCTGTTGTCCAGCTTCTTTAACTGGAAGCTCGAAGGTCATTTTTTAGAAACAAACAAAGATTATTTATCTTTATAGTTTGTAACTTTTTGACAGTAAAAAAAAAGTACATTTTTTTCAGAAAAAAGTGTGTTGTTGAATGCTTGAAAACAACCTAAAAACGCATAATATTGCACCTGAAGAGTGAAGAGCTCAAAATGTGTCGATATGAGCAACCCCTTCTCCCGTCCCCGTTGTCCAACATCTTTAACTGGCAACTCGAAAGTGTCAGAAACAAACAAAGATCATTTATTTTAATTGTTTGTCATTTTTAGACAGTAAAAAAAGTAAATTTTTTTCAGAAAAGGTGTGTCGTTGAATGCTTGAAAACTACCTAAAAACGCATAATATTGCACCTGAAGAGTAAAGAGCTCCGAAATGTATCGATTTGAGCAATCCCTTCTCCCGTCCCCGTTGTCCAGCTTCTTTAACTGGCAGCTCGAGGGCAGGGAGAACCATCCTCACTCAACGCACGATCCGACATTATTCCCCCAATTCCCGACGAGCCCACTGCTGCCGAGCCGTGTCCTGCGGGATGATGTAAGGACACGACATTTATGCGGGGAAGACGTAAATTAAAGTTAACTGTGACTGCGGGCTGCGAGGATATTGCTTTCTCCTGACGTCATGATGCTTGGGGTCCATCGCGAAACGACTTGCACCTCTTCCGTGGATATTGATCCGTGGTCCGCTCTGAATTTATCATCAGATGAGACCGTGTGCGCTTTTACTTTAGCCGACCCAGCCCTCTTTCATTAGTTTTCATTCTCATTAAGCTGCAGGCTTTCCTCTGATAAATAAACCCGAAAATAGATTTATTTATTTCACCGTATGCATGGCAGTTCGTCACATTTCAATTTTGACTCTTAGTTTGAATCAATGTAGGCTTAAATTTACATTATATTATTTTGATCGCAATTCTAGACACTTGAAAAATATTATTTTACAAATGGGCCATTTCACGAAAAAGGCAACCGCTTGTCCCGCACGTGACGGTTCATATATTTCATTTAAAGGTAATGATTTTAAAGGATAATAACGAATTTTTTGCTTAATACCACACGTGACTTTGTAATTTGTTAAGCAGAAAAAAAATGTTCATTAATATTTTAAAGTATTGTTTTTAATAACATTAATGAGGGGGGATACGTGCGGGACAAAATCACCGTTTTCCGTGGAATGACCCAAATGCCGAATATTGGTACCTAAGCCATTACACGCTCTCGATTACTTTGTGACAATGTCCTTATGTTGAGATAACACAATGCAACACTTCCCAATGTACAAAAGTCATATTTTCAAACTATTTTTCATTCAATAAGTTAAATTGTAATTTTTGTATTATTACGTAATCTCTCTGCGGAAGGTTCTTGAATCATATGGCGAATTATTTAAAAAAAAAGTGATCCACTGGATTTTGTTCTTTCTGTAATTAAGGTTCCCATACTAACCATTTCTAAGTTTGTCACATTTTCTTCCAAAATGAATTCTAAAGCCCTCGAAAAATGTGAGGACTACGCGTCATTAAATACGATCTGTGCTGAATTTTAATTTATGTTGTTGGGTGTCTCTCTTTAATGAATATTCTCCCCTCTTACAGCAAATATTGAGTTGTGTGATCTTCTGGATTTTATTATGTCCCAAATTTATTGGTATTTATTTAACACAGTAATTCCAAGATATTTTTTAGCTATACGTATTTTCTTTGATTGAATAAGACCTATTTTGAAGTTAAATGCGTATGTTGTTAATGTTAAGATGCGTAAAACATGTGTAAATTTTGATGTTGGGTATTGCTGCATGTTTGTCTCTTCGGATTATTCTTAAATTCTTGAATCACACAGCGAATTAAAAGTAGTGTGGTCCTCCTCCTCAAACCTGCGCAGAAAATCTGCTCTCTAGTGTCTTCTCTTCAGAATTAAAAAAAAAAAAAAAATCTTGGCGATTAACAACGGAGTGAAAGGATATTTTTACATTTTAATGGACCTTTTAATATTTCATACTGGATCTTTTCAATTTATTTGGTGGATTATTTTAAATTCTACTGTGTCCTTTTTTTGTGTCCTCATCTATTTATTTGGCGGAACTATTGTACAATCAGTCACAAAAAATAAATGCAAATGCTTTAAATTTCCTCACCAGTGAAACAAGTTGAAGCGCTTATGCGCATACGAGGTGCACAGCTAGGGATGATTGATAGCGTGATTGCTCGTGAAGTAGGGCTATTCAAACGAAGCTGTCGACTCGTATGGACGCTATTGTGACTGAGTTGAACTTCGAGAGATAACCAGTGTCAATACGAGCAGTTGTTGAACTTTGAGAAGGGGTGTACAGTAGATCTCAGGGAAGTAGATTAGTTGTACAGACGTATCGACCCACCTCAATCGGAGCGATATATTATGAGGTATTAGCTTAATATTGGTGACAATGGATCCCACAAAGGGTATCCCATCATTGCAGAGGTCTTTGAGTCCCAGGACCACAAATAATCGCGGGGATTGCTGAAATCTCAGAACGTCCATTCCGTATCAACAACGTGGCTGACATTGGTCCGACGACATTTAACACTATCCAGGCATCTTGTGGTATCATGAAAAATAATTCGGGGACGACTGAAAGACGCTGGTATCACGAGCCGGGATACGTTATGATGCAAACCACGGACCCCACATCATAGGTAGCAACGATTGGATATTTGCCACACTTGGCATGTAGAATTGGTACTGACAAGAGTCGCGTAATCTTCAACAATGAATCTCGATTCAGTCTCAATGCTCAAGAGCTACTCACACGCCTGTGGAGGCGGCCAGGTCAACGGTCCCATTCAGCGTTTGTTATCGAGTTGCATACGGTGGTTACACAAGTTGTGACAGTGTGGGGAACGATTTTTTGGGTCACATATATAGTCCTCTAGTCGTTCTTTTAAGTACTATGACAACTCGCAGTTACGTAAACGACATTTTAATGCCGATTGAACTGCCTATGCTATCAAGTCGCTCAAACGCCGTTTATCAACAAGACAACGCTCATCCACATATTGCGAAATTCTCCTAATAATGTCTTTACAGAAATAAAGTACTTCCACTGCCTTCTATTGCCATTCGACAATAAGTATTGAGCTCGAATCATGTGCCACATATGTTAGAGAAATTCATGCATAAATTACGACTTAGAACATCACAAAAACTCTCGAAAACAAGCAGTGAAGTTTAGTAGCTTGTGTCAAACGTTCATGGAACATTTACTTTGACCATAAAATAAATCTTGTTTATACTCTGCTAACTATTATAACCTTGCAGAAAGATCAGTTTATGAGTTAATTCAAGCGATGCAGAATCCTTAAGATGGTTCTTTTTTTTTCAGTACGGCTCAACTAAGATCCGCTGCTCAGATATAGTTTATTTCTTGTTATTGCATGCACATTTTCCAATTAAATATCAGACATTCATGAAGCATTGACTTTTATCATGAAAGAAATCTTGCTCAATTTCTACTAACTATTTAAACGAAGCAAAATGACTAATCCACAAATTAATTCAGATATTGCAGAATCCTCACACCGAGGAGGTTTCTTTCAGTTGGTCGACTAAGATCAGTTGCTCTGATGTTGTTCATTTCTTGTTATTGCGTATTCATTTTCATGGTAAATGTCAAACATTCATGGAACATTAAACTTTCACCATAAAATAATTATCGCCTGAATTTTACTAAGCGTTATAGCCATTGCAGACTCCTTAGACCGAGATGTTTTTCTTTTAGTATGACTCCACTAAGATGAGTTGTTCTGATGTAGTTCATTTATCTTTATTATCATTTCTGTAGCAAGTGTCAAACATTCATGAAATATTTTGCACTTTAATCGAAAGTAAATCGTGTCCAAATTCTACTTACTATTATAACGATGAAAACATGCAAGCTAATTCAAATATTACTAAAAGAAAATATAAGAACGTTAAATCGCACAAATTTTCAGATTACTCTGGATACGTGCTTCGAGATTACAAAAAAAAAAAAAAAAAAAAGTTGTAATGCAAAAAAGTGAGCTTTTGGATAAAAAGTAATCCGATTAAAACCTTTTAACTAACCTTATTCATCCAAAACTCAATTTTTTGAAAAACGGGGTTCTTTGAAACCCGAAACACGTGTCTGCAGTTATATGTAAATATTTGGGATTTAATGTTGTTAAATTTTCTTTTACTTCACAGCAAAATAATGTTTATCTATTTCTTAATTCAAATATGGCAGAATCTTGCCACTGCGATATGTTTTTTTCAGTACGACATAACTAAGATCAGCCGCTCTGATGTTCATTTCTCGTTATTTCGTAAACGTTTTAACATCAAGTGTCAAACACTCAAGGAATATTTATAATTACCATGAAAAATTATATACCATATCTATATTCTACTAATTATTACAGCCATGCAGAACGATCACTCATAAATAATATTGCATAATAGGGTTGCCAACTACTACGCATCTTGCGGAGTTGCTCCTCAAAAATAGCGAAACTCCGCAGCTCCGCAAAAAAGTTATTTTGTTCCACATCTCCCAGCAAAACGTTTTTAAGCATGACATAGGGTATAAAGCTGTTTTGTTTATTAAAAAATATTTTTTTTGTATTCTAGTGCTTAAAATGATTATCAAAGTTCAAGAATAGTTTTGATCAAAAACAACAAACAACAAATTTCAAAATGCTCCTCAAAATCACCACAGATGCTCCACAAATTGTTAATTCAAGGATGGCGATCCTGGATTCTTTTCTTTTAATATGGCTCCACTCTTTTTATTGTGAATACATTTTCGTAGCAAAGTGTCAAATATTCATGAAACAGTTTCATTTAACCATAAAATAGGCTAAATTCAAACTATTATAACAATACAGAAACGCCAATCTGTAAATTCATTCAGGTATTGCCGAATCTTCAAACCAACATCATTTCTTTTAGTACAAGTCGACTAAGATCAGGTGCTCTGATGTAGTTTATTTCTCGTTATTGCGTATACATTTGCGTGATGATTATTGCCTTCTTTTTTATCTTGTTCCCAGCGAGAGCTACCGATTGCGCCATCATGAAACATAATTACAACCTTTCGACAGGAATTCCAACGTAAAAATATGACTGCCATTGATTTTAACGAAACTGATGCGACGGCAGGCGTTTATATTGTCTCACTGAACTACATAAATCAAGGAATAGCTTTACGTTGAAAGTGCTTGTGTGTTCATGGATATCGTAAGGAAGTTATCTTCTCTTGTTTACTACTTTCCTTTGTTGCTTTCGGGCATTTTTCAGTGTGGCACATAACTGCAAGCCTATTGTAGACACGCAGGGAAGTATGTAGCTCTGTGAGAATGGTTGAATTGGGGAAAGCAAATAAACGTTAAAACAATGGTTTAGGAAATGGAGAATTTGAATATGTCATCACAATGTTAGCGATGAAGACGCTATACATTTTAGATAAAGATTAAAAACAGACACTGTAAACAAAAGTAAAAACAAAATCAATAAAAGGAGATGAACAAATAGCATCGTTTTGCTCTGATGAAGAGGCTTGTTCTGATATCCTTGAAAAAGCTGTTTGCTTAGTTTAGAGATAATGACCTTAATATTTTGCAAAACATACGGTAAAGCTAACAGTTTAAACTTCGATTACATTTTTCTCGAAACTAGTTTTTATGAAACGTAGCAGAGTTGGTTTCTATACTCGTTGACGGGGGAGTGAGGGGGAGCTTAAAGGGATATGCCAGAATATTAATCATAAAGGTAGTGTTTTATTGTCTGCTCTCAAAATATCAATGCGGTAAATTCGTCAAAAAAAGAAAAAGTGGCTTAATTGAGCTCTAAAAATTATTTTTAACTTATCCTCAAAACTTTTGGTAGATTCACGAGTTGGAGCAAGCCTAACCAGGTAGCGCTGAATTACCGTGATTAGGATCTGCATAATCCTCCCAATACTACGATGTTAGGTTTGCTCCAACTACAGGTGATAGTTCATAAATTCATAAATAACGTTGGTTCCATAAGCTCAAAAAAAAAAAAAAAAAAAAAAAAAAAAAAAACATTCTTATCATTTTTAAAGTTTTCAAAAATTGTCTTATAAATTCCACTCATAATCACTGAAACAATATCAAAAAAAAAAAGTAACTTAAATCTAGTTTACCAAAACATCTGCACCGAACGCGTTCGGATACCTCAAAAAAAAAAAAAAAATAATGTACTGAAAAAATATTATTTTTCCAGTTGTATTTAAGTAGTTTTGTCGCAACTAATTTATGCTTTTTATACTTAAAAATGAAAATTAAAGGAAAATACTCGAGAAGAAAACGACGAAGAAAAGACAAGAATACTACGGTAAATGTATGTGAAATTCTCTGAAGTGCCGTTTTGAATATTTCAAGCTGTTGGATCAAGTGACAAATATTGAAATAAAACTCCTTCTAGCTTTACGTTCAGAGTATTTTCAAGCAAGCGAATTCTAAAAGGTTTCACATAATCAAACTTCTGATCCGGGAAATGGTACCGTTTTTGCTTTTTTTCTTCCTTTTTTATTTTAGAAAATCAAGTAAGCTAAATCTATGATATAAAAATAATTTAAGTCTTTTTGGAGAACTGTTTTAAATGCGTAGTATTTATTAAAAAAATACAAGTATGAAACACTTTTGAGCATAATTAAATAGAAATACATTAATAAAAAAAAACACGAATAAATAAATTAACTAATTAAATTAATGAAATAGAAACTTCGTGACGGTAACTCACAAAAGGTTTCAAAAGGTAACCCATAGTCAGAGTAATGCATATATAGACGCTAAAGTATTTGAAAAAAAAAGAGAAGGTATTAAAGTATAATTTTTGTTAATACTGCATAAAAAATATATTTTTCATATTTTATAAAATTATTTTTAGTTACTAGTTTTTCCAATTCAAATGTTTATTTATTTATTTATTTATTTTTTGAAATTGTAAACGAGACAGGTACTTTTACAATATATAAAAAAAATTCTAAAAAAATAATAAAAACCTCTAAAAAAAAACAACTTCTGAATCTTCATGATAAAAATGAAAAAAAAAAAATGTATTGCTTCATTAAGGAGCTGTAATAAGTTGCAAAAAGTTCAGTCTTTGCTCTATAATTTTCTGTTTGGTGAACAAATCAAAAATGAAACTAAGAAAAAAAGAAAACTTAGCGGTTTTCATTTTTGGTACGAATTTTCATTTTTTTACTGGCATTAGACGATAATGATTATTGCTAGGAAAGTGTTATTAGAGGATTTTTGTCACTAGACATTATGTAGCACACTTTTCGTAAATTATGTCACCATTTGTTTACTAAACCTTCACACCAAGCTTTGTTTTAAGATCTTGATTGATAATTCTAGTCTCTTAACAGCACTTATAATTGAAATTCTTAAGATTTTATAACCGTTGATGTTTGAGAGTTATTTAAACTATTATGCAATTGAAGATTCGTGTGCAAGAAGGGGACAGTTTCACTTTTGTCGGTTTTGTATTTTACGTTGAAAGTTACGAAGAGAAATTTTGTCTTTCATTATGAATGAGAACAAGACGTATCCAGGGGAGAATATCCTATTCGATTTTGTTGTATTAATTTGCAACTGAAGTAATTCTTATCACAAGACTTGCATTGTGTTTTGTTTTGAGAACCAAATAGGGTAACGGCACCAGTAACAGACATGCTTAAGATACCGCTCTCAGGTTAACTTAATTTTCTCAGCCTTTTACTGAATTTAGAATTTTAAAGCAATTTTTCTCTCGTGCAACTACATCGTATCTAACATTTGGCTGCTTCTGAATCCTCTGAATTAGTTAATTCAATGTTTATTTGCTTAATTTAGAGAAAAAAAAAATCCGACTCCCAGTAAAAGACATCGAAAAATCTGATGATACCCAGTAACAGATAGGATGAGGAAAGGATGAATAATGGACAAAATTCTATTTTTCTCTTCAAAATGTGCCTGAGTTCTTCATTTTTAGAACTAAAGCTTTATTTAATACAAATGACTTGAAACACCGGCTGCCCTCGTGATGTTTGTTCATAACCTTCCACCACTGCCTTGTAAATACCAACTGGCCCACTCTGATAAAACTAGATGATTCATGGGCCACAGCAACATCAGTTTTTCCAGCCCTGAAATTCTTATTATTTAAATCCAAACTTATGACCGTCTGTTACTGGACCCTTGTCTGTTACTGGTGACGTTACCTTCTATTGTTTGAACTAAAAACTTGTTTGGATTTTATTCTACGTAATCTTTCTATTTGTACTAAGAATGGGACAGCTGAATACGTAATAATTAATTACTTTTCGGTAATTAATTTTTAAAATTTGTTTATTTATTCATTTATTTATTTATTTATTTTTTATTGTTGCACGTTTTCATAGAGTGGATCTGTATGATTTTGTTTCTATAACGTTCAAAGTTATTTATTAACTTCATCCACAATGTCATAAATATGTTGTCATTAATTAATGAAACGATTTGGCATTGATATATTTTTTGCTACTCTAAGCCTCAAATAATTATTTATTTTTAGTTTTAAACAATGCAATTAAGATAAAATAAGTAAAAAATAAGAATTTTAAACTATAAAAATACCGAATTTTTCCATATTTCTTTTTCTTATATATTTCAATAATTGAAACCAGTCACCAAATATTTGAACTTTTTTATCACTGAGCCACCAAGTTTGGTCGTTTTAAGGTACATTCTACTCCTCAATTTATACAAAATCAGTTTAAAGGGCAGAAAGGCGGGCCAGAGAAATACGCTCGAAGGTACCATTTCAAATTTTCTTCGCCAAACTTCTTTTCTTTTCTTATTTAATGCGAAAGTTTACCTCCGTTGCGAATAATCTTCTAACTTATGTCGATGTACGTAAAAAAAACATGAATATTGTATTAAGTCTAAAATGAATAAATGAAAAATGCATGAAGTAGTGCCGGGTATTAACCAAGGGGATACCAGAGAAATATAAACATGCCCTTGCTACCCTCCCATCCTTGATTCAAGTACTGCGTCTGATTACATTTCCTCATAGCTGCAGATGATCGAGAATAGCAGGAGAGATAACTTCTTTCTTTCGCTTGCTGCCTTTCGTTTAAAAAAGATAGGGGAAAAAGATTTCTGTAGCGCAAATGAGACCTAAACTCACAGAAAATACTTTAAATGGAAACTGTCACGTTCATGCCTAATTTGACGTAAGTAGACTATCGGTAGCGCGTGTACAACACGTGCTTTTACTATTTGTAATGGAAGGGGGAGGGGCGCCTCACAAATGTGTCGGAAAGGCTTTCCTTATACCTTGGATTAGGATAAAAACTAAATTATATGGAGCGATGTGAAATGGTAAAAAAAAAAAAAAATCCGTTTGGGGCGCCATCTATCTAGCAATATTTTCATAATTTCATGAAACATGTTGTTGGTTCCATTCAGAAAAAGTGTTAAATCTTAAGATCAAGGTGGATGATAATATGGACCATTTTCAAAATTGATACTGACATTGGAACACTTGTGATGTATCCAAAATATTTTTATAATAAAGTACTGGAAATTTTAAAATGCATTTCATACATTAAGACTTACTGATGATCAGTGCATTATTTATCTATAAATCATTAGGCATGTTTTGTTTTTATACATATAGTACACTTTGTTAAGTACGTGAGGGGCAAAGTGAAATAGTTTATGTTATTTATTTATGCATTACTACATCACCTCATTTACATATTTTTTCCAAGCACATTCATTATTTTTTTTCATTCATTTATGCATTATTTATTAATTTTCTCATATATTTAATCATTTATTAATTAATGTATTTATTTTTATTTAATTCATTTATTTATTTTTTGTTTGTTTGTCCATTACTATTTTAATTCATTCAAAGCAAAAATTTTTAATAACTAAAATGAAATTATTTCATTAGAAAAATAATTTAAATTATCATCTTTAGCTGAAAGTAACATTTTCTATCAAAACGGAAAAAAAAAAAGTTTCACTGAACTTTTATTATAAACTGCTTTGCTATTTACGTACTGTAAACTTAAAAAAAAAAATCCCCTTTGTTCCTTGTGAAAAATGAAATTTATCTTAACGATTTCGTCTTTCCTCACATTTCCATAAACTAGCAACGGCATTTGGTTTTAAATCATTTCATTTGTTATTGTTTATCTGTTTAAATAATAACTTAAAATGCAGCAGTTCCTTTACGTAAAGACAAAAACATGAATTATCGCTGAAAGATTGTAAATTCGTGCCTGTAAACTGATAGACGTGATGTTTTTGATAATTTTTTAAAGTCAATACCTTAAAGAGGTATTTTATAATATTTTTACACTAATTTTCAGTGTACAATCTAAAACCGAATGCTTTTAACCAGATGATTCCACTTATCAAAGGTGTGGTACTACACACCCAAAAGATTAATAACTTTCATGAAACATGCGTTTGCATTCTGCTCAGAAAGGCAGAAGAAGACAAAATAAAAATTCCAACCGCAACTTTCAAAATATTTGAATTGATACTATATTTTGGAGAAAAGCTACTTAAATCGTAAGTTGCTGTATGCTTAAAAAATGCGTAATCCAAGAGCAGATATGATCGGAAAATGACCTTTAATATTACGTATAATAAATGCCTATGTCGAGTATTTGCAGCAGTGATTGAAGTTAACAAGAATTCTTCCCTTGTTTTTATTTGCTTTCATTTGGTTCGGAGATGAAGTTTCCTTCCTTTAAAATATTTTTTTCTCTTACGAATGCGAGCATTACGGATTCAAGATTTAATTTCGGACGTAAACGAAGCGGAAGCCTTTCTCATAAAATGTCTTAAATAATTCGGTTCTATGCAGATATAAAATTTACTTACTACAAAAGAAAAGGAATAAACATTTTCTACAAATTTGAATATTTCCTAAATAAAATACCGTTTTACTGGCGGATTGGAAATTAAATTTATCTGATCCAAACTTGAAAGTTTAAAGGGAAAATGCATTTTCAAATGTATTATTCAGTTTCTCGATAAAAAAAAAATCGATAAGAAATGGTTTAGCAACATGATTTATGTTTATGCATTTTTAATTTGTACATTGCATTTATTACAGAACAAAAATAATCAAACCTTGTGGCATTAGCGTGAGATTATTTGCTATCTTAAAAACAGTTTGAGTTAAACTATTCAGGTAAAGACTAAAATTCGTAAATAGTTCTTGTTTAATTTGAAATTTAGTTTTAGCACCGAAACAGGCATCTTTCAATTCGGAAATAATTATTGCATCGTCTCGGTTTTAGTTTCATAGAAAGTGCGGAAAAAAATTCTCCCTTGGACTATTTTCTACCTACGGTCCAAAGGAATAGAGTGCCTTAAATAACAAGAAAAATAGTTTAAAGCATTTTAAGTAAAGGGGAATCAATTTTAAGTTCGACATTTGAAGTGTAGCCATTTTTGCTTAAATGTGGACAGATAAAATTCTTCGTCTGTTTTTATGATTATCCGATAATGGGGGACTTATACAGTTTTTCCCTTTTTACTTTTTTTTTTTGTTATATATCGCCTATTCTTTGCTTGTGCAGCCAAGAGACGATCGCTAAAAAATACATTTTTAATTTATTATTGATATTTTCATTACTGCTGTATTCAATCCAATCGGAACTGAAAATTTATCGTTTTAACGTTATTTAAAAATAGTATAAGCTGATGTAGATTTTGACGAACTGGTCCCCTTTTTCCAGTGGGGAGTTTTGGAGAATATTGTCCTTATTATAAAACGATTTTATTTCAATCTTGAAGTTTTTTTTCTTCTTTTAAGATATACTGTTGATGCTAGTTCGGAATTTTTCTGTATTTTCAATGTCGCATTTGGGATTATTTTCCCTAATCAGGTAGAGATTTTTTTAAGCGACGGTTGACGTTATTGGAAAACTGGCACCCTTACTTTATCAGGGTTTTACACAGACCAAATTTCGTAATCCAATGGGGACTTTAAGGAAAATCATAGCAGAATTCTATTTTTTACTTAGTAAAATATGCTTGTTTTTTAGATAAAATTATGTGTGCACATTTTGAGTAACGAATTTTTTTTAAATTTTTTTTTCTATATAGGAGCTTAGATAACTTTTTTCATACCTTAAAGCACTAGATCAGAAGTTCGGGTGTAGCTAATAAAAATAGTGCTTTAACTCTGATATTTTCCTCGATATTTCTTAAAATATTTAAATACATCAAATTTCTTTATTATGCAAAATAAAAATGAAACCAATTTTTTATAGTCGTTCCGCAATGGACTCTAACTTTTTGTAATTTAACTAGTAGCGACTCATCTTGCAATTCGCATGATATTTGGGTCAGTAATTTTTTATACATGAGTAATAATAAAATTTTAACAATAAATGTAGTGAAATGCCATGCAGTTTACGCACACAATCCATCTTCCGCAAGATAATGTTTATATCCGAAGAGCATTCCACTAACTACATACTCCTCACTACCAATCGGATCGTCCTGTTAAAATAATTAGAATAATACAATGAACACTGTCCATGAATCCGAGATGCCGCTTCGAGGATTCCCTTTATTGCAGTTAATATAGCAATTGCACATATTGATCATTTTATGCGGAGTGTTTGCTCTCCACCTTTGACGGATTGCTGTTTAAACTTCAGATTTCCAATTAATTGCCAAACAACATATTCCCTATTATAATCAGCAATGGGGTGAATGATTTCGGTAATTTCCCTATGAAACATTTTATAACAAAGGTATTAAGTAAGAGAATTGAAATGTAAATGGCATCAAATCCGTGAGATTGAATGAGTATGAATGTTTACTTGTCAGTGCTTTTAAGAAAGATATGTACGAATTTTTCTACGAGATATAAACTGCTCATGAAGTACATTTACTAGTTTTGCTACAAATATATATATATATATATATATAGTATTATATATAAGTATAGTTTTATATATAAGTATTTTTATTGTAAAAAAAATCTGGTCAAAACAGGATTTCAACTTTGCATAGACATTATTTCATGTTTATTAATGTTTCCCTTTTATCAATACTTTCCTAAAGTATTGGGTCAAATATTATTCTTTGTTTAAATTTCTGCAAAATTTTAACCAAAAAACGTTCAGATAGTTTATGTAGTGAAGCACATACAACAAGACCTACTTTCAGTAGAAACGAGTCATTCTTAGGCTTGCCAGAGTTCTAAAATGTTGAACCAGAACACTAGAATGCCCCTCCTCCCTCCCTCAGCGTCACTAGAACTCTAAAGAGTACACACCTTTGGTTGGCTTTTATCGTGATTAAGAGGGCAGTTCATTCTGAATGCAAGGAATAAATATATACGAAACATGAACCTAAACCAGGGGTAATAATAAATGACTCAAGCATATAAATTTATGCATGTCAATATTTAGAAGTAACTTAAGTAAGAAAAAACACCTTCGACTTACGAATAAAAGTTAAACAATATATCGTCGCCTTTGAGCAACAGTAAGATATCTTAATGTTATTTCAGGGATTAGATATCTTACTGTTGCTCTGAAGAAACGATATGCACTTTTCATTGGTTAGAACTTCTTTTAGAAAGTCTTTTTTGATTTGAACCTTCTTGTAAAAATCCTTACGAGCTAATCAGAAAGTAATTTTACAAGTCAATGTTAAAAATGACAAATTAATTATCATAAACAATGCAACACAGTATTTTATTGGTAGACTTTTTTTGCCGTCTGTAATCAAACTTATCTTTTACCGGGACGGGAGGTAAACCGGGCGGGACATCGGGATTTTGCCTAAAACCTGGACGTCTGGCAAGCCTATCATTCTCATCCATCATACGTTTGCGCTTATTTTATCATGTGACTCGATTTCTGTGCCTCCTGAATAAAGAGTTCCCTTTAACTTCGGAAAGCTTGTGCACAATTTTTGACGGAGGTATTACCACACTACATATGAAGCAGTGAGAAGCAAAGGAATGTAAGTGGACATTTCAAGTTTTGAGTAAAACGCATTTAAAGATGACTTCCTAGGTAGACTTTCAATATTTTTTTTCTAAATCATGATGTACAGCAGTACCTACCAAGGCTACTAGTATTATATCTTGCTCCAAGACAGAGGAGAGGTTCACCTACCATTTATATAGGCTCTCTCCAATTCTTTTATATTTTGCCACTTACATCCCTTTGCTTTTCACTGCCTCATTTGTTGAAATTTATCATCGATTAGCTGTTTCTGGAATCGCTGCCTTTTCACAACTTTAGTTCATATTTTAGCATATTAATTTTTGAGTGAAAGTAACATGCAAATGTTTGAGAAAAATTAGCTTTAGCTTTTTGAAGTGAGAAACATCATCGACTTTTGCTCTCATGATGTAATTCCCAAGCGAAACCCGCTACTAAAATCAATAAAAGCATCATTTGAAGAAATTGCTCTTCCTATTTGATTTTATTTATGCTTTTCATGTAAAGTTCCTTGAGTTGTGCAGTAAAAGCAGTAATCTGTTAAAAAGAGAACGTTATCTTCCAACGAAAGGAAGAAAAATCTAAATTGACTTACGTTCCAATACATGATCATATTTTTTGAGGATCAAAAAGAGGATAAAATAGAGTGCGTGTATCTTTTTTCATCAAAAGCATTTCCTTTCCGAAAATCAAATTTTCCACCGTTTTGCAATTCCTTCCACAAGAAAAGAATATTTTCGTTTCAAAAGCAATTCTTCATATAACATTCCGTGATACACGAATCTAGGAAGAGTACAGTAAATGTTATACTCGGCATTGTATTTTATTTCAAAACAGTGTATTTCCTTTTGCTCCTTCCACTTTCATAGCAGCAAAGAAAGTCAAAAGACTTCGCTAAAAGGTGGTGTTGTTTCATTTTCAGCAAAACACACTTTGTGATCAATCGTCATTTCAGCTTTATGCTGTTTAGAAATTTTCCTCGCTCTAAACTCATTTCCAAAAAAATATTTTCTTTTTTAGACTTTGGCTCATTTAAAATATGCAAACAAAACTATTTTCAAATGTTTTATGTCATATTAAAATAAATTCTGCTTGTTACCCTTTAATGCCCTACGATTTGAACCCGCTTTTACTGGGAAAATTCCTTGCTTTAAACAACAAATCACCGCAGCATTAAAAACTTTTGAAAATAAACCTCGTCTACCGACAGATTCGTTTTCAGAAAGATCAAGAAAAAAAAAAGTTTATTTTTTATTTTTTAAAGCATGCTATTTATGCTCTGAAACTCAAAATTGTGTTAAAGCGATACATGTGACATGTTTTTCCTACTTTGAAAGAAAAAACTTCCTATCAGTTTAATGTCTTAACTCATTATTTTCTTTGATTCTGAAAAAAAAAACTTATAAATTATAGTAAACTCTGACAGATATAATGTGATGCACGGACAGGGCCGCAGAGAGTGAGTTGTTTTACTTAATCTTTACGTTTTCTCTTATTCGGTGTATCCGCTCCCTTTTCTTTTCTTTTTTTTATTGCGTCAGTGTACCCTCCCCCCCCCCCCCCCCGCAGGACCGGGCCCATAGTTTCGAACTAGGCTGGCATGGCCTCTCGTCGGGACTGGCTCAGTTCGAGGAAAAGTAATAAATGTTATGCTTAGCACTTTTTTTTGTCAAAAGTGCGTTTTGCTTTTGCTTCTTTCATGGCAGCAAAAAGTGATTGGAATTCAAAGTAATCAGAATTCACTAAAAGGTGGTATTGTTTCATTTTCAGCAAAACACATTTTGGGATCAACCGTCATTTTAATTTTATATTGTTTAGAAGTTTTCTTAGCTTTTAACTCATTTTTGAAGTTCTCCTTTTCGACTGACATTACTTCAGTCAAAATAGACGAGAGAAACTGCTTTCAAATGCTGCAAGTCATATAAAAAAAGGTCAGGCATGTCACTCTTTAATGTAATAATTTTTATACTCGTAATAACAGCATACATTTCTTCTCTTTAGCTTTCAGTTTTTAATACAAAATTAGAACAGCATTAAATATCTTTAAAAATGAATTTTGCCTACAGAAATTTTGCCTACAGACATATGAGAACGCCCGTATCAAAAACATCTTGTTAAAAAATAAACATGTGCTATTTTAGGCTCTGAAATTCTTCATGTAACATTACAAGATAGACCATTCTAGAAAGTGTACAGTAAAAGGCAGACTCGGTATTGTATTTTATTTCAGAACAGTGCATTCGAGTTTTCTCCTTCCCCTTTATAACAGCAAAGAAAGTCAAAAACTTCACAAAAGGGTGATATTGTTTCATTGTTTGCAAAACTCCTATTAATTATTTTATTTGAACTGTAGCTAACAACAAACTTCAAAATCAACGTATAGTATGTTGTACATTAAAAATGCATGATTAAGAAAAAATAAATAAATTGAGAAATAAAATTAGACAGCATATTATTTCAGAAAATAAAATGCCGTTCAGTTAGCCCCATTTCGAATTTAAGTCAAATATGTTAACTTTCTTTCTTACTTCAGCATACTTAAGTTTTCTTTTCATAATTAAAGTATAGTTAAAGGCAAAACCATCTTCAAGCAAGTTTCAAAGAAATTTATCTAAAAGCATCAGTGCTACTAGAAATTGAAATTTTACGTAAAAATAGAAAGTTTTTAATGTTAGCGAACTCATCTTTCTTATTTAGCTGATTACTACGAAATTTAAAAACTACATTGTGAAACGGCTGCGACTACACTATCAATTAAATCTAAGTGTATATAGATTCATCTCATAAAGTTGAAATATTTTAAGCTATCATCTAATGGAAAATTTCTGAAATACTTTGTATTTATATTTTGAAAAATTAGAGATATACTTGTATTCTACATCAAATTGAATATTATTGTTAATTTGTAAGCAAATATAACTTGTGGTTTTAACAAAATCTTATTTTTTATTGACGTAATAATAGATAATTTGTGATACGAAAACCTACGATTTAAGAATTTATCTGTAGTGTAATATCTAAGGAAAATGTATCTAATACGTAATAAAATGGCCAAACTATTTGGAAGAAAATAAAGAAAACGAGAACCCGTTTTAA
Organism: Uloborus diversus; assembly: GCF_026930045.1. Taxonomy (NCBI): domain Eukaryota; kingdom Metazoa; phylum Arthropoda; class Arachnida; order Araneae; family Uloboridae; genus Uloborus; species Uloborus diversus. The sequence continues at coordinate 58,345,572 of NC_072740.1, forward strand.
AAATTCTTATTTAAGTTTCTTGAAACTTATTACTTAATCCCATATTAAAAGTGTCAAGAAAAATATAAAAAAAGTTTAGAATTAATAACAACATTGTGTTCGGACAAACCTCATTCTTAAATTTTCTCCTTAGAATATTAACTGTTAGAGTTATTGATTGTGTCGTGATGAATGAGTCGCTAATTCAAATTTGGTGACTCAATATATTGAAACTTTGTAACAATGATGTAAGATAATGCACTAATTTAAACTTGAGAATTATATGATTGAACTTCAGTACTCACTCAATTTTCATAAACTTAGTTTAATTTTTCATTAAAAATATATGGTGCAAATAATTTTTTCTCATTGAGTAGAATGAAATAAAAAAGTATTTAACCGCTGGGTAAGCCTTCCTCAGATACAAAGAAAAATATTTTTTACGATTAAATGAAAACTTTCATATTAGTCAATTTACATAAAAAACTAATGGAAACTTTTGAGTGAGATCTAAACCTTTTATTTTAAGAAACGTATATATTTCATGCGTTATACTTGAGTGCACGAAATTGTGAATACAGTAAACTCCCGATTTTCCGTGGAATAGGGTGGCACGGTAACCGCGGATAATCCAAAAAGTAGATAAGAAATGATACTAGTGTTTATAATAGCTAGAAAAAATATGAATAACAATCACATATACATTTAAATTACAGATAAAACGATAACGTTGAATGTAAAAAATATATGTAAAAGCTAAAAACGAACAATAACACAATTATAAGTTTAAAAACATTTAAAGACTATAATATTAGTACCTATCTTAATTTTTACAAAAATAGTCGATTAGTTGTAAGTCATCTGCGTTAAATAAAAATGTGAAAAGACCCGTGGATAATCCGAACCGTGGATAATCGGGTGTTTGCTGTACATTGAAATCCCAAGTGCATCTCTATTCAATTATTCATAAGTTACTAATTACAAATTGTTTCTTGTCCCCAATATCTTGTACTCAATTATTAAAATTGGAAAAAAGAAAAAAAAAAATAAAATTAATTTGAATTTTGACATCTGGAATTCAAATTATGTTTTTCGCAATCACGAGTGTGTATGTGTGTATGTAGGCGTGTGTGTTTGTGTCTGTGTGCAGGTAAGAGTGTGTGGGTAGTTGTGTGTATGAGTGTTTGTGGTAGGGGGGAATGTGTATGTGTGTGTAAGCATGTGTGTTTGTGTCTGTGTGCAGGCATGAGTGTGTGGGGAGTTGTGTGTAGGTGTGTGTGTACGTGTAGGTAGGTGTCTGCATGTATGCGTGTGTGTGTGTACGTGCGTGTATGTATGCATGTAAGTGTAGGATATTGACGCAACCTGGAGATGGTTTCTGCTAGAGGAGCAGCATCGTAGGGAGCCGGTCGTCGGTGATGCTGCAGAGGGTACTGGTGGGAAAATAAAATGATAGCACATCAAAACAGTCAAATAAAAGCAATAAGCAATCGTGATTGCTCAAAAAAAAAAAAAAAGTGTCGCCATTTTATTAGCTGCTTTATTTTTCTTGTTACAAACCTAAACTGAGAAATACAGCTCACCATTTAACCGAAAATATTTCCAATATCCTTAGCAACAAATTGACATTTAATTTTGCTGGAACTCGCTATAAGAATTTCTTGCGTAGAACGCGACAAATTCTTACTTTAATTTGTGGAAATCTAGATAATTAAAAATCCGATTACGCCTTTTTCCAGCAGACGAGGCGTTTCGAAATCAGTCGAAGCATCGAGTTTCGGGAAACGTCGATGAATAAGAAACTGAGCAGAAATTTTTACTGACGTGTAATTTTCATTTCCACGTTGAGGCTTTCTGCTTAATTTGGTTAACGTAACCCATTGTTTAGGAGCAAAAGTTCTCAGACTTAGTTAACAATACGAGGACAGAGTTGAAGTGGAAATTTTCACACATTGAAGCGGTCGGGTAGAATCATTCGTTCTCTTTAATTTGAATAAGCTTTCACGATTAACTATTACAACTTTTTTTTTTTTGTTGTAAGTTTTGAATATTTAAATAGATTACACTCACTAAGTTATTTGAACAGCTTCAATGTGTCAGACGAAAACTGTGCAGAGTAATAACTTTTCTAGGATATCAGTATTTACTTTAAATACTTTGAATTAAAGCTCTTTGAGCTATAACTTGAGAACAGTATACAAGTTTATTTTCTCAGTTTGTTAAATTGATATCGATTTTGAAATGTGATTTTGATGCAGAGTAAGAGCATTTCACTTCACTTTTAAACGGAACTGAGAATGTATATTTTAACTGCCATTTTTAAAACGTTTAATTTAAAATGAATTTGAAGGAAAAATATGTAGTATATTCCAAGAGTTTTATAATGACATTGAGTGCAATGTTGAAAGGAAAACATTATGTGGCGGACAAAAAAAAAAAAAGACTGCGTAACTTTCAAAAATTCATATTTTAAAGAAATTCCTGAGGAATAAGAGAATAGTTTTGAGTAAAAGGTGTTTGAAGTTCCTGTCGCAAGTAGGTTTTCATTGAAAAGATTTTCTAAATCATGCTGTAGGGTCATTCCATAGTGACTAACGTAACATTCGCAGCTGATTTTCAAACTCTTTTTACTTACACCGGGAGTAAAAATAAATGTGTTTTGGTTTAATATGCAAATCTAAAGTGTACAATATGACTATTTTTTATTTCTACCAAGAATTTGATGCAAAATAACGCTGGCAGGTGTTTTTTCACCAAAAAAGGCATCGTGACTAACGTAACATTTTTGCAACCATGAGAAACAATGCTTATGCTACGAGCTAAATTTTTCTGAAACTTATGCAGACATTTAAAACTGGCCGATATATTTGTAAGAGGTAAACAATCTATTTTTAAAATCGTACTACAGATTTGTTACAGACGAATCTTTTTTGGCCCTAAATGGTACTTTTCTGAAAAACTGTGTGTGACTAACGTAACGTGACTAACGTAACCATCGAATAACAAGCAATGAATGCATATAAAAAACTTTTTATAATTAATTTCTTGCTCTTATATTACTTTTACACTTTTTAGGAACCTTCTTTGTGTTGTATTATGGTTCTTTCTTTACGTTTTTTTGTATATTAGTGTAAGAAATTGAATGGAAGGATTCAGCTCAATAAACTAAATTTGAATGCGCGAAAAAAAATAAACAAATAAAAAAAACTGCTTTTACAAACTGAATAACATCATTCTTGGTCTAATTAAATCCTAAATATCTCTCTTTTAAAAAATTAACTTTTTGCAAGTTGGTAGTTTCACTGAATTCTAGTATTCTGCTGATATACTAGTTATCGTTATAAGAAACTCCGTAGTACTTTTCAATGGCATATTATTTTTTAAGGTTTACTGATTCATCGAATGAATAGTGTTGTACATCCTTTTGAATTAAAATGTAATGTTGAAAAAAATATTCGAACGTTTTATCAGAATGTTTTTTAGTTCCAGATATCACCGCAAATGTTTGAATTTCTAAATGATCATTCTTGCATTTTCTGAGATACATGACAGCAGCGCTTATTGTCACTGTATCATGTAACATCTTCAAATGTTTTCCAACAAGCAGCCGTTACTTCATTTTAATAATAGGTGAAAATGTATTTACTAAAAAAAAAGACGTTCTTCTTTGTTAGGACTGTATTTCTATTATCTTAACTCTTAAGCTTGGATTCTTGTGCTGAATGCACATTCAGCAGAGTACTCATTTTGCTTTACTCACTTTTTTTTATTTTTTAATAATTCTTTAAATTGGAAGTATCTTCATAAAGACCTTAAAAAAAGTATTTTTCTAAGTAAACAGAAGGTCTACAATGTAATATTACTGATATTTTTCACCCTTTATTTTTTTAATCAATATGGAATGCCTACATATTCAAAATTGGTCATGAAAATGTACATTAAATTAAATAAGTTTTAAATATTAGCAGTTATTTTTAAAATGTTACGTTAGTCACATGCAAATTGTTACGTTAGTCACACTAATTATTTTATATCTACTGATACTAAAATAAATATTTTGCACTTTTTAAGTAGATATGACACAGATGTAAGAAAATAAAAAGTACTGTTTGGTTCAATCATCTGATTTAGTTTTTAAGCAGAAAATAGTACATTTTCGTGACTAACGTAACGTAAATATTTTCAGTGAAATAACCAAACTAATTAAAAGACTTATCTTATAATGTATGCAAAAAGAACAGTCAATTTTATTGGGCCAACATCTATTCATTTAGAATAAACATAGTTGTTTTAGAAATTTGCAAAAATTTTTACATTACACAAGAAAACGTAGACGCATGTTTTTTGCACATCTTAAGCCTTTTCTACAACCTCGCACGTTTAGAGTCAGTAGAAAAACACCGAATGAAAATTTTGCAAACTGTTATTGGATTTATGTACTAGAAAGTATGCTGAATGAAATGATAGGTCACAATTAAGGCTTTGTGGGAAAAAAAATTCTGAGGTGGAGGTTGACATTTCTATGGAATGACCCTGTATAACAATAAGGTGAAACAATAAGAGTAGAAATGTAGATATACATATTTTAAACTTGTATTTCTTTATATCATTTTGGACCACTTTGTCATATATTTGGAGTATCCCAATGAATATGCTCCAAAACGTGTTTTTTCTGGCTGATTCTGTTTTCACGCATCAGTACAATCTATTTGCACCGTTAATAGAAAAACACTTACCAGGGCTAATAGTACAATCTCTTGCACCGAAACAGAGTAGAGTTTCACCTACCATTTGTACTAGTTGTTATCTCCATTTTTTAAATTTTGGCACCTACATCCCTTTGCTTCTCACTGCCTCAAATAATCTGCTTTTTTTGTGAATCACACTGAACTATTGCAAGCTAGTGTTGCAAATTTACGAACACTCCAATTCATCCAAATTTTGGTTTTGTATTTTACATTGCATAGTGAAACAATAAGGGTAGAAATGTAGATATACATATTTTAAACTTTTATTTCTTTATATCATTTTGGACCACTTTGTCATATATTTGGAGTATCCCAATGAATATGCTTCAAAATGTGTTTTTTCTGGCTGATTCTGTTTTCACGCATCAGTACAATCTATTTGCACCGTTAATAGAAAAAACAAAACTGAATTCAGTTTGTGCACGTGCCCCGCAAACTCCATTCAATTCTTAGCGGTCCGAATTGTTTTCGGGAATCATGTCGTATGAACTCTTCTTCGATTCTTTGGAATATCTTACAGAATCGATTACACCCGGAAATTTATCGGAGAGAGCCATGTTGATATAATCGGAAGTAAAAGCTGGTAAAATGCCGCAACACACTGAGCCGAGTGAGCCTCGACTGCTGAATAATTCATACCGCTAGAAATTCAAATAATGGCGAGGCTCCCTTTTTTGTAACACGTGAACGTTTTATAGATCTGAATGGGAAGAGTGAACGCCCATTCCACCGCTACCCCTCGATAAAAAAGTAACGAACTGCGTCTACAGTTGTGCCGATTTGTTTCACATCTTGCGAGGCCTTCCTGAATATCAATGCATCTTAATTTGCCCTTACGACGAAACTTGCGCTTTTCTGCATTGATCTATTGGTTGCGATATGCAACGCTGTATCGTCGAAAATTAAAACACACAATAAAAATTCACTTTCATATAGTCCCCCTTTTTTTTCATTCTTTCGCAATAAACATTTGCAGGGATGTGAAATTAAACTCGAGCATTGATGCAGTGGTTTCGTTAATAAAACATTGAGTCGTTTTTTATTTATTCTTGTATTTCTAGTTGACGATATGCATCGATATATTTTGGTAAACTACGGAATTGATTTTTTAAACAAAAATAACTCTTTCGTGACAGGAATACGTAATTGAACATATAATAGCTTTCTTAATTCATTGCACATTTTTCATTAGTTGATTTTGACTAAATATTTTGAAGTACACCAGGCTCACCTCCCACCGTTACAACGCTGAAAAATGTGGCACTCGTGAGATCGACCATTCAGCAATCTCTAAAGGATTTAACACTTAAAAATACAGTTCGACGGCAATTTTCAGACAGGAATGTAAGAAAATTCCTGGAGGATGAGGTTTACAACGTGAAGTTTTTCTAGCCGCACAAAATCATGTTGACCAAGTTGGAACCAAAAATGAAAATCTTGCTGTGTAATAATCAAAAAATCCCGATTTCGAATACGCTCCTCAAGAACACATAAAGATTCTTACTGCGCCATACTATTGCTATACGTCAATACCACTTCCACCGCCATACCTACGTTACAATTCACACAGCGCTCTCTCCAAATACGAGAGGTCAATATGCCAAACCCTGTTATAGTATTTTTGCAGTTTAAATTAGGAGGTCCAAAATAACAATTTAAAAACCCTTCAAGACTACTAGAAATATGTCACTGTTCGTCGGTATTCAGCTCGCTGTAAGGATATCTCAAAAATTTTGTTTTCATTTTCTTGCCATTTTCAAAATTTGCTAGCCACTTAAGCAGAGATTTTTTTTAACCTTCTATCCTTATTAATTAAATTTTAAAGGCAAAGTAACTCAAATTTTATTGGATGTATTAAAACACGTAGCCTTATATCGATAAAAAAATCTGTATAAAAACAAAAAATTTTGCGAAACCACGATTTTTTTAAATAATCTTTCTAACCCCGTTTAAACGTCTCATGGACGTTTTAGAACGGTTGTCACAACGTTAACAACCATTTAAAAACGTTCATGAAAGAAAGTGGTTTAGAGGTTTCCACAGCAATTTTTTAAACAATTCCAGTACAGTAAAGAAGTTGACCACCCTTGTAAGTTGACCACCTGTCTAAGTTGATCACTAAACTAGTGCACCGCAAGTTATCAACTTACACAGGTTTCACTGCATTTGAAAATTAACAGAAAATAAATATTAAGTAACTAGCATACATGCATGAACGATGTTTTTCTATAAAAAAAATAATCTGCGTAGTATTTCACACAATGCATGTACAAGGTTCTGATATTGTTAACAGCGGGAAATTTCCAAGCCCACTATTCCTCAAAATATCTGCCGTGAATCATTCTAAGCGTAAGTATACAATAAATGGAAATTGCTGAAATTCAACCGATCAGCCTGCCCCCTCCATCTTGGAAGGCGATCAGTTCGGGCAAAGGATGTGAAGCCTAAAGGCAAGCTGGATTCTGTGATAAACTATCGTCGATTTTGTCCAGTGGGCTAAGCTCTGCGTCACAGCATCCCCATCCGTTTTCAACAAGCTCCGAGCCTCCCGTTAATGCTCCGTCCTACGTCCCAGAGGTGTCTCCCTACAGTAATTAGGCGGAAGGCCGTAACGATGGCGAGTGATTGGGAATAAATCTGGAATAAATTTGAACTCGAAATGAATGTGGTCGATTTGGTACATGAAAGCTGAGAGCTTTTAAATAGTGCGTGTTTAATCTGGACAGCCAACCATCGATTTCTCGGTCTCGCAATTCACATCAATAAACTGCAAAATTTATCTCTACCTAACTGTTGATATCCGACCTCGACGAAAAAGTTAGATTTTTTTTTCTTTTCTTAAGCTTTGTATAGTTATTGTTTTCTTTTTACTCCTGTAATGCTTGATTGGTTAATTAAAATCGATATAAGTAACTAAATATAAAAGTGCCGTGTGCTATCGTTTTGAGAAAATCAGCAAAAAAAAAAAAAAAAAAACACACAAAGAGACTATTCTTGGAACAAACATGATGATCATGGCAGCAGAAATAGCACTTCATGACATTTTTCAATTTTGAATCTGATTTTCAGGCATTACTTGGTTATGATTTTTAATGGATATTGTGACGAATCTAGTGCTAGTTAAAATTGCGGACTATTTTTATATTTTCGATTTGCGTCGTAGATTGCTGAAATAAAATCTGCTACAGGGGTAATGCCTACCATGTAACAGAAATTTAAATTATTTCACTCTCTGAATGCTTTACAGTACATAATTAAAAAGTATTTTTCTTGGTTCAATTCCCAGTTTTTTCAAAGTGTTCTGATAACGTTACATTTCTAAACGTTTTTCTTCGAAAAAAAAGTAAAATCTTCGACATGAACTGTTTTTATTAGAGATAAAAATTGAAAAAAAAAAAGGAAAAATGAAGTAACTGATTTATTTTCATTTTATTTTAATTCTGTCATACGCTGGTAAATTTTCCGCTTTTCTTGTACCGCACCTTTTTTGTTTCCTTGGTTAGTGGTCAAAAAAGAAAGTTTCAAGAGGCTTCAAATTTCTAGAAGAAACGAATTATATTTTAAGAATGCATTAAGTCATACGTCTAGGATATAGATGATGTTGTTTACCCAAATATTTTCCCCACCCAATAGTTTCACGCATACACATTATCTGAGTAAGTGATATTTTATCTAACGTAACACAAACTGACTAGTTGTCTTACTTAACTGCTAATGTTAAAGTTTACAGATACGTTTTCTACTATGCATCCTTCGCTGCAGATGCGTTAATGTATGAAGTTTTTACTTTAAGTTATTAAAATAGTTTAAGTTCCATTAAGAGTGTATGGAATTTTTCCCTTAGCGTTCTGAAACTTTTCAGCGGATCAATCAAAATCGCTGATGTCGCAGGAAAAAAGATGCAGTTAAAACTAAAGTTACATTTTGGATAAAAACGGAACTCCCCCTCCCCCCTTCCCTAGAAACATATACAGGGTGTGGTGTATTAACCTCCTGTATTTTTGGAGAGAGTGTGTGTAATTTGTGTTCGGGATACGGTGGTGGAAGTGGTATCGATAGATAGTAGTAAACGTGCCATTTGCAATAGTAAACAATGGAATGGCACATTGAGCACCTTCATGTGTTGTGGAGAAGTCTATTTGTAATGGTGGTGTTTTCATTAATGCTCAGCAATAATTTTGCACTCGGTTCCAACTTGTCCGACATGAGCCTGCTACCAGATTTATTATTATTTTTTTAAAACATTCATTTCACTTTTCGTAAACTTGACGTGCTTACTGAAAAAAATCATGAAAAACACAATTTTATGTTTTAATCACATTTTTTTTTTCTTTTTCTTTTCTTTTTTTTTTTTTTTTTGCAAAAACTAGCAATTCCTTTATACTTCTTTAATTTTATCAGACATACTACATTGAAGTAGATAAAAATTCATCTAAAAACGGGATTTTTTTAGAGCTTAAGTATTTCACTCATCGCTATTTTAAAAAAAAGGGAGGCCGGCCCAAAGCGGGTAGCTTGTTCCCCCCCCCCCCCCCACGGTGCGTTAGCGGCGATAAATACGTATGTGGTATTTACCCGAACACCCCCGAGTTATTATCAGTCCCAGCGAAGCAGCAGTGAAGTTTTTTTTAACTATTAATTTAAGGTGATAATTATTGAAATAAAAAACGTACCTTTGGGCAAAACGGGTCGGGCAAAGCTGATATAGGATTTAATCAGATACTTATTTAAAATTTCTTGACTCGTGTGCTGACTTGGATCTTCTAATTCAATAGAATAAGTATAACTTTAAAAAGTTATTTTTAGGATGGCAATTAATCAGTCTATTAGTTAAATCAGTTATTTCTTTATGTTTTATAAACAAATGTGCTGATTTTAAACTGGATAAGTACAACTGTTTTATATTTTTTTATATAATGGCAGGCAGCTAGTCAACTATTTTATTCATTTATAACTATTTGATTGGAAAATGTACCAAACCACAATTAGTTAAGCTTACCCGCTTTGGGCTCAATGGTAGGACGGTATATATGTATAAAGCGGGTTTTTCACATGTTTGTTAAGTTTAATAATAAATAAATATTGGGTTTGAACTAATACAAAAATCACTTTTTATTTTGATATTCAAGAATTCTGCTAGGAAATAAAACCGAAATTGTTGCGATTGAAATCCAAAAACTACAATGTTCGAGCTTTCTTCGAAAACCTACCCACTTTGGACCACCCTCTCCTATCGCATGCACATAAGATTTTAGAGGAACACTAATCTTTACTATTTTTGTAATGTAACTTACTATTTTTGCAAAGTTTAAATGCGTACAGTTCATGTTTTTTTTTTTTTTTTTTTTTTTTTTTTTTTTAACTACTGCTGTTGTAGATAATGGAAGAATATTCAAGATTTTTTTTTTTTTTTTTTGTTAAACAGTGGATTTAATTTATTAAATATATTTCAGTTTTCTGTAAAATTCATCGAATGAAAATATTTTTGTGCATTCAGAAATAAAAATATTCGTACTATTTAAATTTCTCAAATTCTCCAAAACATTTTTCTTTCCAAAATTAGTGTTTTCACTTCCTTAACTAAAGGTAATGTTCAGTAAATTACCGCCCATTAGCCAGGGCTAAAGCAGAAATACATGAAATGCACCGCCAGCTCAGTCATTTCCAGCCGAGGACTGCAGTTTCGTGCTTATTAGCACTCATCAGCTCGGCATAGGAAAGTGACTGGGCTGGAAATGGAAAACCTCTTAAGGAAGCCAAGAGTGCCAAACAAACTGGTGGCGGTAATTTACTGAATATACCATGCTTGCCATCAATCTTCGAGTTGAACCGAACCATTGCTTCGGTCACTCGTCTGGTCTGCGCTAATTCCATATTAGCTACCAGTTTGTTTGGCACTCTTGGCTGCCTTAAGAGGTTTTCCATCTCCAGTCACTTTCCTATGCCGGGCTGATGAGTGCTAATAAGCACGAAACTGCAGTCCTCGGCTGGAAATGACTGAGCTGGCTGTGTATTTCATGTAAAGGTAATGTTGTTTGTTATTTCTTGCTTTCCATATTTAAATTGTACATTAACTTGACTTGTCTAAATAAACCTTAAAATATAGCCACGCATTGCTACCTTTTAAAAATTTTCGTGTAATTGATGTTTTCTGTGCAAGCGAAATTGGACTATAAATTCTTTTTAGATTTATTTGAAATAAATATGTTTTCTACGATAAGTATTGCAGCGATGGATTCGCATTTGTCTGGGAAACTTTATCAGCAGATTTTTAACAAATGGATACTTAAATAAACATGTAAAAAAAAAAAAGTGTTTATTTTAATAGTACACAATAGTTTTTGATGGATGGTGTTTGGTGTTTTATTTGCAACATAAGAATATTCTGACTTTGCTTTAACGTTACCTAAGAGTGCTCGGTGTTAACTTTTGAAATTAATCTGGAATCAAATACATTACTTAAGTTACATATCAATCAATCAGATTAAAGCTTCAGACAGTTAATCGTGCTGTGATTGATTTATGCATAAAACTATCATGTTCTGTAAGATTATCTGCTAATTGCGGTTTTAAAGTTCATCAAGGAAACATACTTACTAGTCACTGTAAAAAGAAATATTAAACGAAGCTTGAAATTTAATGTGAAATATATTTGCAACAGATAAACTCTCCAAGCAGTTATTACAGTTCAATTTGAATTTTATTATAAGAATAGCCGTGCTGTATCTGGAAGGGTTGCTTTTCAAGCGGAAGATTCCAAATATTACTTTGGGAGCTATGAAAAAAAATCGTACTGGCATTAAAATACCAAAACAATTATGAACCGTTAATTTGAGCTGACAAATATAAGGCAGCTAACCGATAAAATTGGAGCAAACAACTGTCATTTGAGCATTCCCTCTTGTGGTATTTCGGAATAGATCTGCCCCAAGAATTGTCGGTTTATTAAGCAGGTGACGTCCACACTCCGTGTGCACTGTAATTACGAATGACAAACAAGTAACCTCGTAATTAGTCCAGTTCTGTGAAAAGTTACTTCCGTCGAGTCGCTCCCCCTCCCCCAGAAAGCGATGTCTTTGCCGGAGTCGAGGGGTTTTGGAATTGCCTTCGTAGAATAATAATTTAGTTACGCCCGGATCCGTAATTGGTACGAAAACGTGGAAACCGAGTCTACGCCAACCACTCCAGGGAAATCGTATAATTATCACGACAGAGCGAACAAAAATTGAATGCTGTCGGGAGTTTGAGTGGGGGTGGATGGTCCCTTTGATCGGTCGCGCAGAATGGACTACTGACAGCACGTGCATAAAATATTCCTCCGAGATAATTACTTTCGAGAAATATCTTTACTCGAGTTACTTTTGATTAGGCTGGAATTAACTATGAGCTGCATCGAAAGTGAAAAGTTTGCTTTTGAAAGTTTTTTTTTTTTTTTTTTTTTTTGTATCTTTTGATATTTTAATAGCACATTTTTGTCTCATATCTGGCGTTCCAGACGAATAGTCAAACATATTTAGAGTAATAAACTTTAAAAAACTGCATACGATTAGCAAACTTTATCGGAGTTTCATATTTATCCTTATTAAATGACAAAAGATGATGTTCGTAATAAAGTAATCAAGCTTCACCAATGAACTTTTAATTTTTTTTTCTTTTTTATAACTACATTAAAAAAAAATCGAAACATCACTGATTATTTCCGTGGAACGTCTCGGGATTTCCCAGGTTTTTCTTTATTTTCCTATAAAATCACATATCTTTGCAAAAAAGTTTCCTGAATTGCTACAAGTAGAACAAATGCAGGCCTTTCAGCATTGGAAAAATATTTTTAGCTACCAGTTTAAAGATTGACTGAGCACGTTTTTAGTGTATCGGTTTTAACTTGAGTACTGCCCGTCCAGATTGACTAAGCTCCCAATGTGGAGCGAATACGTCTCTGGATATAAGCAGCTTTGCAAGTCAAGAATTGCAGACAAAGGAGAGCCTCTGTTCCTACTTGCAAATCTGTCTTAGCTTTGGCCTTCCTCTCCCCAGACGCTACGTTACGAAAAACATTTGCGCTCAAACCATTCATGTGATATGTTCAAGTTTAAGTCAAGAAAGAAATTCCTCGCGCAAAATGACACAAAACAGTTTAAGAATACCTACAAGCATTTGCTTTTCGATAGAAGTTGGTTAAAAAAAGCTATGCAAGTATATCCCCCGCATGATAGGAAAAAAGGTGTCTGCCGCGGACTTCTAATTGGCTGATGGAGAAAGATGAAGGCTAACTAAAGTGGACGTGGATAATTAGCAAATAATAAAGTACTTTCATTTTCAATAAACTTATCTATTTGACACAAGAGTACTTTTGCAAGATTTATTTCCCGCGAAACAACCCTGCAAAACATTTTTGCCATTTATTTTCTTTACAATATTCAGAATTTGTTTGAAAGGGAACCTATAAATGTGCGTAAAATATGCATAAAGTACTACCAGGTGTATAAATTATCCTCTTTATGCCATTAAAATTCGACCAATGCATCGTTCATACGTGACTAAACAGAACATTAAGCGTAAAAAATATTCATGGAAATTTTGGTTAAAAAGTTTTGCCGTTAAATATTTATTCATTGTTGGCTTGAGCACGCACTCTAGTTGAGCAAAACATTAGAATCCACTAGCTGTCGTGCGAGTCCTATCTCTTTTTATTCTGGAAAGCATTTCACTCAAATTGTTTATAACAAAAGAAGGCACGTTATTCCATCTGGTTTGTCGTTAAGAATGACAAATAGCTCTCACATTTGGTTTACAAATTCTTAAGAAATGATTATATTTTTTGTTTGATTCCGGAGATAATTTTTGAATCACGTACCATATACTCATCTGAAAAAACACAAGAGGTTCTGGCACAAATAAGAAGTATTTAGTATTTATGTTTTGTGCAGCATAATATCTATGTGATGGTTTTAATTCATGAGTTTTTTTTTTCTTTCTTTTTTTACTTCCTTTTACAAAAAAGGAAGTATTGTATTTGCGAAAAAATTTTCACTCAAAAATCGGCCTCAATTTCCAGTTTTCTCACCCCCGAATAAATGTTAAGTTTTTTTTTCGACCCGAAAACACGTGGATATATGCCTAGGAACGTACAGATACCCGAAATATCCATTTTGACGACCCTCGAGTAAATTACAACGAATTTTTTCGTGACGTTCGTATGTACGTATGTATGTGTGTATGCATCTCGCATAACTCAAAAAGGGTATTTCCTAGAAAGTTGAAATTCGGTACGTAGACTCCTAGTGGGGTCTACTTGTGCACCTTCCTTTTTGGTTGCATTCGGATGTTCCTAAGGGGGTCTTTTGCCCCTTTTTGGGGGGAAAATCATTGTTAACTTCGATGTAAACTCAAGTTGTGTGATAATTTGTCGGACACTTGGCGATAAATAGCCAGTCTTTTGGTCGCCAAGTTTTGTCGCCAACTTGGCGACAAATTTGGCGTTTTTTTAAAAATTTGGTTTTAATTTGGCCACTGTTGGTGATATTCAGGGAGTAAACAATTGAATTACATTAAAATTGCCAGTAATGGGGGAAATGACATTAAATTGGAGTAAAAGGAAGTCATGCGATGCGCACATCAGCTCGTTTTTTTTAGCAGTAGCTTTTGAAGTCGAAAAATTCACTTACTAGAGTGTGCACCATTGAGAAGAAATAAAATGGAGGGAGTGAAGACTTTCATTCGTGAATTAAAGAACCAATGTTACGTGATAGATTTTAAAGAAAAGCATTGGTGTGGAAGAAATCAGGTTTCTTTCGTTAGTTTCCCCGCATAACGTGTCAACTATTCGTCGCTGTTGAGTCACGTGACTTGATGTCATAGCGTAGTTTCTAAAAAAAAGATAAGTAATCTAAATGAAGTATCCTAGAGAAAATATTGTTATGCTATTAATGAATTTTTCGGAAAAGTAGAATTACGTGTAACATTGTGAGTGAAAGTGAAAGTACTCAAAAGTCTGTCATACTATGTAATAATACAAACTATACAAAAGCATTTAGTACCGCTTATTATGAAGTATTGCAAGGGTAACTTCAATGCTGCTTGCTTTATTGACCTCGTTTACTGTGAAGTTTAGGTCCACCATTTCTAGCTTTTCTGGTAGGGGGGGGGGTCCGTTTTCGTTGAATTGTCGTATGTCAGCTGACGAATAGTGTTGACTTACACCCTTTTAACAAAAAGTGATTCAATTAACAAAATGAGAGACAGAGTTCTAGAAAAAGACAGGAGCTACAATATACAAAGAGCTTATATGTATTACTGATACCTTTCACACATAATCATATTTAACCCGTTATTAGTGTCATTATTATTCGAAAAATGAAAAGAGATTGAGATATAGATGCATAAATTGAAGCGGAAAAAAAGAGATAGGTTACTAACACATTGCTGCCACGTCAGTCACCAATGACTGACACGGGACTTCCAGTTCAGGCAGCGTCAGTTCTCGATGACTTACACTAAACTTTCCAGTCAGACCGAGGATTTGATCGGTGACTGACAGTATAAAATGTGATGGAAAACTAAAATATTAGATTGCTGTGAATTTCAGGATAACAACACCTATGTACCTGATTAGTATTTATCAAAAAAATTGCAGGGATTTGTTGAAATAATTAGGGAAGAAACCCTCAGTTTTTGGTTTATCTTCTCACTGCGTGCGCGGCCAGACCGAGGTTTCTTAATAAACACGCTTGACAGCTCTGCCGTTTGCAGTTAAAGGGCAGCAACTGCAAATTTTTCACTTTTTCTTTTTCTTTCTTTTTTTTTTTTTTTTTTTGCATTTTTGTCATCTATTGTACGTTATCTTTATTGTATTTCGCTCGCTTATTTGGTTTTCGCTAAAAAAAAAAGGCGATAAAAAAAAAACGTCTAATTCCAACATTTGCCAATTGTTAGTATTGAATCCATCACACATTTCTTCAAATATCTCGAAAACTCATTTCTGCAGATACTGCCGTTTACCTGTACACGGCAGAGCTAACGTGTGGATAGATTACCGGGTTTTTATTTTTCTTGGACGGCAATTGACAATTTAAGACCAACATACTTAAGCAAGCAATGCGTATCTCAATATTTCTTGAAGCATCAATTTTTCATGTATGGATCATTACTTTACTTGAAATACAGTTATGACATAGTTAGATAAGGCTAAAAGGAAGAATAAGCTACATAAATATAAACTGACAAGATCAGAAAAGTTAAATTATCAAATTCATGCGATACAAATTTTCAAAAAAAAGCTCATAACCCAGGTTATCTTTTTAAGATCCAGCTTTTCTTGTGTAGGAGCAAAGCTTTGGGAAAATAACTTTCAGTATGGTTCTTCCTGACCGACGCGACATCCAGCTAAAAAGTGTCTCGCTTTTAAATGGGTGCAAGAACTGTAAAAGTAGGCTGCAGTGATTTGGAAAAAAGTGGTATTATATGAAAAATCGGAATTCTTCCATACAACTTTTGCACTGTTTGCGTCCCGAAACAAAATAAAACTTCAATGCTTATCACGATAAAGGATCTGTATAGCCTTTATTTCATTTAATGACCTCAGAATAACATGGATCTTTCACACAGATGTAGATTGGAATTAAGGAATAGCTGGTTGAAATACTGTAAAGAAATTGTGTTGATTTTCAAATTATTAAGACAAAAATAAGATCATACATGATGAATCTTCTCATGTTATTAAACTCTGAACATTTTCACCCTTATAATCGCTTTATACTACAAAAACAATACAAAAATAATATTGTATATTTTAAAACTACAAGTATGTATATTAAGTTTCTGATTGTCTGTCATTAATAATATTATACATGTGTCGTCCGAAAAAACTATTTGTTGTGTGTTATTTCTGCACGTGAAAGCTGGTAGACTGTTTATTCCCAAGAGATATAATAAGTATTTAACAGCAGTGATTTGCTAGAAAACATGTAAGAAAAATTGCTTTTTTTTTTTTTTTGGTTATGGTCAATGCTTTTAAAGGTTTCTTGGAAATTCTTTTATGATGAATGCATGATTTTTACTGCTTTCTTAAATCTTGCAAAATTGTGTGTTATCTATTTATCGATTTTATTTATTTGTAATGTTTATTCTTTCATTTATTTGTTTCTTTCATTAAAGTTACGGTTCTTATTTTTCGAAACATTTTCAATGATTTGGTTTAACATTTTTAAACGAAGCATGTCTGCCTGAAACGTGCGGCGCCTAATTACGTATTATAGAGTAAGAGAAAAAAGTAAGCTAAAAAAATTGAAAAAAGAGTAAAAAGAAGATGATTATGCTGTCCTTCATCAAATAAAAGTAAAATCACGTTCCTTTTTTCTTTTTCTTTTTTTAATGAAACTCTAACGTTTAATAACTAATTTCATACTAATCCTCAGTTGAATATCAATGGCGAAAAATATCCTTACACTAATAGGCGCTATTTTTCTGGTTCAAAGTAATTGATAATGTTTCCCGATCGATTATAACTTTCACATACAAAAGTTATGGATTAGATCCGCAATTCTAAACTTCTGATTGCTTACTGGACAATCAATTTAACTTATAGATATACATAACGCCAATTGAATCTTGAGTCGTAATCCATTTATTGTGAAGGGTAATTTTTTTTTCTAGAAAAGCAGCATCAGAACTGCGTTACGACTCCACATAATTATATCCATTTCCATCAAAGATTTAGGCCTAACATTATTTTGCTTGAATCATACATTTCACTTAGTACACTGACCCCATAACGTTTTCGTGTAGTTTTCGTCAAAAAAATAAATAAATAAATAAATAAATAAATAAAATAAATAAATAAATAAATAAAATAAAATGAAATTAAGGAAAATTAATGTACTTTTTGAAAGGCTTTACTTAGAAAATCTGGGCATCCGCCAGAAAAGGTTAAAAGCTGAATTTGAGAGGTTGGAAAACATAACGTTTACCTTTTTGATATTTGCTTTGTGAACGCTATTTGATTCAACGCATATACAATTCAGTCATCCAGTAAGCTCGGCTTAACTGCGGAATCCTAGAATTACGGCGTTGCATCATTATCTCAAAACCCTAGCGAGAGCACGAATCCCCGGCTTCAGTAATGTTACCGTAGTCGAGCAAACATAATCTCACTACGGTCTACTCCTGATGCCGTAATCATAGTTGAAATCAACCTTGGAGGTAATTAGTTGCCTTCAAATATTTAGACTGCATGCTCCTGTGGAGATCAAAATAGTTTCCGCAGAGCAATATGATAGTCGACGGACGGACCATGTCAGATGCATTCTGTCCAATGACAATGCGTTTAGGGGCCGAAGGCTATCTTCGGTTTCTAAACGCATTGTCTTTCCTTCGAATCATTTAGCTCTGCCGAAGTAGCTATTCATTTCTATCCAATCAGATGTTACTGTGAGGGGGCGCAGTACCTGCACGATAATTACAATCAGGGAAATGTGTTAACAGAGCGCAAACCATTTCATTTGTATTCATGATTAAGAAATTGTCAATGCCGTTCTCATCTACCTTGCTGGTGTGTCGTTTGTCAAAAACAATCACTCGCTAAGTAATGGTTGAAGGGGAGACATTTGCTTTAAATGCAAAATAGAGCATTAATAATTGAATATCTACTAATATTTGAGCGTAAACAAAGCTGTCTTGCTTCATGTTCAGCAATCTCTGCAGTACAGCTCTGCATTAAGTACAGTTGTTATCGCAGTAAGAAAGATGATCATTCTGACACGACATGTAATATATATATGTTACATAACTGTGTAGCCTTTTCTGAATAAACAGCAGGATGCTCTACTTTACGAATTCTCTCTGCATTCAATTTTTATTGCGATTAAAATTGCAGTTACGAATATTATTTGCAATTTCTAAACACACTACTCTCAAGCCCGTTTTATGTGAGCGTTATCTTTTTCTTTCTTTCTTTTTTTTTTTTTTTTTGCAATCTTTCAGACTTTTTTTTTTTTTTTACTAAGATGCTGTGAGCACTTTTCTTTGACCTAGGAAAATATCTTGTTAAGAATAAGCAGATGCATATCATTTATGCTTTAAAACTGATTTTTTTTTTCTTTTTTGAAAATGGCTAGGAAATTTGATGTCTATTTCTCAGTCAGGATAAGCTCAAACACAACAAGCCCTTTTTTTTCTGGGACAACGCTACCGGTATTCTCTAGCAATGGAAAACTTCTTTCAAAATAGGAGCAAGAGAAGCGTATCAGATTTTTTTCAGACACCACGATTTGAAATTTTCCAGGAGGCATTATGACCCAATCCCCAGCTTAAGGCTCTCCGTTCCCTTGGAAACTGCATCCGGAAGCGAAAAATTGAACATGCACCACGACTAGGAGGGCAAGCAGAATGTATCTTGAATGAGAAATAAAGTCAGTCGAGAACATATTTTCTCCGCTATGGATCCTCGTACCAAACAGCGAATGTACTTTTGACAGAAGCAAACAGTAAATTACGTTTTCCTTGCACCAAAAGGCGAGGTATGATACTACAGATCCCGAAAGCTCTTAATAAATCCCAGATGTGAACCTGCAAGTTTGGTAAAGGTTTGAACCATCTGTTCTCCGCCTGTGTGTTGTATATTTAATGATTATATCTTGCTTTTCTCTGCCATCTCAAACGTGTTCCAATTTGGGAAGTATCTTCGAGGGAGAAGAAACTTCTTTAATCCAGCGACACTGAACTCGGTGGGATTATTGGAACTCGAGAAATATTATTCGATTCAGTGACTAATATTTTGATGAAACTCTGCTTCTTATTTGGCTGACTCTAATTCCTGCTTCAGAAGAAGATTTGAGGCGCACAATGCGTGATTGTTTTAAATCCATTCTTTACAGATTTCTGGTTTAATATTCCCTGCTTAAGACAGATACATTTTGGAAACTAATCTGAAGGGAACCAGTAAAATATTCAATACTCTGTCACTTTGGATTTAGTTTTTAATGTGCAGATTGCTTAATTTTGATGCGTATGAAATTTACTCATTTTCAAAAATGAAGCGATGTTGTTTTCATAAATGAATTGCAATGTTTTGAAGAACGTAATAAACAGCTGACACCCTTAATATAATAAATAAAAAAAATTCTTGTATCAAAAGCCCAGTACAATGTATATGCGAGTCTAAATACAAATAAATTGAAGGTAATAATAAACTAAACTAAAACAATTTGATTGAAAATGGTTTCAATGTTAATAAATCCTAATTTAATAAATGTACATGCCACTATATGCCCGGTTTTATTTAAATTTTTATCGGGTAAAAAATTAAGAAATGCCATACTTTTTCAAAATTCTTTCTTATGCTAAAAAGAAATATACATGAGGAATTCATTAAATTAACATTACGTTTAAACACACTTAAATTAAACTACATTATTTTATGCATCACAAGTTTAAAAATATTAACTTAAAAATAATAAGTAATTTTTACATAAAAAATGCACACACTCACATGTATGTATTCAATTATTATAGATCAAAATAATGACTAATAACTATCTTTTACCTGTAATTTATTGCTTTCATTATTATTATTAAGTCCTCACAAACCAACATGTATTAGTATGTATACACAAGCTTTAAAATTTATTTATTAGTACACTATATTTAACCATCATAAGGGCAAACAATAGGTCGTTGTTTTTTTATAAAGACACATTGCAATTAGTTTCTTTTCCTTTCATCTATAATGCCTTTCTGTTATATATATAAACATGTTTGTAGAATCCTTATAATTCCAAAAAAAATAATTTTTGTTATCACTAAATCACGAAGTTCTTGTTATTAACGTTTTAAATATTACTTGAGACCTGCCAATATTCGGTGCAGTAAATATTTGTTTAATATTAAGCTTATTTGTATTTTAAATGCTCTGAACAGTTACTCAAGTGCAGAAAAGAATAGTTCATTTCATTAAATTATTCAACCCTTTATCAAAACACTTACGTATTCATTTATTTATTATTCCATTTAAATTACTTCACTTAATAGTTCCCTTATTCATTCTTTTATTCACTTTTTTTCTTATTCATTCACTATTTTATTAACATTTTTATTCACTCATTTATTATTATTATTTTATTGATAAACGAATAGAAAATATTTCATCAGAAAAACAATTTCTTTTTTCACTGTCCCATGGAAAAAAAAGTGAAGTTTTTCTCATTATTATTATTTTTTTTTTCTTTTTTTTTTCTTTTTTTGAGGTAAAAATTACTACCGAAGAAAAAGAAATAAATAATAAGGATAAGAATAACAAAAATGATTGTAATAATATTTTAATGCAAACGATATTATAAAATGTATTTTCTTTATGTATCCCGTAATTCGCAGAACAAATTTCTAATTTGTAAATTTTGAAAAAAAGTAAGTTATCTTAACTATTTTACTTTGCTTCACTTTTCCCTATAAAGCACAATAAGAATTGAACAATCGTGCTTAAGTTTCAAACAGTTTTTTTTTTCTGTGCAACCATGAGAAAAAAAAAAAAGACTATATTTGGCTAGTATATTTACACTGAGTTTTGGTTGTACAATGCTTGTCTAAAACTTTACCACGCATTCATTATTTAATAAAATGTTCCCAACAAAACCAATAGATAAATACGCTCACATTTTTCTACGACAATTTCCAGTTTAATTTGATTATATAGAATTAAATATTGATAAAATATAAATTATACTGCCACCGTACAATTGATGTCATTTTCTGCGAAAGAAGCATAATTTCCCGTGCACGAAAATCCGAAAACAAATGGAGAGTTCAGCTGAAATTCCCCATTTTGGTAACCGGTCCTATTATCACGCCTCTGCGCGCTGTCCGGCTGGAAATTGCACCTTCTGTCAGCTTCTTTTCCCTTGTGGTAATTGCAGGGAATGATCAAGCTTCATGCAATTTCTTTTCCGCTTTGGTCTTTAGTTCCTGTTAAATAAAAAAGGGTTAGCAAAAATTTACGTTGCCGCTGCAACTTCAGGGGCGGTCTTTGCCTAGCCGAAAGAAGTTTATTATCGGGGTTGAAGGAGAATTTGGTTGACCGGTAAAAGGAAAAGAAAGATGAAAGCAAGCGGATGGGGGAGGAAAAGCAACAACAAGAAACCACATTCCATTCCTAAAAATTGTGAATGGGTCGGACTGGCCGCTCATAACATTTAGGCAAGTAAAAAAAGTCAAAGTGAGTTATATTTTCAAAAAGTCAGTTTTGAAATGTGTGCATTGAATTTCTGGAAAAAAGGGAAAGCTTTCGTTTAATTAGACGTTTCTGACCCGGATTTTGTCCGCCTGTTTTTGAAATTGAAGCATTGATAAGCAAAGGAATGTTCGAGGGCGTTTCAAAGTTTTGAGTAAAATGCGAGTTGTACAGACCTTAGGAAGGCTTTCATTGATTTTTTTTTCTAAACCATGCTGTAGAGCAGTACCTACCAGAGTTACTAACACTATTTCTTGCCACGAGACAGAGAAGTTCCCATATCATTTGTACTGGTTATCTGCATATTTTTAATTTTGTCACTAGCATCTCTTTGCTTACTGCCGCAATGAAATTAAAGAGAGAGATAGAGAGAAAGAGAAGAGGAGGGGAGTGAGAGAGAAAATGCTCCTTTTGCCTTCATAAAATTAGTTGCACCTAACATCCACTGTGCCTTTTTCGTTCGCTCATACATAGTTCATACTCTAAAAACAACAATTTCAAAAACAACGAAAAAGTACTTCAGCAAATCGCCGAGTTGATACGGCTCCGATGATGTGATATTCAGATTTGAGGCAATCAAATACTCATTTTTGAAACATTGCACTTACTCAGGAATGAATCAGTGTGTGCTCATTTTTGAGGCATTTGTGTTCATTTCTAAGTATGAAATAATTTCAAAATTTAGTGTTATCCTAGTTATGAAATTTGAAAGCATGAATGTACCCATTTTTGAAAACTTAATTTTTCTCAGTGTCTGTTCAACCATAAATAGGTTCTCCAAACCTAGCACTAAGGTAAAAAGTCATATTATAATCAATAAATAATGATACCTCTTCACTACTAGCAACATTAAATGTTCGAAAGATTTTCATTTTTTATGTTTCCATTTTGCATTTGTTTAGTTTCGTAAAAAAGAGGGAATTGTCACCTTTTTCTCTAATCCAGCTGATTCGTGGGACATGATATTGACCTATTCCCGCTAGTGAGTCGTGGTTCCTCCTGGATCCACAGTTTTCGTCGATGATACATGCGTAGCTTTCCTTGAAGAATTTAAAAAAAAAAAAAGGGTTAACTGTTAAGTAACCATCTTCTTATATGATGAGGAATCTTCCCAAGAAATATCTATTTTGACATATACTTTAAATAAATTATCTATACTGCACTATGCTTTTTGCACATATACAAGAACGATGTATATCTCCTTTAACAAACTTTTAATCTAAATACAAGCGGTCAATATCACAAGCATGGTGATTTAAGATTCGAAATTAGAGCGTCGATTATCTTGTTCATAAAAATCAGGAAAGTAACCTGCTTTAATAAAAACTGAAAATATTTACGATTGATTTTAAACATCAACATAATTCGCCCATAAAAATAAAAAAAAAAAAAAAAAAAAAAATATATATATATATATATATATATATATATATATATAATAAAATAATCAAATACTAACATAAAATAAAATAAAACTGCAAAAAAAAATAATATTAATAATTTCTTCAAGTTCTACTTATTTGTGTAATATGAGATTCAGTAGCTTTTGAGTGGAACAATAAAATATACAGTAAAAGCTAAAACATTATACCTCGGGAAAGGGGGGGGGGAGACGTAGTTAGAGATCAAGTTTACAGAGAAAACCAGTTTTCAGTAAAAACTGGGCAATTACAAGAATAAGGGAATCCCATACATCATAATTCTCTTTTTGGTAGCGCAATTATTGTCATGATATTCCGACATCGCAATTTCGAGAAGTAATTCACAGAAGTCACAATGACCATTTCTATTCGGCAGTGAACTAGCCTACGTAAGAGTGGCAGCATCGCTCATCCTACACAAAGCACTTCCAAAATAAATGCCCGAGGCCAGCTGCAAGAATTCCAGTTGCGATTTTGATGCCGTCAAATCACCGATGCAATAAATCTTGCCCCATGTTAGCAACCTGGTGTAATTATCTTTCACTTTTTTGCAGTTTACGCTGAGGAGAAAAGAAAAAGAGACGAAAATGGCACTGGTGACATATTGAAGTCTCTTTGATGAATGCTTTCGGATTCCTGTCACATGACCTTGATGGTCTGGGAAGCAGCGGAAGAAAAACGCAGTTAAGGAGATGCATTTGATTTTAATGAAGGGAAATTACACGTTGTATCTAAATAATAAACTTCTCTATCGAATTAGCTGTAGTCAGCGAGATATTTTACGCGTATCAAGGGTATATCGGTCCTAAAGCACTTATCTCGATAAGTTCTGGGAAATTCACAGTGGGCCAAAGCACTCATTTGATCGCTTAGTAAATGCCATCCCGAAAGTAATGGCACTAATTTTGTACTTTTAGTATGCTTTTAGAATAATGATGGTAATCAAGTATGTGAACATTATTATTCGCCGAAAATTCAAGAGGGTTTTTTTCATTAAAAAAAATGGTGCGATTAATTCTCCCCGGTAGGACGAAAGACTGAACTTGAGAAAAATAAAGAAAAAAAAACTTAATGAGCATTTTTTGTTAGTAAAAGAAACTTATCTTATAAGCCTTTATAAAATCTTCATAGCAAGTAGATTGCAAAAGTTCATAAATGGCGTATAAATCAGTTTATTTAAAAAAAGAAAAAAAAAACAATATATATGTATATATATGTATATATATATATATATATATATATCCATTTATTTATTTATTAATTGTGTATATGGTTGTGTCCTTACTTTAAGAGAGATATAGAAAGAAAAATCATAAAGGTAAAAAGGTAAAATTATGTTAGTTAAAAAAGCATTTAAATAATTAAAGAGAAAAATTTAGAGGAAATTGTTTCTACGAATGGACGTATAATGCATACTCGCCTTTTCTGAATAATAACAAAATAATATCTTGTGGCAATAATTCTTCAAAATCAAAGTTGGTTTCGTTTCGAAAAAAACATTAAATGATTTTCACTGTTTCATCAGCAGTACATTTCTACTTATTTTTTCGAAGCCCTATGCAGTTTGAAAAAAGAATGTTCTGCAACAGTTGCTGGCAGAACAGTTTCCTGTTTTAGAAGCTCAAGCATTTGCTTCTTTTTAATGTAATAGATGAGATGTTAATGCATCTATCGTCATTTTGAACCAAGGATCAGATTTAATTTTAAGCTTGCTGTAGCAAAAACAGAACCAAATAACACTACTAAATAAATATTAAGCTCGTCGGTATTTTTTGAAATTTTTATATTAATAAATTTTTTCATCTTTAAGAGATGTGCCTGCTTCTGCAACTTCATTGATTCTTGTGAATTTAGTAACCATCCTAAATCAGTGCTTCTGTTTCTTAAACTTGCGTAATGCTTTTTCTTGAATGAATGGTTTTACGTAAACACTCTGGTTTGAAAAAAAAGAAGGAGATAGAAAAAAAAACATCAATGAGAGTAGTGTTTTTTTTTTTTTTTTTTTTTTTTTTTTATCGTGGTATGGAATTCGGAACGCTCCCAACTGCCCCCTTCCCCCCTCCTGTTTAAGTGCTAGTACTGTGTCTGAAAGTTTGTTTTGACATTATCTATTCCTAACGTGGCGGCAGGTAGATCGCAAGATGTTCGGGGCAATTTGTTTTCGTCTCTTGCTTCTACAATTAGGGCCTATCGCAGCGATATCTCCAAATTTTTGAGCCGTTTTGTAAAAGATTTTCTTACCACTGTAGAATATAGAGTTTTTGTGTCAATTCTAGTAAAAGTAATGAATAGAAAACACCCTTGATTCGTGTTGTTTTGAAAAGTCTGCTTTTAAAAAGCGTGCAAGGAATGTTCGATATCATATCCATACTAATTTATAATAGTTTTAATTTGTGTGCTGGGTTTAATCATAACTGATATCAAAATTCATCGATTTCAAAATAATGAATATGTATGTATAAAGTAGAGAAATTGTAAAGTTATCAATTTCAGTACTGAAAACATTTCGCAATTTTAAGTATCAATAGATATCCCAAACACGCAATAAGAAGTATTAAATGTATTATTCAATTATAAAATTTTACGCTTACTAATGACGGTTAATTTACTTCTTATTGTTATTTTAGTATTCAGTATTGTTTAACGCGTGTTCAAGGAAGAAGACAAAAATATGAAAAAGGAAGGAAACGTAGGGCTTTAGAAGAAGTCATAAAAATTTAAAAAATATGACCAATAAATAGTTCTAACGTAATTGAGAAAGCAGAAGACCTCATGTTATAAATCGGTTTAAACCATAGACTAATAATATGAATAGACCGAGCTATGGCAACCCTTTTGTTGCTCATAAACCAAACCATGTGACTGGTGGATATCCTAGCAACAGCGGGCGTTGATCGTAACAGACGATCAACGCCCGCGAGAAATAAAATAGATTTGATGGAACACGGAAGAATGATCTTTTATGGAGTCCGATTTGTAAATTTGTTATTCAAAGTTGTAAATATTTTGTTAATATACTGAGTTTTTCGTTTAGATAGTATATTGTGCATTTTCTTTATTCAATTTCAATAACTCTCTAAGCAATTAAAGATGCAAGCGCCCAAAAAGAATCGGCAAACGGTAAGATTTTTACCTACAATTTCAATTCAAGATACCGATTGGTACATTTTTGCGTTAACGCAAAACGTTTACGCCATTACGTTTACGCCAACGCTGACGTAGCAGTTCCGAATGAAATAAAAGTTACTGAAAACTGTGATCAAAAACTGATTACTAATGTCAAAATAATGCATAACTAAAAGAAAAACAGTTCAATCCCTGCACCTGGAAAAAAAATTATAATAAAAACACATTACATCTTAAAATACATGTCGAGTGCCAAAATATAGATAATGTTGCCATCTAGCAACCATGCTGCCAAAATTTTCGTCAAGCCTCCCACCAGTCACATGATGTATCCATGAACCAATTTTTTCATCAGCAAGTCTGGGACAGCTCGGTCTACTCTTATTATTAGTCTATGGTTTAAACAAGAGATTGACATTATTGCTTGTCGAAGGTTACATAAGCAAATTAATTGTTGTCGTAAATTTGAGAGAACACGAAAAATGAAATTCTTCAATATGGGAAGAAGGTTTTCAATTAGTTATAGTAAAGTGTTCTTTAAAAAGTTAGCTCAAATCATCTCAGTTTTAAAGTGCCTGAACTACTAAAGTATTCTTTAAGAGTTCAAGAAATGGTGCAGCGAGAATCTAAAGGGGGGTTAGTGGTAATATGCCTATTTTCCGTAAAACGACTGTATATTTCAAATCATATATAAGCTATATTATTTATATATTATTATTTCTAAGTCGCTTTATATAGCAGTGCCTGTCAGTGCTGTCGCAAACATCTTTTTCCACAAAACAGATGGGTGTTTCTCCTGTCATTTGCATTAGTTATATTGAAACTTCAATTTTTGTCATGTTCACAACCTTTTACTTCTAGATGCCCCAGTTATGTGTTGCAGTTTAACTGGGAACATTTTGAGTTAGGCTTTTTTGAAACCCCTTTTTCTGCAAACAAGTGGCTAAACAAGGTGGTTAAACACTATATTACTGCCTTATTTGGCTTTAATTACAAAGTATGTTTCATAAATAATATCATCATTGTTTGAATAGTTAGCGTTAATTGGTTCGTGAAACTGTTTAATGAACTCAGATGTCATTTATGTCTTAAATTACTTGTTCCTTCAATTCTACAACTTGATTTAGCTGACAATACAAAAACAGTAAGATTATGATCCATTATAATCATGCTATTTAAAACTGAAATGAATCTACTTCGCGAAATATTTCATTAAGCAGAAATATTAAGCATTCCAAACATTAATATAAGAAAATTTTAAAATAACAAAAATGCTGCTTGTAATTTAAAATTAGTTTATTTTGCCATTTTTTGAGCCCAAAAAATATTTGCAAAGTAGGTAATTGTATTCTACGAATTTCTTCTAAAAGCAAATGAGACTAATGATTTTTCGGCGTGTGACAATTTCCCATAAAAATAAAGCCAAACTAATTTCAGATATTTCAATTTATTGGGTGTTTCTTTGTAGTATTCAACACTACATAAAATAGTCGCACTATTTTAAAACCTTTATAAAAATGTTATTTGTAAATTAAGGACTATGCAAAATATGTAATCCTCGAAAAAAAAAAAGTTGCAGCTACCATTAAATTAAAAACGCAACTCTGGTCCTTTATACCTATTACGTTTCTGAATATGAAATAACCAAATGGTTCACCATAAGGAATAACGTAAGGAGTCTACCATGAAAATATGAAAATGAATGTACTATGTTTATTTGAAATGGTTTCGGAAAAGATATAAAAATTTATCACCTAAAAAACCACATTAAATTTTCATGTGGGTGGAATTTTTTCTTTTCATTTTCGTTTAAATTATACAGAGTTACGGCTATCACTCACGCAAAAAGTTTTATTTATATCTTTTCGAGATATTCAAGCCCCATCTCATTTAAAACAGTTCTCGCATTAAAAAGGCGTTGTAAAAACATTCCAGTTTTTTTTTTATTATTCCAGTATTTAATGTAAAAAGAAGGGGGGAAATTTTGCTATGTACAACATATAACACGTGCTTTTATTTTATTCTCCTGACAGTTATTTTTTTAAATTTTCCAAAAGCATTTAACAGTTATGAGCACTGTTGTGGAGATAAAGCTAACTTAAATTTTCAACTCTTGATGCAAAAAATGCAGATGTGCAGATCCTACGAAAAGTGACGCGTCATCACCCCTAAATGCTTCGAAACATTCCCTCCAAGAACGGATCCTCCCTCCACTCCCCCCCCCCCAAAAAAAACTTTCCTTAACATTCAAGTAGCACAGTCTGCTCGTACACCCCCTTAATAAATGGTTAAAAAATGAGATGAAGGCTTTGTCGAAAAAGGCATAGCAAAATCCTTTACAAGGAGAAAACCACTTTTAATCTCTCTCTCTCTCTCTCTCTCTCTCTCTCTCTATATATATATATATATATATATATATATATATATATATATATATATATATATATATATATTCAAGAAAAAACAGGTAATAGAAGATGCAAAATGCAAAAATATAAAAAGCTATACCAATTAAGGAGAAAAAAAGAAAAACATGAACAAGGGATTGATACTTCATCAGGGGGAAGACCAATCCCTAAAATCACAAGGGAAAATCCCAAAAACATATTCCTACACTTTTGCGTTTATTCTTTCAATTTCATTTGAAATGTATCTCATGTTATATTTATTTATTTAAATAAATATTTAGTTGTTTATGTGTACAAGCATCATTTAACCTTAGTCAATAAGTCTGATTTCCACGCTACTCTACTTAGGTAAAATTTCATCCAACAAAGATACTTTCTCTTATCTCTCAAAGATATTTTGTTCTTTTTCGGAAGACTGACTTTATTTTGTCGATACACTTGAAGAAAATGCAATGTGAACTTGTACCTATCTTATTAATCGCACCCTGGGGGTACAGAACTGTAAAGATAAGCTACACCGAAACAAAACGTCTTTTAAGACGAGAGAATGCAAAACGTAAGAGGCCTTATAAAGGTGGGTTGAGAACTTAGGGGCCTCTTTTGATGTGAATGTCGGAATTCTTTTGCGTTCCACTCTAGGCAGTAGTTGACATCAGTGTAGATGCATCGTCATGTATATTTAAGAAGTGTGTCTTTTGCTTGTAAAACTGTCACATTTTTCCCAGTTACGTGCAACTGTAGAAAGAAGCTGGCTGATTTTTTTTCTGAGTTGTACTAAAACTACTTCTGAGCTGTGTCGAATCTCATTTAAGTCATTTTTTCTCTTTTCCAATATATTGAACAATAAGATATTTATTTTGCCTAACTCATCAAGTAAACCTTTTCAAATTCTTCATTGGAATAAAATTTGTTCAGTGTCAACTGTGAAAAATGTGTCGTAAAAACCGAAACCTTCATTTATTCCCTCTTGGTCAACTGCACTGATGTAATACTGCCTTGGACTAATCTGATATTTTATCATTTCATTCTTGTAAATAGTACAGAAAATGTTTTTAAATTGCGCATGATATCCAAATATAATTTATATCCTATCTCTGTACATTCATTAGAAAGTTGAAAAATCAAAAAATTATAAACCTCTGACGGGGGAAATGATGTTTTAACTGCCGTTTTCCATTAGAATAAAATTATCGACATTACGAATCCGTAAATCGCTCTAAATGATCCAAACTAGCAAATGTTAAAAATAATAACAATGATGAAAGGTAACACTGTCATTAAATGTTTTGTCTTTTAAAAAAGGGCGGATCCATTCACAGGGATAAAAAATCAAGGCATTGCTGATTTCAAAGACCAGTAATAACGTTGCTTAATTGAATATCTTCTGTATTATGCCTTTAACCTGTCAGAACTCGCTTGCACGGTAGAAACATATAATCTGCGATTCCTTTAAGATCATTATCATTTCTGTTTTTCTTCGATTGATAACATTTATTCATCGTGTCAATATTTTTTTGATGTTTTTCTGCTCTTCAATTTGAAAAAAAAAACCCCCTTATTTTGTAGCTCATTCACATTTTAAGTAGGACGTTTTCCGTGACGTACGAACACTTGACATTAATATCTTATTGATTTAAAAAAGCGAAATCCAAAACGTGTATTTCGTAAAACCAATATGCCATGAATTTGATGTCAAACAACACAAATTGAAATCTCAAGTAATAACAAATGTCAGATCACATGAACTGAAATTATACTGATAAATTTCAGGAAAATGCTTATTCAAAAATTCTGTAAAAAGAAGTGATTTCAATACGGGAGGCTTTACGTTTTACAGCAAACTTGACCAGTATTTTACCAAAAATTTCAGCACCTATTGGTTTACTTTGTGGCGTACGGCTAAAATATATACTCCCTTTGGCTTTAATGTTTCAAGTTCTGTAGTTATAGCTCCGAACTACGTACAAGGAGAACAATGGATTGATCAATGCTAGCCACAACTTTGCGTTTTACAGTACACTGTAAATAAATTGTGTAAGCATACTTCATAAAAGCAGTGGCAGCTTACAGTGCTGACCAAATTATTAGACTAAAGAGTGTGTTTTTGTACACTATTTGTACTAAAATGCTATTTATTTTACTGTTATAGTACAGTACATACTGTACACTGATTCTTACGTTATTTTAGCATAATTTAATGTTTGCAGGTGGTCAGATTTGTTTATGTTCTTTGTTTATCTACCTACCAGGAGCATAACCTCAATCAGCTTAAACAGTTCACTAGTTCTTTTTATTAGTGTGTTCTGTTATATTTAAAGTTAGTTTTAGGTAATTAGTGAGAATGTGTATGTGAGTTTATATAATAGTGAGTATAGACAATTTTTTACCTCCTTTTTTAAAAAGTTAAGAAATGGTGTGAACCTTGTTAGTAGAGGGGCTATGGTAGAAAATATAGCCGAAAACTGCATTTTGTGATAAAATCATGAAACTTGGCATTCATGTAGACAATGTACTAACAAACATTTTTGGAAGGGGAGGCAATTCAAAATCCCCCCCCCCCCCCCCCAAATCCCCCTGGCAGCCATTTTTGGTCAAAAATCCAAAATTACTTTTCTTTTTTATTTTTTGAAAAATACCCCCTGTAACTTCTTTTGGGAGTTCTATTATGCTCACTAAAGCGTAAAAAAGCATCAAAATATCTCTAAACCTCCTAATTTTAAAATTAATTTTAAAAACTTGATTTTTTTAAACAAAACATTAACTAATCCTAGTCTTTAATATTTCTTGAGGGGTCGTTTGAGAAATGGTTTTTATGCATTTTAAAGCACTGTGTTAAGGAAAATCGATTCATTTACAGTCAAACCCAATAATCCGAACCCCAGAAATCCGAAACATCAGAAAATCCGAACCTATGTTTTAAAGTTTACTATTAAAAATTGATTACAAAACTAAGAATAAAACTAGAAATTAAAAACCATAAACAAAGATAGTAATTTTTCAAAACTTGAAACAAACATTTGAATTGTTGTTTAAGAATAAATACAGCACTTTGATTAGTTAAAACGAAATCAATTTTCATTATCGGTGAAAAAAAAAAAAAAAAACCTTCTAACACTTGGTAAGGAAGTACGCAATTGTTTGGAAGTTTCACTCACATTCTGCAGTTTTATCAGTCATATGTGCACTTGAAATAAGGGGGAGGGGACACGGACGTTGTTTTTACAGAACTCCAATCTTTATTATTATTAAACGTTTTAAAACAAGTTTCAAGTTTTTTTTCTCATTAGACGATTTGAGGCGTTCGTTCTATGTTTTAAACGATGTAAGAGGAAGAAATATTTAATTACTACAATAAGAAGTTTAGTGCTATGTTAATAAAGCTAGCAATATTTTTACTATTAATAAAATTGTTATTTATTGAAATATAATTCACTGTTACAAAAACTACAACTAAATTGCAATACAAATCTGATTAAGTGATGCATACAACGATTATATAGAAGGCAATTTAAAACGTTTGAATTTACAAGTAATTTATACAAGTGCATAACATTTTCCATTGCAGTATTTACACATAGGTGTTTAGATAAGTCCATTTTTGAATCACCCACAAGTTATTTGAGAGCAGTTTACTTTTACACTTGCATAACGTAAATTCGCTTTTAGCAAGAACTTGAAACTTCAAGCAAACTCAAACAAATAAGAATGTGCTTTTCATCAGTTACTGTAAAACCCCAATCATAAATTGAAGTTAAGGCTAAATTTCTGGACATACTGCCCAACTGATGTCCACCTTGATAAGCACTAAATAACTTGCCTTAGGGCTACAGCTGTGGGTGGTAAGTTGTTCATTGATCATTGTTCGCTGGTGAAAAAACAGTTTCCAGCTTCATTTACGGACGGCAAGTTGCATGCAGACGAGTAGTAGCAAAGATTAATGAATCGCTAAGATATTTGAAATTTTTAATTAGGTGTGCATTTTTTTACGTTAGGATATATATATATATATATATATATATATATATATATATATATATATATATGAAAATACACCAATAACATCAGGATAGTCTTTTCATCATTTCCACATCGTCGCTTTTTTCCGACCTGCAATAAAAGAGGTAACCATGAGAGTTCCGCTGAGAATGAGTGGAATTATCTTAGAACAACTGATTTTTGCTGACCGAATTTGTACATTAAGTCTTGGACTAGTATAATTCGAATGTGTTTTCCAGCTCCAAAATCTTCTTTATCCCCTTTTTGTACAGTTGATGGAAGCATCGTTGTCAACCGTTCCAACGAATATGCTCATGTGTCCTCTTATTGCAGTATGCAAAACATGAACGAAGGTCCAGAAATTAGCTTCCTCGTGATTTTATGGCACTAGAGATGTCTTATTTGATGAAAATCACCGTCACATCGTTAAGAGCAAACATAAGATCATATAGCTAGTGCAATCATGGAAAACAATTCTGTCTTATCTGCGTTTCATAGAAACTGAACCAGTTCTTAGAAAGCAAACCATTTTCTCTAAAATGATATCTTTTTCTTATTCCTCTTATATGTCTTACTTGTTTTATCTTGAAAAGAATGCAGATACTCCACCGAAAAATTTTCTGTCCTAGGTCGTTTTATGTGAACGATGAAAAAATCATCACATAGACAATGGCGTCACAATGTATCTTCATTGCACTTATTTTAAAATTAGCATTCATCATTTGCATCTTCATCATACCATCTTAACTCGTTTTCTTCTTCTCTCGAGCTGTTTTCATGAGTAGGAATACTATAATTTAACTCATTAAGCAGGAATGTTATTGACCAGACTTATTTCCCGTTCAAAGAGCTCCATTTATTGAAATCGATGGAGGGTGAGGTTGATTTTCATAGAGGAGAAATTCAACTAGGTTGAAATTTACGGTATTGCAAATAATGAAAAGCTTTGAAAACTAATCTGTATCGGATTTTAATCTTTTCAGTAAAACAGCAGACTTACTGATTTTTGTGGAAAAACGAAATGCTGAAAAGTTATTGTTTTTCTACCCGTGAACATAAAGTGACTTTTGAGTCTTTTCTCTATAAATTTGTTGCACTGTTTTTTTTCCCCCTTAACTTGCCCAATCTTCATCAGTTGCTCCACATATTCTTCGTCTACTGCTACATTCGTCTCCAATGAGAACAATTCCTTCGAGGACTCTAAAAATGGATTCTCATGTTTAGCTATTTCTCTTTAAGACCTTTCTTTAAAACATGCTTTGGAAACTTAACATTTCTTCATTGCGCATATACAGCGTTTCTTTAAATCAGCAGAGGTAACTTTTTCAAACTGTGTAATTAAATCGATAATTTGAAGACCAACTAACACCCATCTTCTTAACGCAGTTGGGTCTGTGAAAGACCAATAGCCCCACCATCTCCTTTCACTATCGCATTGTTTTGCTAAGCATGGTTCGATCCAATTACAGAAAACACGTTCATTGTCTTTCTTACAACAAACGTTCCTTTTTCAAAGGCTTTGTGTACGTCTGGAAGGTTTGTGGGTTAAAGAAAAGATCTTGAATAAAAACTGGTAACCATCCAGCATAGTTACCAAAGTATATGTATAGCGTATAACAATAAAATGAAAAACACACACACACACACACACAAAATCAACTCCTTCAAAGTTTCAGTAAAAATGCTAAAGTTGGTTGAAATCTATGATCTAATAAACTTTAATTTTAAAAGCACCAGCTTTAATACGGTGCTCCGAAACTTGAATTTGTTTATATATATGTTTTTTTTTTAACATAAAATGAGAAAAAGCTAACTGATGATCAATTGGGTGACGGAGAATTAACAACAGCAACAATAGTAATAATAATAATGAACAGAAATTTAAAATTCAACTTTAAATTTCTTTCTATTAGAATTATGTTGTCTTGAAATTAATTTCTCCCATTTTTCTTCAAGTCCTTATTCTATTATACCCGTCGCAATTAGTTTTAATTATGCGTGATCGGTCATTTAAAACGAGGGGCATCATGACCGGATAATTGGACAGTTCGGGCAATTAGAGTTCGGATAACTGGAACCCTACTTTGATATAACACTAATGTAATGTATCTTCAAATTCAGAAACCTGTAATTCTGTTGTGGGGGGGGAAAATTCACTTCAGGGAACTCACAATATAAAATATCGATTTTTTTAAACCACTTTTTGTGAAGTTATTGCTGAAATTGGACATTTTTTGGAGTTTTAAATAGTCAAAAATGTAATAAACATCCATTGAATGACACAACCAATGATTTAAAAAATTATAGTAATGAAAATTTAAAAAGAATCGCCGTTTTTGGTTTTGGACCAAAAATGGCTTTGGGGGGAATTTTGGAATGCCTCCCCTTCCTAAAATTTTTGTTTATGCAATGTCTACAAGCAGGCCGAGTTTCATAATTTTATCACAGTTTGCAGTTTCTTCCCCCGTAGCCCCCCGACTATGTGAAAAGTATGCCAAAAAGACTTAAAATGCTCATCAAGAACAAGGGAATGGATACTAAATATTAGATAATTATTTCAATGTTCGTTAATGTGTCTATAGTTATGTAATCAATAAAGAATTTGCTTTTAAAACAGTCTTAGTCTAATAATTTGGCCAGCACTGTAGCTACCTCCACTTCTCTGCAGTAACTGACATAACTGGTGTAAAGCTCACATCGCTTGTGGAAGGTTACACCATGGTAATGTAACTGTAGCGTAACGTCTTACTTACTACTAAACGTTAGACGGTAGAAATTTTTGTTGAGGCGGGGACATTTCAAAACTTTTATCTTGGTTTGGTCCAACACAAGGATCCTTAATATTATTTAATAATATTTCATCTGCTTTCTCTTAAAATAAATGTGTTTCGTTTCATTGAAAGAAATTAGCCCGTTTCAAATCAGAAATATATTGATATTGAATTGGCTCGAGATTACGCAGAGAAACGAAGTAAATGACGTTTTGGAGGTTAAGGCTTATTAGCAAGACAAATATAGAAACGTTTTACCTGAGACAACTTGAGTCATAAATAACCTTTGCAATGGCATACCGGGATTTTTATAGTTCATTGCGGTTACGCAATAATATTTGCTACACGGTGTTGTTAAAGTGGATTATATCATAACCGGAGAACGATTAATAGTGGAATCTCAGTAAAGTGAAGCCCTTATTTTATGTTAAATAAATATAAATGAAAATGTTATATTCAATAATTATGAGATTTTATTTAATTCGCCTGCAATAATTAGTCTGCTTCATTCAAGTAACCCTTTTTCAATGCGCTTTTTACGGACGCATAATTTGATAACTTTGGAGCAGTTCTCCTTCAAAAAAGAGAGAAGGTCTGCTATTGTCACCGAACGACAATACGATCCCGAATTTTTAGATTAGTTTCATAGTAAAGCAAGTTACTAGTATTCACAAGCACAAGAAGTGATTTTTAAAGCACACTTTTCAAGCTTTTATGCTAGTTATACTTTCCTATGCCAATACAATTTTTACGCTGGAATATTTTCACCATGACTGTGCCCTGATAGCGGATAATACGCTGGCGGATAATCGGGAACGTATTAGTTAGTGCAATATATATACAAAGCTTTTAGATTAAAGTAAGAATTTTTATTTTTATATTTTTCATATTAAAATCCAAATGACTTCTTCAATCACACTAAAAAGACTAAGTACAAAATGATTAAATCTCCAGTTATTCATTCTTGAAAATTTATACGCCATACGTTATGGTATGGCTTATTTCTGAATAAAACTTTTCATCACCAAAAAAAAAAAAAAAAACAATAAATACATTTTTAACCAATGTAAGTAACTTTAAATGCCAAGATTTTGCGACATCAGGGAAAGCGTGTTTTCTTTTTTTTTTTCAAAATTCTACCATCCCCATCTTTAACCCCTTGTGACGTCATCTTCTCGTCGATAAGCTGTGAACACCAATGACGTAACATCTCACATAGAGTAATGGGAAATCAATGGTGGTGACATATGGTTGTGACAATCGTCGACAACGCCGGGACGCGATGAGCGCAAGTACAGAGTTTAAAAACGCTTTACAGCTCATGTTTTTGTTAATCATGTAAATTCGGATGGGAAAGTCGGAGATAAAATATCGGTGCTGAAGCGAAATTCGAATGGTTGCGGTGATGCATTTAGTCCGATGTGAGTTTTTATTTCCATTTTTGTTCGAGATATATTTAAATGAAGAGCAGGTTTTTATTTATTTATTTCTCGTTGGTAAAGAAGTGAACACAGTTTAATGTATTCAGCGTATATTTGACTTTAAATTTAGAGGCATTGCAGAGTTGAATTGATTTAAGCGCATTTTGTGAGTTGAGCTGAAAAGGTTTAATAAACTAAAAAAAGGATACTAAATATTAACTCGAAAAAAAAAAAAACTTATACTATCAAGAGAATACTCGAAACATTTTGTCGGTACATGAATTAATTGAAATTGATTTTTAGATTTGGATTTAATACAACATTAAAATGTATCGTTTAATCCAGTCCTTGAACTAAATCGAAATATATATATATATATATATATATATATATATATATATATATATATATATATATATATATATATATATATATATATATATATTTATATATATATATATAAATGTATATGTGCGTAATTGAGTCCTAACAATCATCATCATCATCATCAATACAGTAAATTAAGACGATAATATTATGTTGGCAGGGCGTAATTGTAAAATAACTGTCATGATGTAACTGAGTCTTTTTCATCAACATGAAATTTGGATGAATATACGTAGGTAGTGTACTAAACTGCAGAGGGTGAGTAATATTCCATTCTGAGGTTGATCTCTTGTAATTTGTACATTCATACCGCTGAAGTTAATTCAAGCACAATTTAAGTTTTGAAATAAATTAAGCTTGTTGAGAAAGGACCTTTTTGTTGACATCCTGGCCACATCCGGCATTCAACTGGTTATTATTATTATTATTTTGCGTTAATTATAAAATTTTGTTGGTGATTTTCCACCCATGGCATTCCCCGTTTTAAAATGTCTGCAGTAAATTTCCAGCAAAATTTAACATCTGCAAACACACGTTTTATATATTTAATTGAAATACTCGTAAGCACACTGCAATACTATTTAGAAAAATTTAAAACATCACTGCGGTCAGTTGATTTTCTTTTTTACACAGCGAAAACTCATTTTTTATGCATAATAATAGCATTTTTACGAAATAAGTATAGCATTGCGGTTGAAATACTAAAAGGTCCTACCTACTATGTACTCACAGTCCCAAAGTTAAGCAAATGAAAGAAAAACGTTTATCTTTGGAATCCAATCTAAATATGAGAACAGTGGCGACAAACCATATCGTAAAGAGCGATGTATTTACAGATACGTGTTCAACTTTTGGAAGAGAGTGTATTTTGTGATCCCTTGTCAGTTGCAAAACACCGTAAAAGTTTTGACTTAAATTTAGTTGTTACGAAGAATATTGAATTATGCTTTCGTATTTTTCCACTTTTTCTTATTTTTTAGCGAAAAGAATATTGATTAAATTAAAAACTTTTAAATTTTTGACATTTTGATACTATTTCTCATGAGTGAAATTTTAATAACTTGTGTTTAAGTGCATATATTCAGATGCTTCATAATAAAAATCTATTCATTATCTTAACGTTTTTTTCTCTTTTTCAGGTAAGAGATTTTTAACATCATCTTTTCGGAATCCCTGTAAGTAATAATGTTTTTGTTTGATGTGTTTAATAAAGAAAAATCCGCGCTTCTACGCTTTTGTTTGTCTTTAAAAATTTGGCTGAAACTTTAATGAGTTTCGCAAAGCTATGAATAAGCTCCCAAATTAGTCTTATTTTTCGCTGCCTCTATTTTGTAAGGTTTTTGTTATTTGCTGTATTTCTTGTAGAAATTGAGTGAAGAAGCCCTATTCCTTAAAAGACGCTTAATGAAATTTCGTTTCATGTTTATTTTATCGCCACAGTTTATAACTAGGAAGCCGTATTAAGTTTTTAGTGTCATGTGGGCTTAGATATATGCATTTACTCAGGAGAAATTTGAAGTGATGAGGAAGCCCTTTAAGATGATCAAGATATCTAATCAGTTTCAAAAAGGAATGCTTTTCTATTCATACTTTAATCAGAAGCTGTAACACTGCGTATGATATTATCTCTTTAAATACTCTGTTAAATGCAAATCATTTAACTTCGTTCTTTGCTTGGGTTGAAAATGTTACGCATGAAATTGCTTTTATCGAGATGTATGTATACTAAGTTTACGTATTTTAAACATACAACTTGATTGTTTATTTCAACCACCAACTTATGCCTCTTCTCGGGAGTACATGTTCGCATAGCATTAGAATTTGACAAAACGCATGTTTTGAGCCAAAAAGAAAAAAAAAGGTGCCTTGCAGATTTTGGAAACGCTAGAAATTTTGTTTTGCACTTCATGAATTGAAAATAGCAAAATAAAGATGATAATAGTACATACGTTTGTAATTTATTCGCTTTAGCTTGAAATGCAAATCCCTATACTCAGTATTAATCACTTTGTATGACTGATTATTTATTGGTAGAAAATATTGTTACACAAAATCGATGTACAAAAATGAGAAAGAATTGCAAAATATATAAAATAAATTTATTATTTCATCAGTCTTGCATCAATTTCGTTTAATGTTCTATCGTCATGTAAAAGTAAAAAAAAAAAAAAAAGGTCACTCCGGATAATATTTCGAAAAGATACTTGCCCTCATTTTATTCTTTTAAAATAAAAACATTTTGGTTGTTGCTTCCTGAAATGCATTAATTCTTATTCACTCTTGCAATATAGCGTTTTCTGATAAATAATTAGAAACTTTTGAATCAAAATCCATTTGGCAAGTTCCGAATCAATTTTTTGTGGATATTTGTGTTGATTTAGAATTACATTTACATTGAGATACTCAATCCATAAAAAGTATAGCTCAGTCTAATAACGCTTTCTGTATTTTGCTATTAAACAATAAGATACTTTGAAATATGCAAGCAATGATGTAATAATATAATTATTGCTCTCTTTTTTCAAATGTATACATTGGCATAGCATGAATGGGCTTTCAGTTAATAATAATATTATCCCTTTAGTTATGAAGTCTTGTTGTAATGAACTCTTGGTTAATTTTAAATCTTTGTCTTTTAAATCTTTGTATCTTCAAAGCAAGTGTGAAGCATTTTTTTTTTTTTTTTTTTGAGACGGTGTTAGGTTTGTTAATGCTTAATAATGTATTTACTTAAAATTTCAGTGACTCACATGTTTTAATATTAGTATTAGAGGATACCGGGTACAGTGGATACACATTTTTCGTTTCGATTTTTCAAACCTTTAATTCTAATTTTTACCTCAGAGCCAGAGGAACGTAAGTCACATTATAATAATTTTACAGTAAAAAGGAAAACCTTTTTTTCTGGCACATGCAAAGGATGGAACGCGCGCTCTTTTAATCTTGGTAAAAAATTTATAAGGATTTTTAAAAAAGAATTACATTCACATGGTTCGATGCGGGATAGGCTTGTACATACAATGCACTAAAAAAAAAGAAAATCGCCATTTTTGGACGTACGTCCTTCTGGCTCTGAGGTACAGATATTGTGCACCAAAATAGAGTTTCTTCTATTACTATTATTATTTTCGCATTAATTACTATTTTAAACTTATAAAAAAGCATATAAAAAGAGCATTATTGTTATTATTATTATTTTATTTTATTATTGTTATTATTATTATTATAATTTTATTATTGTTATTATTATTATTTTATTATTATTATTCTTTTTTTTTTTTTTTTTTGAAATATATGAACTGTACCCTACGTGTGACGATTTGATACTAAAAATAATAGGCTGCAACGCCAATGTAATAATCAATGAAACGAAGTTTTAAAAGCTGTTTTCAAAATGTTCGAATATTAAATCCGACTCTGCTGAAAAAATTAAATCTGATGGGATGTTGATGTAGGCAAGGGTAAAGATATCTACTCCGTAACACATATAATTATGTTTTTAGCCAAGCATTAGGCACTTTTATTTATCTCTTCGACGTGAATACGTAGGAAAGTTTAGTTTAATTTTAGGAATCAATCGCAATAGATTTTGGAGCAGGTAACAATCCATTTTTTTTTCTAGCGAATCACTGAATATCTATAAGATTTTTGGCATACGAGTTTTGCATGTTCAAAATTAATGTTCTGATTCAAATCGGCCTTTTGTGCTTTTTGTTTTTTATTTTGAAATCAAAGAGTTATTCAACACTTTTTCCCTATTTTCTTCTCTTTTTTTTTTCTTATTGCACTTGTAAATATTCGTCCTTCTTCATATCGGCGTTCGCTCTTTCCAATATTTTAAGCGTACCTTCCTTTGGGTTTTTTTTCCTGATGAATTCTAGGTATTTATAGAAAGGAAGAACGCTTGAAAAACTAATTGATACACCGTATCAACCTAACCCAAGTGCATTATATGAAGTTGACCCACCTAACGCCATTACGTTTACTCGATAACGGTAAGAAAACAACTTCGAATCCAAGCAACTTTCTGTTAGTTACAATTTTACCTCCTTATCAAGGAATATCGTAATATCTTGATTTATATGATATAATTTCCCAAATGCCCGATACAACAGTTAAAACAAAACAATAAAAAAATTACATTTGCTTTACATAAAAAGTTTTAACGGGTAACTCTAAAACGATTAAAGACTAGTTCTCCCGCATGCGTAGATCGAATTAGTATAAGTCAAAACTTCAAAACACTATTTCTTCCAAGACACTACTTCTAAGCGCATATATCGCTAATACATATAGATGGAAAAATAGTTTGTGTAATCTGGCAAAGCTAAAAATATCTAGTTTTTTTGTATAAACAGACAAAATAATCATCAATAAATTGTAAACAAACTTTAAATAATATTTCTGTGGATAATAAATGTGACAAAGCATTAAACATAACTATTAATAACATTTAATAAGCTTGGTACACACATAGCGAATTTATTTTCACCAATAAAAAAGGAAGTTCATTTAAACTAATCAC
Source organism: Uloborus diversus (assembly GCF_026930045.1). Classification (NCBI taxonomy): domain Eukaryota; kingdom Metazoa; phylum Arthropoda; class Arachnida; order Araneae; family Uloboridae; genus Uloborus; species Uloborus diversus. The sequence continues at coordinate 58,387,572 of NC_072740.1, forward strand.
ATTACTTCTAAGCTTCTTTCCTTATGAAAGAGAATTGATTTTATTCGGAAGCTTGACACGAAAAAGCTGGACACTCATCGAGTTGTCGATACGGGACTTGTTCGCTGGGTTCCCTTCAATACAATAGCAAGAAAACAAGAATAAAAGTTTAATGAACTCATTCATTAAACTGCTAATTAAACTCCTGATTTATTTTCGAATGAGATACTTCCAGTTCGATGCGACTCTTTTTTTTTCTTTATTATTCGACTGCCAATACATGCAGCCTCGTCTTTCTTAATACTCGCGAGAAAGAATTGAAGCTTGACGGAGAGAAAACAAAATGGTCTGCGATTTATTGCCCAGTGCTCGATCTTGTCGAGATGAAAATAATTTCAGAGCCCTTCTTGGCACTGAAATTTCAATATGGCGCTTTTAAGTATAAAGTACCGATTTGTGCATATATAAGACTTTGAAAAATAATGCTGTAAAGCAGGACTGTGGACTCGGAGTCGGACTGATTTTGGGGTAAAGGATTCGAAGTCGGGAGTCGAAGGTCTGAAGTTAAGAGTCGGAGTTGAACTGATTTTGGGGTAAAGGAGTAAGAGATGAATGTTCTAAAATTCCCGGAGTCGGACTGATTTTGGGATAAAGGAGTCGGAGTTGAATGTTCTAAAATTTCGGAGTTGAACTGATTTTGGGATAAAGAAGTAAGAGATGAATGCTCTAAAATTCTCGGAGTCGGTCTGATTTTGGGGTAAAGGAGTCGGAGTTGAATTTGCTAAAATTTCCAGTGTCGGAGTCGGTCATTTTTCCTGCGAGTTCACAGCCCTTCTCGGCAATGGATAGTTCGTTAATTCATGTTCATATTTCAACCGCTTAAGTTTTAATATATATCCGTTACTTTGTATTATATTTACCATGATGAATTCATGCATATAAAAAAATAAAAGTAAGTGACAATATCTTTAATCCTTTGACGATCATAAACTTTCCGGTAGAATATAGAAGTTTGCGCTGCTTTCACAAAGAATAATGCAGTATTTTTTTAACAATAAGTTCCTTTTTTTTGTTACATGAAGAAACGTCAATTATACGAAGAAAATGTTTATTTGTGTTCGATAATCTTTAAAATAAATCTTGAACTTTTGGGGCGGCACATATTTAACATAATGATCCTTTAAAGCTTAATGTGGTAGTGTATCACGTTTTACTGCATAATTATTTCATTAATCGCAGGGCTTATTTTATTAATCGCAGGGTACAAAATGCATGTGAATTCTTTATTTTATTTTGTTTATCTTAGACATTTTAAACATGTTTTCAAAATGTAGTATAACGAATACATAGTCACACGCTTTAGTTAGTAACACTAATAGAGTGGTAAAAAATACTTAACACTTTAGAAGGCTTCAGAATACAAATGAAAAGGCCATCTAATATCCGAACTTGTTCAAGTAAGATTCTTCCTAAGTGACACGCATTGCAATCTGTCTTACGAATAATTCCATCTGTATGATTTAACAAAACTCCTTTAAGATTTTAAGGAGTAAACTTACAGTTTTTATTTTTCCATAGCATTTTTGATATCATTTTATTTTCACTGCAATTTTTTCATACACCAATCAAATTTCCAAACCAAATTATTTCAAAATTGTCTCGAAATAAGTAAACTCTGGCGAAAGAGTTCCCTTTATACAGTGAATAAAGTGCTTTTATCAATAAATGAGAGATTCTCTACTTGATGTTTTGTTGTCGTGACACGGCTGTTAGTCACTATGATGATGCGGGGTGCCATTGCCTCTAGCGATCGGATTTTTTATTAACATATAAGACAACACAAAAGATATTTAGAACACAAAGAGAGGAAATACCATCCAGGGATCCGGTGGGAATCAAACCCACGACCTCTGACATTTGACTCGAAGCTTCTACCGCCGAGCCATGGAGGTCTCGGTTTTCTACATTTGTCTAATGTTATTAAAATTTGATCGTATCTCTCTATATGTGTATGTACGACATTCATACTCCTCGAGAACGGAAAAGAAATTAGGGTCAAACCAGATATAAAAAGATTCGAAATTAACAAGGATCATGGATAACCAGATCGCATCTTTGTTTGACTTTAATTTGCGTTTATACGAGCTAAAATGCAAATTTTTAGCGACGTTTCCTCCGTTCCTGAGCGGTGCAGCAGTTGATAGTCTGACAATAATGCCTATTTCAAGCAAAAGTGGGTTAAGTAAAGATTGCCGCTTGCAAATCATTCCTGGTTCGAGCGAATGTGAATTAAGTACAGCGCGTGTTTTGATGTGAAGCAATACTTTTTTCAGTTTTCCTTTTGAAGGAGTATGAATAACCATGAACGTCAATTAATGTTTTTCGCTATCTTAAATCTACCTAAGGTGGCAAGAAGGGAGCGTAGCATCTCCCTCACGGCAAGTTATTAACATAACTATTTGTTCTTTGCATTTTTAATTATGCTAACTAAGCTAAGATTTCATCCATATTTCAAAAATATTTTTTTAAACTTTAAATAACGTCATCAAATAGTGATGTTATATTGAACGAACATCATCACTTCTAAATGGAGAGATGATCTGTCAAATAAAGTAGCTTGTAGTTGGCATAAATACAAAAAAAAAAAAAAAAAAAAAAAAAAAAAAAAAAAAAACAGGGTTGATCGAATGATTTTGCAAATTGTTAAACATCACATAAAAATACATCCGCTGGAGTTATCTAATATTTTTTGTATGAAACTCCAGTTCTAGTTCATTAAAAGCTGTCAAGTTTATAAAAATGAATAAATTAATAAGTACTAATAATAAATAAACAATAAAACACTAAGAATTCACCTCTGAGAAAAAAACACGAGCGTCTAATGATACGATAAAAATTCAATTAACTTACAAAATATCCAGTTGATATTGATATAATGTAGCCTGAAGACAAAGTTTTATATTGACACGTTGAGTGCTTAAGGTAATATTAATATCTTGATTTTGTGACTAGACCATTATTTTAGAGGCTGAATTTTGAAAAATCGTTAAGGAGAATTATAAAGAAACCTAATTGCCTTAATTAAATTATATTGATTAAAAGGATACTGCTTTATTCCAAAGATTTAACGCATTTTATGAAACTGATAATAAATATTTTACTAATCTCAGCTCAGCGTATTTTTCACCACGGCCAGAAAAATGAATGTTGTTTAGAAGATTTTTTTCGTTGTTAAGTATATGTTGTAATGGTATATGAAATACTACAACTTGAATGTTCATTCATACATTATAATTTTTATTGAAATTGGTGCTACATGCAGTGGTAACTTATATAAGATTAACATTAATTCTATCCTTTCATATTGTTTACTTTTACTAGGTTTCTGCAAGAAAACGTTCTGCAATTCTTTTCACGATTGCAATTGTTATTTTGCTTGAATGTGATAATGCTTTTAATATTAACTTTAAAGTGAACAAATACTTGTGATTTATTTAAACAAATAACTGCCACCTCTTTTTTTCTCTTTAGCACGGTCATGCCATTAGCACATTTCGTAATAAAAATGATCCTCATGTATTTGTAGTTTTTGTTTATTATTTTTTTTTAACTTAGAAATCTGCATAACGTGTCTTCATAATTTTACTTGAAATAGATTTTTGGTAGTGAATAATCATGAAACGTTTCTTTAAAAAGAGTGCATGCAAATAAATACTAAAACGGAAAAATAGATTAGTGCAGGATCTTCATTTTCAGGGTCCTTTTTTTCGATACAAATTTACTTCGATTTCTTCTCGGCGATTCGGAATCATGGATATTCGGTAGTGCTTTGCTTCCGAATAAAATATCCATTAAATCTAAAGATATATGAGCTAGATTTAAATTAGGCATACTCGGTGAATTAAAACCTCATGAATTTCTTCATCGTAATGACCCCCAGATAGCTCTACTTTTGAGATTTATTTATTTATTTAATCTGAGCTATTTTTCACCTCTTTCATTCCTCTCTTGTCTTAAGCCAGATCTTAAGTATCTGGGGTCGACTCTGTTTTCGTCTCCAGTTTTAAACGAGGGCTTTTGCTGAAGACTTACTGCTTTTTGTAAAGGATTCGTCCATATTTAATAGTTGATGTAGCAATTACAGATCTCGTAACGAATATATAAATGCAGGGAAGCTTGTATGCTGTAACTGTCTTTATTTTTAGATCTCTTCGTGATTCTCATTTTTAAGAAATGGAGGTCGTAGATAAGAAAGCGTTTATAGAAGTGTAACTCGTGTAATATTAGTAATAATAATAATAATAATAATAATAATAAATTTTATATGACATTACATTACACAAGGCTTTTTAAAAAATTTTACGTATGAAACGTCCGTGCTTAGACATTTAAAACTTTAAGAAGTAAAATGTTTGCTTGTGTGCGGAAACAAGAAATTAACGTTATTCAACAAATTGCAAAACTATTGCGTACGTGTAAGTGAAGTTAGCTTCACTGTGATCGCTGTCAGCACATTGAAGCTGAAATCATTTTCTGATTAAAATATTTCACAATATGTTTCCTGTGGTTTTTTTTTTTTTCTGAATTACAAATATGATTTTTCAACACTGAATTTGGTAACACTGAAATAAATGTATGGAATATTTTTTTAGATTATTCTTTAATAAAACTTAATCAACTTAGTATATTTTATGAATATTAAAAATTATGCGAAAAAAAAAAACACAAAACAGTAGGAATTTTTAAGCATGCACAACATAACGGAATAAAAAGCTACTTTTCAACGATTTTCTTTCTTTCCTCTGCTTACAAAACGAGTGGTTGAACACTTTGATTTAACTAACCGTTTTATCTATTCCATTGAAAAAGTGAATAATAAAAATGAAAATGTTATTAAAATTCAAAATATGCGTATACTTTAAATCTAAAGATATTTATACGTATAATTCAAATATCGTTCGTATAGTTAAAATTTATTTTTTTAAAGGCAAATGGTTTTTCTTTTATTTTCTTTTTTTTTGTAATGAGTCGTGTTGTTTACTGCATTGAAGGTACGAACTATTTTAAGGCTTTTCTTTTAAAGTAACTTTTAAATGCCATAAACTTTCAAGTCGTAGGCTCTCTAGGTTTTCTGAAAACCAAGTAACCTTTGGGAATCTTCAAGTCTTTCTGATTACTGGCTTTTTCAAAATATAGCAGCAAAAAAAAAAAAAAAAAAAAAAAGTAGTTAAAACGTTATTCTTCATTTCTTTTAAGAACTTATAAAACCTTTCTTTTTCCGTTATATACAAAAACTCTGTAAAGTATCATTTGATAGTTCTGCTAAGCCAATAGCGATCATTTTATCTGTAAAAACTTGAATCAGGTTTAAAAACTTTTTGAATTTAGAATGTAAACAATAAAGCCTGGATTGTCCTAACCTCTCTTTTATCTTAACTTCGTTTAAGCGATGTCGGTTTCTTTAAATTTCATTTGATTGATAGATAAATTTATTTTTGTTATATAAACAATACCAATTTATTGTCACCACATGCAGCCATTTCTAAACCAAACATTGAATTACACGTTATTTTTCTAACTTCTATGCAACCCCCCCCCCCCACACACAAAAATACACAACCAGTAAGTTTTGCTTTTGGAACGTATAAGTATTCTACTGCCGTGGGAAGCTAAAGCGCATTATCTGCAGAAATGAGACATTGGAAGAAACGCGTTTTGAATTCCTTGGAAATGTCGGAATTTGTTTTGTTTTTTTTTTGTTGTTTTTTTGTTTCATTTTCAACGGAAACCAAATAAGCAAACTTGTAAAATAGGTGACCAAAATGGAAAAAAAGGGGGGGAGGGGAATAAAAAATTAAAGATTTCCCGTGGCAGTCTAGATCTTAAAATGGTATTTAATTTTAAAGTGATTGAATCTGGAAGTAATTATTGTTTCATTTAATAACTATTATTTACTACGTATTTAGATTTATAATTACGAAAGAAAACACATCACGTTCACTGCATTCTTTGTAGCACTATAAAGATTAAACTTTACTACATTATGTATTTTTTAATTTTCAATGCATTTTCCTACATTTATTATACCAAGTTATTGCTTATAATTTTAGTAACATAATTAAAATCGTAAAATACTGTATATCCATGTTTTGAATGTATGTTCAAGTCCAGAGTTTCCGTGGTCTTCTTAGAGGTAGTTTTTTGTACCCTATTGTATCCAGAATTTTTCGATTCACCGTAGATGGTTTAGTCCCTAACACATCAGTCAACCGATGTTCTACAGTATATGTATAGATAAATATTAAATGTTCTTAAACTACCATTTATATTGTTTTTGAAGTAGAATTCTGTAAGTCTTTTTAGGCCAACTAAAGTGAAACCTTCTCTTTTTTTCCAAATTCGCAGTTATCAATTTGAAGACTTTAGCCGACGATAAGTATGTTTGTAGTGCGTTTTTTTTTTTTTTTTTTTTAAATTTTTTTTTTATTTTGTTCAGTTCTATTTTCTTCTTATATATTCAATGTTCCATATCTTATGAGTCGTAAGAGAAAGGAATTGAAACATGGACATTTAGAAAATAAAAGAAAACTATTTGGAAAAACATACAATCCAAATGAATCGTATGCAGAAATTTCGAATAACAACTTTTCCTAGTTTTGAGACGTTGATCCAGATGATATTCCAGTTTTTCTCTCTGACTTGATCATTACTAAAAGCCATATGCTGCGACTGAAAAATCATGAAAGAGGAATGGAAAAAAAAAAAAAGAAACGACAAAAGACCATCGTCTATTTTCTTCAATATTTACTGTCATATCGTTTCTGGTAACATTGAATAGCTTATGGCGACTCGGTTGCATGCCGAGGTGACATTTCGATTCATTAATAATGGATTTTTCTGAGAGCTGAGACAGGTTTTGTATATATGACTTTTCTCCCATGTCACGCATCAAATGGTCCTTTATAATCATTTTCATTAGCAACGGACATCTGCATAAAAATTTATAGCCCTTATTTCAGTAATAGGCTAGAGTAAGAATAAATGTAACTACCAACCTCTTAAATTCGGCCGCTGTCGTTTGCTGTTGCGATAAGAAGTGTAATGTTTCGATAGGTAGCTAGCAAAGAAGTGCGACGGAAAGACAGCTGATCATAATTAGCTTCAATGGATGACAGATTTCGAAATAGTACTATTCTTTGTGATTCTGAGTTTTTGTTTATTACTTTACTCAGCTCAGGAGATCAGACGGAAGACTTACTATGATCTATCTCCCTTTGTTTAATTTACGATCTTCAGTAAATCTTTCAAATAAATTTGCACATTATTTAGTTATTAATATTCTACATATCAATTGTTCTTTTGTCGGTTTTATTAATAAGAGTTTTTATCTTGATATGTTTTACAGTTTGACCTTTGTTCCAACTCTATTACTGCAGAAACAATTACTTTAATGCGAGTGATCGCAGATTCTCCAGGTCTTTTTGAGTTTACTATATGTCTAAGAAAGACATTTCATGCAATGTCGTCCTCGGCATTCGATTCAATGTCCCCTTAGATAATATGTACCATTCCATCTCAGACATTTTATACAGTGATCCTTCAGTTATTATGCACAATGCTGTTTAGGCTTTTAATACAAAGTCAACTCAGGCAATCTGCACAATGCAATCCACCGTTCCTTAAGCAATTCCTCAGGCATTCTGAGCAATGTCGTCTCAGGCATTCTGAAACTTTTAGACGTACATTCAGTACAATGTACTTTCATGCGTTTGTTACATTACTGATAACAATTTTACCGGGATTAACAGCAATTTTCATTCAATGCTCTTTTACCAATTACCTTTTCCATACACAACTTTCATTTAATATGCACGCACAGGGCCGACAAGAGGCCATGTTAGTCTAGTCGGAAACAGGAGCTAGACTTTTGATGGGGTCCGGCGTGGAGTAAAAGTGAAATAAATTTTCTAAATTACATGGGGGTGGGGTGGGGAGCCCAGAAACTAGTTACAAGGGGCCCGCCTTAGCTCTTGACAGCTCTGCGCACGCATATCAACACTAATTGTTTATTTGCTGTGATATAAAGATTTCATCTATCAATTATAATGTGACACAATCTGCAAAGTTTCATTTATAATCAACTCGAGTATTACTTCTTAATTCAATGTATAACCTTAACTTCTGCCACTTTTTTGTGACGTTTAAATAACTAGAATGTCAGTTACACATGCTTTTGATTTTTTGCTTCGCCTCATTACCTTAATTTTCACACTACTAATTCTTTATATTAATAATGTGAAACATATATCCATACATCATTAACAGTGTTGAAGCAGATGTAATGCTTTGCTAGTCAGGATCTACAATTTCACTACATAAACTTCTCGTGTGAAACACTGGTCAAAATATTTTTAGCAAGTATAGTATAGTGCTGTGTTATATTTTATATCATGTACCACGCGTACTGTTACTTAAAAAAATTTAGTTACCCATGAATATACCTTAAAATATAGCAAAAGCGTTGCTCCATAAATTGTTCGGCGCTGATATTTTCACCAGCAAGTAAGCATATTCAGATTTTTTTGGAAAAATTGCTAGTAACATGCAAGAATGTTGTACCGCCACCACTTGCCAAAATAGTCATGAGACGAGAAACTCTAAAGACGTAATTAAAATGTGCTTTCGTTTCGTCGTTTGAATGATTATTATATTTATCTGTAAGTACACGGTTAAAAACTGCAGGTTGCATAGGGCATCCTTTTAGTGTTAGCTTGTAGCACCAAAGGTACCCATTTTAGGGTGCGATTTTGCCATCAATGGCACCCTTAAGGGTACCAAAAAGTGCCAAATGGCACCCTAAGTGGTGTCATAAGGTGTCATAAAGACCAAATGTCATCTTTAAGGATACTAGTGCGGTACTATAGGGAGCCAAATGGCACTCGTAAGTGGCTTAAGTGGGTGACGCTGGTGCTACAACGTTTCAAACTAAATGACGTATGCAACCTGCAGTTTTAACGGTGTACTAATGTAGTAAGTAAAATTCTCCTCATCATCATTGTAAAAAGCTAACCATTTTCTTAGCAAACTCTTAAAAAGTCGTAAAAGTCGTTTTTAACAAACGTGTTAGTTTATTAAAAAATATTTGAAAACATAATTTGTTTTAAGAAGAAGACTCAACTGTTTTCAGGAAACCTGCGTCTAAACCAAAATGCAGATACTTAATGATGTATCAAACTCAGCGGTAAACCTTTTAATTTCGTTCCATCAGAAGTCAATGCAAGCTGAAACTTTATTCAGTCATGCAGCCCCCTCCTTCCCCCCTTGATACAACATTCCATCAAAAATCAATTGAAAGCATTAACCACATACACATAACGGTTCTCTTACAAATATATTTTCAAAAGAAAATGCGCCTTTTCAGCAAATAAGTTTCCAATTAAGAAATCTGCTCCCCAATGTCTTTCAAGGCAATTATTTTACGGTTTCTCTCCCAATTTCAATGCTTTAATGCTATTGAGCAATGGTGGATGATTTAGATACGTTTCCATTTTAAATATTATGCAAGTAAACCTATTTAATGATACTTAAAATACCAACTTCGCATTCTGTTAACAAAATATACATTTTCGTTGTGCATTCTTGCAGAATTAAAATGCCTTTTTCCTTTCCTTTTTTTTTTTTCAATTTTCTGTAATGAAGCTACTAATTTTGTGTAATAACATAAACCCTTTGCGTAAAAGAGAATCTTGGCAGTATAGAAACCGTCGATTTTGATTAAGTAATAGAGAAATGCAATAAAACATAGAATTTAATTAAATGTTCTGTATGAAAACATAAATTTGTAATGGGAAAGCCATGAATACATTTTTCAGCCACTTCTATTTTCTTATTGATTGATATCATGCCTTACATAGTATTTTGTGTGAATATTTATGTTATCAAATAAATTAGTTTTAAATTAGAGAACTTTATTTTATTTGCATTGCTATTAACACAAATAGAGGGTTTGTTTACCGAGAAATTAATTGCAAGGGGAAAAATAAATCTTTTGAAATTAATTAAGCATTAATAACTGTTAATATTCATACCAAATAATACCTAATTAATAATTATTATTAACTATAAAACAATAACTTTTCCCGTTTGTTAAACAAGATGTGTTCACAATCGGAAAACTATATATATATATATATATATATATATATATATATATACTATTTTCCAATAATTTATCCAGCATTTTTAATAAACAGAGAAAAATATTTTATGTTTTTTGTTAGCAAATAACATATTGAAGGAATAAAGATTAATATGTTAAAAATAAAACATTAACATGATACTGAATTAACGCCGTGAAAGGAAATTTCTCTGCTAACAAAATTAAAGTAACTTGTCGATTTTTTTCTTAACCTTTAAAAATGCCGGCCACATTTATTTTTTCAATTTTGTCTTCAAGCTCTAACTATTATGTTTCTCCTTGCTCAATATCAGATACAGGCTGCACATTTTTTATGTTTCGCTTTCGAAAATAATGTGGCAAAATGAGTTCACCAACTTTCGCTTTCTTCGAAGTCAATCTGTTAACCTTATCCAAACCTCTGTAAGTTGCTAACTTTACGCAGCAAATTTGTATGTTTATTTATAACACATTTTAGTCCTATTGTGGGAGACCTAAATATTTTTTAATTTTAATAAATTTTATAGTGGTAAATGTGAGTCGATAATGACAACATTTATCAACTTAAAATTTTAAATTTCTAAAATGAGTTTTTTTTTCGATACACTCTACTGCTTACCAGCTTATTCCGTTCGTACTTGAAATAATATTACTTTATTTAAATAAGAACAACACGTTTAACTAAAACATTAAAACTCAAAAACGCACTAATAGTCAAAGTTTTGTTTTCACTCTGCTTCCAATAGCTCAACAGTAATCAGGATTTTTTTGTGAAAATCATAAAATAGTGTAAATGGAAACTAATGCTAATTTTGTTCGAAAATAATGTCGCAAAATGAGTGCTCAAACTTTCATTTTCTTCTGAGTCAATCTGTTTACCTTATCCAGAATTCTATGTAAGTGGCAAACTAAACGCACCAAATTTTTCTGTTCATTTACTGCACATTTTAGGCCTATTGTGGGAGGAGACATATTTTTTTTTAGTTTTGATGCATTTTATTGCAATAAATATAAGTCCATAATGACAACGTTTTATCAAATGGTATTTTGAATTCCTAAAAAGAGGAGGTTTTTTTCGATACCCTCTACTGCTTACTCCATTGTCCCTTGAAATATTATTCCCTTTATGTAAACAAAAACAACACGTTTAAACTAAGACAAAGTAAAAAAAAAAAACACTAATAGTCAAAGTTTTGTTTTCACACTGCTTCAAATAGCTCAGTAGTAATTAGAGTTTTTTGTGAAAATCATTGAAATGTAGGTATAAGAACCAGTGTTTCGTTTATTGTTCATTTTTTTTCCCTTTAACGTCTTTAAGCTCTAATTATTCCTTTTCTCCTTTTTCCAATATCAGATACTAGCGATGCAATTCTTTTATGTACATGTTATTGTATCTCTTTCGAAAATAATGTGGCAAAATGAGTTCGCAAACTTTCACTTTCTTCTGAGTCAATCTGTTTACCTTATCCAGAATTCTATGTAAGTGGCAAACTAAACGCACCGAATTTTTCTGTTTATTTATTGCTCATTTTTTCGATTTGAAACCCTTTTAACAATGCCTAAGTTATCGAAGCAGAATAGAGTCATTTAGTGATTTGGAGCCGTAAGCGTCTCAGAAAGTTTTGCCTCAGCACGCTATCCATTCTTCTATTGTGCTGTAAATGACTGCTTTTTGCTGCAAGGCGTTCCAATTTCCGAAACGGTAATTGCTCACTGCGCGTTCCTTGCTTTTTATTTAAAGTTCACAATGGAAGCCCGAATATTACTTTAGTGGAAATTTTAAACAAAATGTAGAATAATAATCTTTACGCTTCTTGGAATAGCTGGTTTTAGCAGGCAAGACCAAACAAGTTTCGGAGCTATTTATTGCGAGATAGTTTTTGCAAGGGAGGAAAAGAAGTTTCGTTTAGGGTTGTAAAATTGACTCACTGCAAGATCTGATGCAAAAGTGACGTATGTTTCTTGGAAGATATTGATTTAATGAAGTAAATAAATGGTTTTTATCAAAAATAAAACAATATAAAAATGAAAAAAAAAAAAAAAAACGAGCCGCGTGTACTTTCGATTTGTAAATGATGTAATTAGCTCAAAATTTATACAATAAAGTGCTGTTGGTAAATAAAATTGAATTATTTACATTGATCGTAGCATTGTAATCTCATCATTTCACAATTTAGAATTTAAGTTACGTTCTCAACAACTTATGCTTCGCAGAAGATATTGATTTAATAAAATAAATAAATGCGTTGGGATTTTGTTACAAAATTTTTACAAAAAAAAAACTGTCTACACTTTTGATTTCTAAATGATGCAATGAGCTCAAAACTTCTACAGAGTATTGTTGGTCAATCTGAATGGAATTATTTATATTGATCGTAGTGTTATAATCGAAATGTTTCACAATTTAGAATTTAAATTACATTTTCAATAACATATGTTTTTTGTACGATATTGATTTAGTGCAATGAATGAAGAAAGAGTTATTCTGGTACATTTTTCTTTCAAATAAACGAGTTTACATTCGAATTTCAAATGATGCAATGAGCTCTAAATATCTACACTGAACATGTTGTTATTAATCTGAATCCAATCATTTTAAGTTTATTGTAGCATTGTAATCTTATTATTTTAATATTAAGAATTTGTATTACATTCTCAGTAACGTATAGCTCTCTGAAGAAATTCATTGAGTGAAATAAACAATTGTTTTAATACAATTTTTTGCCCAAAAAGTTTTTTAGCAAAACAGTTCACTATGTTGTACGTAATAATAAGCATATACATATACATGCTAACATATATTTACCGCGAGGTGCGCAGCGAAATTGAATACAGCAAAAATAAAGTTGGGTCGAAGTTCATTTTCATAATAGTATATACCAGAGATTCCCAAGCTTCAGACCTCCACGGACCCCCTCCGGAAAAATTACGAACTTCGCTCCCCCCCCCCCCTCCTCTTTTGCGCAAAAAAGAAAAAAATGATTTGACACAGTTAAATCTATTTTGTTTTCATGTATTTTTACGCTTTTTATCCTTTAAATTTATTCATTCATTGTTCTGTATATTTTTCAGAGCTCTTGTCTGATTTTAATTTTTTATATTATTATTTTGAGTTATGGAAGTAAAATTCTATTTCAAATTCAATTAGGAATAAAAATGTTATCAGTATATTTCTACAACAAGTTTACTAATAAAAATGAACTTTTGAAGTTAGTGAACTGTTAGCCTAGTTTAAGTGTGTTAATTTTTCTTATGAGTTGTATTTTTATGGTTATTAGGAAATAATTATTAACTATGGTTCGGGCAAACCTACCCTGGCAGCATCGTAATGCTGTGATTAGGAATGTGCTTTCTTTTTGAAATAAAATATCGTTACTCGTCCTTCAATCGCAATTATATTTAACGTTTTAGCTGAATAGCATCGCGGATCCCCTGGCATGGACTCGCGGACCTCCATGGGTCCGCGGACCTTAGTTTGGGAAACTCTGGATATACGATTGTGAGTAGAAATCATGTTAACGTAATTTTTATAACGATAGGAAAAAAATCAGTCACGGACTACCAATGAATCTTAAGTTTAAGTGCACATAGCAAAAAATTAAATAAATTGATGTGAAATGTAATTAAAATATCTAAGGATATTTTCAAATAAAATAATAGTAATATATGTTATCGAAAAAAAACAATGTGCTCATATGATTGAATCTCTTAAAAAATTTGTGTTTCTAAGAGTTAACGTTTGCGATTCAAAAAAATATTGGTATTATCGTTACATCATGTCAGATCAAAATTAAAGTGGGGTAGACCGAGGCACATTTACAAAGATTTTTTTCAGTGAATTTTCTAAGTTTTATGTTTTAACTTAAGAAATTTTAGACAATGCGGTTTAATAAAGCAGTTAATGGAGTCAAAATTGGTACATTCAGTTGTTGCTCAGTTTGTCTTTTTAACCGTTAATTTTTTTTTTTTTTAGATCTAAGTCAGTTGCGTAAACCTGCCCCGGACACGGGACACGTTCACGAATATTTATTTTGACACCGAACGTGTTTCTGTTAGTGTATTAAACATACTGTCTTACCATCGTTAAAATAAAGCAAATTTATTACAAACTGAATAGTGTATAAAGTAAAAGCTCAACGGACATGAAGACAGCATTACATGAGTGTAAGCTGTACGATACGAATTTGTAACTCAATTAAAAAATAAATGGTGACTTTCAAAACTAAATAGCGTAAAAATATTTTAAAATGTTGAGACAGTTCGGAGCGAAAAAAAAGTCAGGGCACGTTTAGAAGACACAGCAAGAACGTGCGTAAAGGTGCTCAGACGTCAACGCGTAAACTTGCCCCGTCACCAAGTTTGGATTTATTTTTACCGTGCAAAAAATTCACTATCATTTCAGCTCATACAAATACAATTCTCAAAAAATTATAAAATTCTGCTAATTTTTATGTATTTGCTCTTTCTCAACTAAGTATTATTTATTCACAATGAGCTTCAAAACGTTTAACTCAAAATTTACTCGATTTGGTAGAAAACATATTACTCTTTCTGCAGGCTAGACCGAAGCTCGACTGATGCTCAAAAACTTGTGAGGATATCTGCTAGGGAGCAGCATCAATCTGTTATGACTGTTGCCTCTCCAGTAATAATTCGTTTTGAAAAAAGGGCACTGCTTAAACGTGCCCTGGTCTCCCCCACTATTTGGGATCATTTTTAGGAAAATGTAAAGACAGTTGTGTTAATGTAAAGCATATTATTTGTAAAGTACTGACTGAATTCGCTTAGGAACAATATTCTGGAAAATAGGGTAAAAACACAAGATATGGGGTACCCAATTTCATTGTTACCTACATTTGACATCATTAAGGAAGAAAAAATGAAAAATAAAACTCAGGACTCTAGTACTAGAAAGTCATACATTTCAACTTATAAGTACGACGTAACTTAATTACTATATCACTAAAAAATTTCGAAGCTTTAAGAGAAGCAAGCATATATAACCTCCAAAGTTGCAGCTCAGGTCACTATTTCTGATCACTACACAAAGCATCAACAATTGCGCAACTAGTTCCAAATTTCTTCGTAGATGTCGCATGCATGTAAAAAATTACACAAAAATTGGTACCCCATATTAAGAAGTACACTGCACTCCCGATTATCCGTGTGCGGATTATCTGTGCAGCCAAAAATTTAAATTAAATATTTAAAATTAATTAAAGTTAAAAATTATGCCAAATTGTATTACACATTTAATTATTTGTAGTAATGTATTACTTTTTGTATTAGTAGAGTATCGCAATAAGCCCGAAGTATTTTATGTACCACCGTGTACTTTACTTATAGCCTCCAAATATACTTCTCTGTGTGCTTGGTGATTTTAAGATGTTCCTTGTCTTTCGATTATTTGTGTTCACTCGTGCATTAATTAGCACGGATAATCGGAAGTACAGTGTACCGTCATATTGGGTGGTAACACCCTGCAGTGCAAAAAATGTGTAACATAAATGATTCTGCAATTTTTTTAATGAAAATATCTGTAACTTCGTGCGCATGTCAGAAGAAAGAAAGCTCAATTGTTTTATTATGTAATAGTATTTGCAACTATCCTGTGCTTAAAAAGTACATAATGATTTCTTAAAATCATATGTAAAATCGCACAAATTTAGCGTTAAAGAGAGAGTGACATCGTGGTATAAGGAAACATTTTTGCTTCTGATTTTTTCTACTATACCAAGCTTAATACTAATACTATATACAAATTATTAAAATAATGATTATTATTAAATTGATTAATAGGGAGTCTTGTTTTTACAAAATTTTGTCGTGTCAGCAAAGTTACATTCAAACATATCTTTAGATCACTTCGTACGTAATATTTCGTTAACAATTTGATGCTACAATTTCTTGCCAAGATACGAATTTATTTGACTTTTTTTCCTTAAACTTGGAAAACGTCTTAAAACTTAATGA
This sequence comes from Uloborus diversus, assembly GCF_026930045.1. Classification (NCBI taxonomy): domain Eukaryota; kingdom Metazoa; phylum Arthropoda; class Arachnida; order Araneae; family Uloboridae; genus Uloborus; species Uloborus diversus. The sequence continues at coordinate 58,403,701 of NC_072740.1, forward strand.
TTTTCTGAATGAGTAATAATAAGAATGCAGTTCGTGTTTAATGTTTTGTTGACAAATTTACTGCAACACATTTAGCGAGAAACTAATCCATCTGAATTACATTTTTATAATAGGAACATGTTCTAGCACCTTCTTAGCAAGTACCAAAATGTTTGCCTTCTTATTTAGAGGTAATATATAATATCGATATGATATCGTCATCTGGGAGCTCAACCCAGTAGTTTGTTTTATCCATTGACATCTTCTCACTTGCAAAAAAAAGTGAATTCTATCGTTGCAATATCCACTTGGTAAATGTCGATTTCTGCGTTCTAATCGAGAATTTTCCCAAAGAACATTTGATGAATGAAAGGCTGAGTTAAATGGAGGCTGCAATTAGGAGAACAAAAGTATCACCTGTCAACGCGTATCTAATCACACAGCTAACAGCTTATTCCTACAATTGATCATTTCGTTGGAAAACTGATTGCTGAAGGGTTTTTTTTTTTTCCATGGTTTTACGTCATTATTTTGGGTTCATACTCAAAATAAGTTTTGAGTATGGGCTGATTTTTCAGAAATTCGGACAACTTTCAAATTGTTTATATATATATATATATATATATATATATATATATATATATATATATATATATATATATATATATATATATATATATATATATATATATATATATATATATATATATATATGTATATATATATATATATATATATATAATATATATATATATATATATATATTGTAGTTCTTTAATGAAGCTTAAACTTTTTATAAGAAACTAGCTATTAAAAAATTATTCATCTTCCACACAATATAAAGGCAAAATAGTTTAGTAAGATATTTATTAAGATGCGTAGGGCATGATATATATTATGGATCATTCCCTGGGTATACAGTATCTACTACAAACCCAAATTTGACTTAAAACTGAACTACAACCTAGCATAGATAAGCTGAACTTGTGGGGAGAGATTCTTACCAATTATAAGTGAAGAATATATATTATAAGCTAAAATTGTTTGCATGTTGTGAAATATACGGCTGATTTGATAATTATGGATACCTTTTAGTGATATGGAGATAAAATGCGGGTAGTGGGAAAAACTAGCTAGTTGTATTCCAAAACCGGACTAAAGCATCCTGTTTAACAAAATTGGTTTATAAGCATTCTTCATTGCATCATATTAAATAATTTTTGACTAAGCACAACATACATAAATTGAATTAATTATACCTTTATCACCATGTTTCAACATGTAATTGCAATGTCAAAGTCATTATTTAAATTACGGCAAAACGGATTGATTCAATGCAACGATATCGGATTAAAATGAACTCGCGGTTGGGGATGCAATGTATTTTAAATGCTTTTTGTCAAGAATGTAACATTTTGTTTGAACTCATCTAACAGAATATGATGATATGACATGCTTTATTAAAAGACGATACATCGTTTTATGGCGTATAGATGATTAGAATTTATGCAGTACGCTCAAAATTACTCCTTCCTCAACAATCTTTATGTCAACGCACAATTCAGATTTGGAAACGTTTTGCGCAGTTCAAATATGTAATTTACATATATGCTAATTAAAAGAATGTGTGATGATGTTCTGGTAACGACTTGACGAAGGAAGTCCTGCCATCCGGCCTTAGGGAAGCTATGATCGCATTGTAGTTAACATTGCTGAATATTAGGGAAGATTTCTGGATTCATTTTCGACGGCTTCGTGTGCCATTGTATTGCATGTGGTGGATGCATAATGAAATGTGATTTATCTATATTTTTCGCACATGTATCCTTTCTCTAGGTGCTTATTGAATCATTCAAAGGGCCTAGAATTTTGAATAAAACTTGCGGAGAAAAAAACAGGGACGTTTTTCTGATACGCATGTAAAATCTATTTGAAAAGATCATGCAAAATTTATTTAAAAATAACTATTATAACTAAAATATGTAACTAAAAAAAAACCTTATCTGCTAAAATGTAAGTTATTTTAAATTCAGTGCATTGTTTTTATTTACTTATTGATTTTTTTTAATAGTAACGTATTCCATTTTTTTTATTAATGTGCATTTTTGTTTTGTAGAACATATTATTATTTTCAAGTCAAAACAAAAACGAGCTGATGTGTGCATCACATGACTTCCTTTTACTCCAATTTAATGTCATTTTCTCATTATTGGCAGTTTTAATGTGATTCAATAGTTTACTCTCTAAAACATCACCAACAGTGGCCAAATTGAAACTAGATTTAAAAAAAAAAAAAAAAATCGCCAAATTTTTCGCCAAGTTGGCGACAAAACTTGGCGACCAAAAGACTGACGATATATCGCCAAGTGTAAGCTAAATTGTAACGCCACTTGAGCTTACATCGAAATTAACAATGATTTCCCCCCAAAAAGGGGCAAAAGACCCCTTTTAGAGCATCCGAATGCAACCAAAAAGGAAGGTGTACAACTAGACCCCACCAGGAATCTGAGTACCAAATTTCAACTTTCTAGGACTTTCCGTTCTTTAGTTATGCGACATACATACACACATACACACATACATACGTATAAACAGACGTCACGAGAAAACTCATTGTAATTAACTCGAGGATCGTCAAAATGAATATTTTGGGTGTCTGTACGTTCCTAGGCACATATCCACGTGTGGTCGGGTTGAAAAATAAACTCAACATTTATTCGGGGGTGAGAAAGATGGAAATTAAAGCCGATTTTTGAGTGAAAATTTTTTCGCGAATACAATACTTCCTTTTTTTTGTAAAAGGAAGTAAAAAAAGAGAGAACAGCTGTACGTTTTATTATTTTTAGACATCGAAGACATTTCACTTTCCGTACACATACTGTTAAAAAAAAAAAGATAATTAACAGAATAGTGCATATAAATAAATAATTAATAAATGTTTTTTGAAACATTGTGTCGTAAATATGTTACCTTGATTGGAAACACGATTTTATTGGACTTTTGACGGCAAATGACGATAAAGTCAATTTCTGTAAGTTTTCTGCTGTTATATTCTAGTTTTGCTATTACAAAACGTGCTGCTGTTCCTTCAAATTTTAACTCATTATTTTGTTTTCGTTTTCTTATCTGAACTGAACTGATGCAATATCCAGGATACCTTGTCTTATTAAAAAAACAGAAAAAAAAGAAACACACGGATGGAAAAAGAAAAAAAAGGAAAAAGAAAAAAAGTAAAAATCATGTCATTTTGCAAATGTTTAGAAGTCGTGATAAAAGGTTATTTCACAAATGCATCTCAGTTAAAAAAAATAATAATAAATAAATAACGAAGGTTTGGTTAATGGGAGCATAAGGTCCAAAAGCTTGGTTTCCGAGAGAGTTTTCAAAAAGGTGCCTGTTTTGAATGCTCCTAGTAGGTTGCTGTTATCTGAGCAGCGTTCGCTGGAATGCGCATACCATTCCTTGCCTTATCAAGCAACTGTGTATTGATAAGTCCAAAAATATGTGAGGCAGAACTATTTTCGTGGCAAATAAAATAGGTGGCTAATGTAAGGAGACGCGAATTATTAGACATAAACAATCGTTGAAACTAAGGAAAGATATAAGCTCGAATACATTACCTTGATACACCACACGTTTTGAACTCCCTATTTTTAGTTCCCTAGATTCAAAACAGAAAAGTTAAGATTGGTTTCGGTTGATGTTTCTGCCATTTAACGTGTCATATCGAAATAGTCTCACAATTCCTTCAAACAGAGTATGTAGAAAAAAATTGTTTTTTTTTTTTTAATCAAAAGGTTGGAATTGGTAAATTGAACGGTTTCATGTCAACTATTTTCTTTACTTCAAATAATGACTTGAAGTTTTTTTTAATGAGACAATTTAAAAGCTGTTTTTTTTTTCTTTTATTCCTTATGACGTTCTTAAAAATTTAATGAGTCCTTTTCATCTCTATCAGTTAAATATCATACAAATATTTTATTGTCAGTCTCAAAAGTTCATTTAACAATATTACAAAAAATCTAATAGCTTTGCTTTTTTTAAATTTTTAGCTCGTAATATAAATAAATTGCCAGCCAATACAGTAATTTAATGACTCCAAAGTTAATAATTTTTGACAAGTACAAAAATTTAATTAGCTGCGAATCAAAAACGAATGATATGAATGAGAAAAATAATGCTGCATCCGTTAAACATAAACCTGGAGAATGAAGTAACGGCATTTTGCATTCAACCAAAAACAGATAGTTTGACTATACCTTATTAACGCAAGAAATGTAAAATTCAATAACCACACATTTATTTTTTGATACAGACGTTACTAAATCATATTTATTTTAAGGAAAACTAAATATCTTCTACAGAAGATTATATATATATATATATATATATATATATATATATATATATATATATATATATATATATATATATATATATATATATATATATATATATATATATATATATATATATATATAATGTGTGTGTGTGTAAAAGTGATTTATTTTTTAAATTTAAGTCTTAATTTGTGATAAAATATTTATCCATTTTTATTCATTTTCTTTTCAAAATTATCAATTTGGCAAACAACTCTACATTGTTTAAACTTTTCTGATCGTGTTTCAGTTCTTTCTTTATTTTTCATTTGCAATCGTTAGTGAAATGCTTTTGCTTACTCGTTGTAATTCACTGTAAGTGCCACCTTTATGCTTCAACTAGTGCATCTCCCAGCGTTGAAGTGCTTATGCATTTAGGATATTCTGAATCGAGGGATTTCATCGCAGAATGAAACATTCAGCAAAGTGTCATCTTGTTCTACATGTGCAATGTTTAAATGAGATATTCCAATTAAATTTTGGAGTTCCGCAATCCGTTCTGAATTCATAATGATAAAGCGAGGCGCTGAAGCTCATGTAGTACCGCAGCTGTTTACATTTTGCATTTCCGAATCCAATGTGCCTTTTATCCGTGTGTCACATGTCTGTCGCTTGAAGCATGCAAGGCACAATCATAATTTCATAAGCTCGTGTTCATTTTCATGAGATTCATAAAGAATTCACAAAACCGGTTGGTGCTCCAGGAATAATTTCTGAAGAGTTCAACAGAAGGAGAAATTCCTGCTCTGTAAAACAAATCTATGACATTTTTAACTTGTTTCAGAAAATGAAGTGCAGCAATGCATTATTTAAATCTGGTAAATACTAGTTACCTGTAGAGATAAATTGCTGGATTTATTTTATAGACAAAATGTCATTAGTTGGAATAGTGTCAATTACATTTTAGAAAGTGTATGTTTGAGCGTTGAATAAATTTCGTGGCTGTACGAAACTTGTTCATTAGTAGTGAACGTCTTGATAATCTGTTGCCTTATAATATTATTCATCTAATGAATAAATGAAGATAATAAACGTCTACGAAAACTGACTGTAATTGGATTTTTCAGTATTCAAAATAGTGTATATTAAAACTGAAACAGTTAGTTTTCCTAATAATCCCAGTCTGTATACAATTATATGTTTAATTATTCTTTAATAGTCATATCAAGGGCAGACACAGCTTCTGGTTTTACAGTTGGTCATGGTTGGAAAAGAGGGGTGGGGGTGGTCAAAGTACAATATTCAGACATGAATAGGCGGTCTGTGGGGAATTTTCTGAATTACAAGTCTTTAAAATGCAATCTTTGGTTGCATTTGGTAATTTAAGGGGGCCATGTTTCCCATGACCCCTTAAACATTCTCGTGTCACATTACGAAATACTAGCTAACCTATCAAGACTTTGCTGAAGTCATTCAACTAGATAAGTACAATATTTACGTTAACATGACAGCCGAAACTTATTTGAACAGGCAAAATATATTAGCAGATGATCCAGCTAACTTGCGAGTTGCACAAATGACGTAAACGTACAGATAAGAGATGAAAATTATTTCAAAATTAACAACTTTTTTTGAAGTTAAAATTTGCTTATCCTATTAATACACCAAGTAATTTTTGGCGGAAATCTTCGTGGTACATCATACTCTTATTACATGTTTAAAACGAACTGATATTCTCTTGGAGTTTTAAAACATTTCTTTCCTGGTAACTGATTTTAACATTACTTGTGTCATTAGTTTGGTCATAAAAATAAGTAAAACTAACGTTGAAGTTTATCAATGTTAACAAAAAGAGACGAAATTTGAGGCATTATTAAGTACAAGCATTGAAAAACTTATTTTTTTTAACTAAACTATTAGTGAAAATATGGATAACTAAAATTTATATCTCTCTTGGAGAGATTATTACTTATCATTTAGCATTTCGAGCTTCAAAAGTGAATTTTCTTTTCTTCCCTTTAACCGGGTCTTTTTTAATCTCGTCTTTCCCATAAGATAGTTTTTCTAAAATATGTATATTCGATTTGTAGCTCAAACAAGTTCCTGAAAATTAAAAAAAAACTAAAATTTAATCAAAGTAAATTAATTCAACATTTACTCAAAAAGTCTTACTACAATAAAGAAAATTTGTTGGTGTTATTATTTCGAATGCTTCAAACGTGTGAAATAGAAGGTGGCAAACTTTCTGACAGTGCATGGAGTGGCCAGTTTATTAGTTATTACGAAGGGAAAAAAGAAAACATTTTTTTAATTTTCATTAATTTTTCAAAATCTGAAAATGTTTGTGCTACAGTAATAGCCAGGGCTTATATTTTTTAAGAGCTCATAGGAACTCTTACTCTTCAACTTAATTTCTGCTTTTGTTTTTCAAAAAAAAAAAAAAAGTTAAGCTCAAGTTTCATGATAGTTAAATATGAATTTAAGTTTGAAATAAGATAAAGCCGCTATATTTTTTTTTGTTAGAAATGAAACTCTATTTTACCTATTCTTTAAATAACTTTTTACGAATTGCTCCTATCTAAACTCCATACTCTTAACTCTTTTACTTGATTCTCAATATGAGAGGCAATTAATGAAAACTCAGTAAGACATACTTATTTATGAAAGTCCTCTGGTTTTTCTATCTTTTTTTGCTACTGTAAAGAAACCTTTTCTTAGATGTATTTTTGTTAAAACTGAAAAAAAAAGTAAAATAAAGATCATTCAAATGCTGATAATCATAATCATTATCATATTAGCTTCATAAAAAATGGAGAAATGTTAAAACGTTTAACTTTTTTAATTTTATTTCGGTAGAGAAACATTAAACTTGCTTTAAAACTTCTTTTTAAATAAACTAACCGCTAAATGCAATTTTCTCAACTTCAGTTAAATAAATCCAGCTGAAAATAATTTTCTCATTACTTGTCTTTCCTGGAGTTTAAAGCCAACGAATGACGCGACTGTTTCTCACCTAATCTTTTCTCTCAGCGCCCGAGTGCACACTATCTTTAATTAAACATTCTGCCAATCTACAGAGTGCGAAATTTGCATAGAAATGAGGCAAAATCATTTCCGAAACTTTTCAAAACTAATAACGTCTCTTGAAGTTGCCGAGAGCCTGTTAGTTGGAGAGGTATTGGAATCAATTTATCTGGACTTTCCTTGAAAAATATTAGCTGAATTTTAGATAAAAAAAGTAAGTAACGAACGGAAAACTAATTGAAGAAAAAAATATCGAACCGATATTTTTCACTTTTTCATTTATTTATTTTTTTAATTTTTATTGTTTTCCGTATTTCAAATGAATTCAGAAGTTCGAAAATCGCTTTAAGATTTTTTTAAAAAAAGTTCAATATTTAAAAATTCACGTAAATATAATTTTATATTTCTTGTAAATTCATTCCTTTAATAATATTTTATTTCACATTGAAAGAAGAAAATATAGAACATGTATTAGTTTATTTATTTTTCGTGTTTCTACAGTGAGATAAAATTTACTTTCCTAACATGTTTCATCAAAAATATCGAAATTAGACATATATGACTCGTACTGCTTCGAGATGAATGTAGTTATCTGAACTACATTGCGTCAGTGGTCGAGGGCGTTGGTAGTCTAAGTTTGTGTTCTATACATTTAAGAAAAGTTGTTCAAATTAATAGAACCAGTATCTCGGTTGAGTTCTAAAATATTCAAAATCAATTCTTTTCGTAAACGGAGATAGATCCATCTATTTTATAAATAATCACATCCTATCAGAACTAGATTAAAGTTGGGCACGTAGGACACTGGCCCAGGGCAACAAAGTTTGGGACGTACTTTTCGTACAATAGCAAGATGTAAGAATTAAATCAAAAGCAACCAAAAAAAAAGTATCCTCACCTAGTGTCCTAAACAGTCTTTTTTTTTTTTTTTTTTGGATCAGTCAAAAGTCATAGCCATCCTATTGAAAAGGGGGACAGTAGTTAAACTCCAGTGAGCTCCCATGCCAATTACTGCCTGATTAGCGTTGTTTGGCAGTTAAAAATTGGCCAGGAGCACTCATCTCCCGAAAGAGCGCTGGCGCACCTACTTAAAAAATTGCGGAGCACCTCTTCGAGAACGAGAGCCAAACAAGAAAGAAGTAAAATACCCTCTGATATAACCCCCTAAAAATGTCAGTGGTGCACAGTCCGCACCTTCACCTGCTTTCCCCTTCTGGGCACTTAGCATCCCCCATTGCTTTCTTTTTGGTTAGTTTTTACGATAATTTATTTTATTAAGTGAAAACCAGCAAAAAATTCATAATTACGACGATAGGGAAGCATTACTGTCAAGGAATTAAAATGGCTAGCCAACAAAATGCTTAAGGTATATTAATGCATTTGTATAATGTTTTTATTTTATTTGTTCTAAGAAAATGGTTAATCTAAAACAGAAGTGATGCGACTGAAAGACAAATGTTGTCAAAGAAGAAGGTTTGATAAATGACGCACGTGAAAAATTCAGGGCAACGGAGTCAGAGTCGGGAGTTAATGGTTTAAAATTTAAAAAGTCGGAGTCGGAGGCGGTCATTTCGTCGCTAAAAAGACGAATGGGCGTATTACAAAAAAATCGAAAAATGAGTTATGACTACCACAGAAATGTCCAAATTCGATTTTATAATATGACCATTTGGCGTATCTGTACACAATAAATAGTAAAAAAAAGTTACAGTCCCTCACACTGGTGGCGGTTCTCAAGCGATACAGTGAACTGAAAATCTTTAAATCGGTTTTCTGCAAAATGCTTCACAGTGAGACACGCCCATTCGACTTTTTAGCGACGATTTATCCCCAAAGTCCACAACCCTACCCACGCTTGCGGAGACAGAGTCGGACTAGTTTTGGGAGTAAGGAGTCGGAGTCAAAAGGTCTAAAATTCCCGGAGTCGGAGTAGGTCAATTTTCCTCCAATACCGCAACCCTGGAAAAAACGTTGACCAACCACTAGCTTAATCAAATAAAGGCATGATATTAAGCAAATCATAGCTGCTACATGTGAACAAGGGGTCTGAAAGAAAAGCAAGAAACTACCCTATTGAACGCCTCCAATGGTGGCGGAATTCGAAAATGGCGGCCGCGATGAATGAGCTACGACCCCCACATAGAGGCTGGCCTCTGGCTTAGACCGCCGCAATTAACCTTCGCTAGACATAGATTGGAGGGGGCGCGTCATTAATCAGTCAGAGAAAGGTGCAGGTCCAAACAATGAAGCTACCGGTAGCGAGTTAATGCGCAAGCTTTAATGTTCATTATTTGGGCGCTCATCTGCCTTGCTCGAGGAGCCAAGTCATTGTAATATTTCTTTTATTATCACTTAAGAGAATGTTTTTTTATAGCCATTTTCTTTTAACGATACCTGCGGAAGTTAGGTGTGATAAATGCGGGATCGCTGGGTGCGAGAAATGAACGTGTCCCAAAAGTAGAACATCTATAATTTTGATAAATGGCCCATTTTTAATTTTAGAGGCTTTTTCTTCGTGTAGTATGTGTTGCGGGATATGTTGAAGGAATATTTCTTTAAAGACATTTTTAAATAACATTTTTATGATGTTTTTACTATCTTATTTGTTCATTAATTTAATTTTTAAATGGTTGAAAAAATATTTAAAACTTTCAAACTTTTTTTTTTTTAATTTTTTTTTTTAAATCTATTATTTACTTTTCTTAGTTTTTACCAATTTGAAGATGGAAGCATTCAGTTCCATTCTTCAACATTCAGCAGATTTCGTTAATTCTTAGATATGTATTTTTTACAACTTCAATGCATTTATCTCCTACCGAGAAAATCTTTGAATGTATTAAAGCACTATGTGACGTTTTTTTTATTTATATTAACACTAACTCTGTTTTTAACCTTGGAATAACATAACATCGAAAGACTTTGTGGTATTGAAATTAAAATATGTTCACTTTGCCTGTGTATTTTTTTTTTTTCAGTAAATTTCATCCGGTAAGTTCTTTTTCACATTCAAACTTTCCTCAGACCAGGCCGAATATCTAAATATGCAGAGTAGGCATCTGCCTCGTCGGCAAACATTTAGAGGAGGCTTTTTTTTTTTTTTTAGTGTTCTTGAAACTTGGAAACCAAAGTATTTCTTTTTAAAAATTTATGGCAGCTTATCTTTTTATCAGGAGTATTTATTTTTGTCCATCTCATTTAAATTATATATTTTCCGGGGAAAAGTTCTGAGAAAAAGGGGGTAAGCCCTACATTAAAGGGGGTCAATTGCCTCCTTGGTTGTGGGATTATTATCTATTTTCATGTACGATGGGCGTGGTTTTGCTGCTTTTTGGAATAATTTACACTGAGTATATACCCTCTCCCTCAGGAAAAATTCGAAATGATGGGCCTGAAACGAGGGCGGCAGTTTTCAGGTCTGCTTACGGGAGGCAAGGCGCTAATTTCGGCACTGCCTTAGACTAATCCATTTCCAAACCAAAACAGACAAAAACATGATTTTCTTTCTTAATATATTAAGTACAAGTCACTTTTTTCATAACAGGAATATTTTTTATCCGATTTCAATGAGGTTTCTCCTTTTAAAATTGCCATCATTATAAATAAATACTTTCAACTCTTGTGGAACAACTAATTTTTTGAAAGTTTAAAGGTCAACTTTAAGTGTAAAACGTCCCTTTAAAGATGACTCATTAATTTTTCGTTTTGTTTCTTACTGTGATTTGGTTAATGCAGTTAGAAATAAGATCATGCTACAAAAACAATAACCTAAGCTTGATTTGACTTCTGTAAACAATGTGAATATGATTGGGAACATCATTAAATTAATTGTAAAAGTGAACTGGATTGAGTGAATCCAAAAAGTTATTATTTTCTGCCATTCTAAGCAAGATGTATGCATCTCGACTTTTTTTTTATTTTATTTTTTTAACCGTCTCTTTTTCATTTGAGAGTCTTTTACAAGATTTAATATCCAGCTAAAAACATTTGAGCTGAATCTAAGTAAGAATGTATAAGAGAAATATCAGTTTCCAGGATGGAAGAAGAGTAATCATTAAAAGTAGGCGAAAAAAAAAAAATGCTTGAAAATTTGATCATTGAGAATTTTACTCATAGAGAATCAGAAATTTACTCATAGAGATATGTTTGTCTTGCTTGAGACGGGTTTTGTTGATTGTTTTTTTTTAGTTTTAAAAGTAAATGAAAACTAAACGAATGTCAGTATAAGTCAAAAAAAATTTTTTTGTTAAGTAATAATTATCAATTGAACCGCCTAGAAATGATGGGGTTAAGAGCCAAAATTAAAAATTTGGTCATAACTAGTACAAATGTTAGAGGATATTTTCATGTTTGGGGAAAGAGAAAGAGATAGTAATAGTTGCCCTAGATAGCAAGGGCGGATTCAGGGGAGGGTCAAGGGGTCAGTTGACCCCCCTGTGATGAGAAACATTTTCTTTATTATTATTTTATTTTTCCTTTGCTTATTATTACTGTTGCTGAACGTCAATTTTTAGTCCTGGAATATTTAGTGTAGGTAATCAATGTTAATCCACTAGTCTTATTTCCTCCCACTAAACCTCTCGGGCTGAGTCTAAGCCCAGTAGGCCCATGCTTTAATCAGGGCACGTTTACAATACAAACTTTGAAACACATGTCTGAAAAAAAAATGCTGTACTTCTTTTAACTTTGTTGCATAAAACTTTAATGCAACAATATTGAGCCTTTCTTGCTTTCATTGAAACGAAAATTTTCTCGACTCGTTAAACTTAAAAAATACGTTATTTTCATTGATTCAAACAATTTTATAATCATTTTTCACGATAGCAATTTTTATTAGAGTACATGTAAGGGTTTTGCATATTATTTTGAAGAAAGTTCTAGTTATACTTTGTTTTTCTTTCATTTTACTGGCCACTGAAACTTGACCCCCCTTACAAAAATTTCTGGATCCGCCCCTGCTAGATAGGTGTTGCCATAAAGGCTTTCAGGGTGAGGAAAATGTTTCAATGAATGCCTTCCCCGTTTTGAAATTCGCACGGTTTTCACTCAAAAATTCAATAAGTCCATTAACGTTTCTTTACTTCTCACTGCCTCAATTTATATGTGGTAGATACATTTTTGGTGTTTTTGCTTGGAGTCTTGTTTAGTGCAGGAATTTTCTGTTATTAGATAATCACTGGTTCACAGGTAATATCGATATGATATCGTCATCTGGGAGTTCAACCCAGTAGTTTGTTTTATCTATTGGCATCTTTTCACTTGCAAAAAAAGTGAATTCTATCGTTGCAATATCCACTTGGTAAATGTCGATTTCTGCGTTCTAATCGAAAATTTTCCCAAAGAATATTTCATGAATGAAAGGCTGAGTTAAATGGAGGCTGCAATTAGGAGAACAAAAGTAACACCTGTCAACGTGTATCTAATCACACAGCTAACAGCTTATTCCTACAATTTGATCATTTCGTTGGAAAACTGATTGCCGAGGGTTTTTTTTTTTTTTTTTTTTTTTGCCATGGTTTTACGTCATTATTTTGGGCTCATACTCAAAAGAAGTTTTGAATATGGGCTGATTTTTCAGAATTTCAGACAACTTTCAAATTGTTTTTATATTTTTTTGTAGTTTTTTAATGAAGCTTAAACTTTTTATAAGAAACTAGCTATTAAAAATGTATTTATCTTCCACACAATATAAAGGTAAAATTGGTTAGTAAGATATTTATTATGGTGCCTAGGGCATGATATATATATTATGTATCATTCCCCAGGTATACAGTATCTACTACAAACACAATCTAAGTAAGAATGTATAAGAGAAGTATCAGTTTCCAGGGTGGAAAAAGAGGAATCATTAAAGGTAGGCGAAAAAAAAAAAGCGCTTGAAAATTTGATCATTGCCAGAAATTCACTCATAGAGATATATCTGTCTTGCTTGAGACGGTTTGGTTGATTTTTTTTTTTTTTTTTTTAAAGTTTTAAAAGTAAATGAAAATTAAACGAATGGCAATATAAGTCAAAAAAAAAAACATTCTTGTTAAGTAATAATTATCAATTCAACCGCTTAGAAATGATGGGATTAAGAGCCAAAATTAAAAATTTGGACATAACTAGTACAATTGTTAGAGGAAATCTTCATTTTTGGGGAAAGAGATAGTAATAGTTGCCCTAGATAGGTGTTGCCATAGAGGCTGGTAGGGTGAGGAAAACGTTTCAATGAATGCCTACCCACGTTTTGAAATTCGCACGGTTTTTACTCAATTCAATAAGTCCATTTACGTTTCTTTGATGTTATTACTTGGAGTTTTGTTTAGTGCAAGAATTTTCTGTTATTAGATAAGCACTGTGGTTCACAGGTTCAAAATAATGCATTTCAGTTTACATGTTAGTAGGTCAGTCTACGGTTATAATCAGTTTGCAAGGTCGAAAAGGCTTAATTATTAATTGCAGGCGAAAGAAATGCTTTGGTAGTTGATTATTGCCAAATACTAATATGTGCTTTCCTTCTTAAATTAGTTCAATTGATTGCTTTCTACTTTTCAAATTAAATGCAATTGAAATGAAAAGCAAATTAAATATTCCTCTTACAAACTAATCTTTATAGATTTATATAAGTGCGAGATAGTCTTTGGGTGTCATTACTCGGAGTCTTATTTCGTGCAAGAATTGTCTGCCAGTAGAAGATCACTGTGGTTTGCGAGAGGACTGTTGAAGAATAAAATAGTGCTTCGGGGAATTTCATAGTGACATGCTGAGTGCCGACAGCTGTATTGGTGACTGGGGAAGGAGAGGGGGTTGAAGGCGTTGGGACGAAAAAGACTTTCACTTCCCCGATGGGCGGTCTTCACTGCCACTTCATTTGAAAAAGATCTATGTCGGCAATCACCTTCACATTGTTTCGCCTCGAGGCAGACGGAAGCTCGGTAGCAGCACAAATTTCATGTAACTTCGAATGCAACATAATTTTACTTCTGAACTAAAGTGATTGAAATGTCCCCGATATATAAGATTACTTTTAGCGACATTAAACGAAGACAAGCGTGACGCTGACTATTGATATATTTACGATTGTACTTTTGGTTTTAAAAATAGTCTGCTGAAAGATTATTCGAGCTTAGTTTTTTAAAGGATTTTTCCTCTTTGTTATCTTTATCAAGATTTTTTTTTGTTTGATATAATCTGTTTTTCTGTGCTTTTTTTTATATTTATTTAATTATTTATTTTAATTCATCTATTTAGTATGTTTATTTTTTTTTTCGGAAAATCACAAGTGACTTTCTGCGAGTAAAATATTTCTTGTATTTTCATACATTTTCAAAGAAAATACATTACATAGTTTTGCCATGGAGAAATAGCGGGTGAACTGTAAGCGGAAGCGGAATATTGTTCACTCGTTGTCTCTCCGTGGCACAACTGTAACTACTTCATGTATACATAACGGCTAGTTAAGCATTTTAATGAAGTACCCATAGAAGTACCCATATAGTGTATTATTGTTATCTTTCTCTCTTTTTTTTATAAATATTTTCATTTATCAGCATAAGTTAAGCACAAATCTTAAAAACGTTGCAGGGAATGGCTTTTTAAAGGCTTTAGTGGAGCATGGTTATTGGTGCAAAATAGTGCAAGGCATTTTTAATCATAGCTACATTTATGGCAAAAGACATGTTAGAACTATCTGTTTTCAAAACTTATTTCCATTCTAAATTTGTTTGAATTGCTTCTAATAAGCAAGAATTCATATAAAATTGAAAAGAAATGCGGAAGCTAAGCTCCTGTAAGCTTCCATGCAAGTTAAGCTTTCTTGTAATATTTGCTATTGTTTTCGGCTGGGGAATTTCTTCAGCCAAATGCCTATTTCATACATATTTAAATGCAATTAAAAATAATAAAGTCGTATTTACCGAAGTATAAGTACGAAATCCCATTGATCCCAATGCCGGTAAATAAATTGAAGTTCATTTTCGAAAGTAATTCACATATAAGGTCAAATTCAGTCGCAAACTTGCTTTTTCTGCTTTTTGTAGCTTAGAGAAAGTGAAGAGTTTTAAAATGATGTATAATTTATTTAATGCCTATGACCAGAGGCCGACAAAAACTAAATCATTAGGCGCCAGAAAAAGAAAAAAAAAAACTTAAGGTGCCAGTAAAAATAGAAGTCAGAGTTCATGGGAAAATTCAGTGTAACAGGGCTTTTGAAAGATTCTTGTTCTGAAAATCTAGTAGCCAATGTATTACTTTTAGTCATCCTGGCGATCTGTCGCGTGAACCTTGTCGGACCCTGCCTATCATTATTAGGGGGTGTTATTTGAGAACCCCAAAAATTAAGACCAACAAATAAAGTGATCATGAAATATTATTTATCAAATACTTTTCAGTGAGTAGCAAGAAAAATTTAACGTACACTAAAACTTCAAAATAAAGCTTCTAACTAGAGTCGTCAGATCTTTGACAGTGACTTTAGAGGAAACTATTATCTCCATTCCATTCAAATTAACCTTTTAATCTTCTCCGTTTGAACAATACCTTCGCATTCATCAAAAAGCGGTAAAACTTCCACGGAGAGATGGTGAATGGCCTTGAAGCGGGAACATCATTTGCATCATTTGTAATAGGTTGTTTGTTAATATTTTGAAATGGAGAGTATCAGCGAGAACGTGCCTCTTATTGCTCGGCACTTTTCAGCTCATTCGACCAATTACAAAAATGATACAAACCAGGTCTCCGTGGTCAAGCTTTACCCATTACATTACATTACATTACACCCCACGGTCCTCCGTTTCTACCACAATTGTGGTTTACCAGTTGAGCAGGACCTTGAAGACCAGCCATCAATACCTCGGTACAAGCCATCAAATGATACGATTTGTTATACCCAACATCTAGTAATACTAAAGCTTTCAAGCGTCCTAAAAATTAGAGCTTGCATTAAATAAATGTCGTGGTGACGTAGGACACTTTTTTACCCCTCATTTCGCAATTTCCTCGTGAATTTATGAGATCTAGTGAAAGCAATTAACGCTTCTGTAGAAGACGAACACACTTCCGGCGCGTCATTAAGAAAACATTAGAAACGAGCATCGGCAGATTCCTTCTTGCCGTCCACTAATCCTTTGGCCATCGGAAGCTGAAAGAAGATCATTAAAGGCGAAAACTGCAGACTTGGGAATACGATTAACGCCAGCTATACTAGTGTGTGTGTGGGGGGGGGGGATTGCTTTCCTTTTACTTGGATTTACTCATTGTGTTTGATGTCTTTAAAGATTCGTCCGCAATGAGATTCCTCTTGAGACCTCCCGCAAATTACAGCACATTAGCGATTGAAATTTGACGTCCCTTAATCAGATTCTCAAGTTTCCAATGAGTTTTAATGATTCTTCATATCGCTTTCCATTTCAGACACATTGTGTCAGTTGCATGTGACCTGAAGAGCGATAGCATTGCTTGCCTTCTTACTGAGAGTAGGGAATGCGTCGGTATAATTTATCTTTCAATTCCGTTGTCGCCGAGTCGTTTTCTGTTTTTTTTTCTTTACTTTTATTTTTATGATTAAACACTAAACTTAAAGTACTGCGCATTTGGTGTTCTTTATTCGAAGTACAATTTTTTTTTTTTGACTTTAAAAAATGTTTGCATCTATTAAAATATATCTTTCTGCACGGTCTCAATACAATGCCAGCTTGATAGAGACTAGAAAGTAGTTTTCTGCAGACTTGTGTATAACTTTTTTTTTTTTTTTTCTGTTTCAGCTCTTATCAAGAAACTGAAACACAATAAAATTTTCAAAAACATTAGATGCATTACACATCGTTAAATTCTTTCACTTTTTGGATTAAAAAAAATTAAATGTATTCCTTGTATTATATATATATATATATATATATATATATATATATATATATATATATTAGTGGCACCCGCACGGCTTTGCCCGTAGTAGAAAATTAAAAGGTATTTTGGTTCGCCTGTATATTTACAAATAATGTATGATGAATTTATCTCCAATTGGCTTGCCCTTGTTACGGTTCCACGTTATGATAACTTGGTAATTTACTCGTCCATCTTATGATAATTTTGCACAGGAAAATGTTCTTAAAATTAAAATAGAAAAAGAAAATATTCGATTTTTCAACAAATTGCATCGAGGTGCACACCCCCATGCTACAAACTAATTCTGTGTCGAATTTCATGAAAATTGGCCGAACGTTCTAGGTGCTTTACGCGTTACAGAGATCCTGATAGAGAGAGATCCGGACAGGGAGAGATCTATACAGAGAGACTTTCAGCTTTATTATTAATAAAAATAAAGATATACGGTGGCGTCGTTACTGGAGCGGCGAGGTGCGGGGCGGTCCGGCCACTGTGTCACCCGTCTGGGGGGGGATGACACCCAAAGTGAAATTGCAAGGTTTTTTTTATTATTATTATTATTAATATGAAGCTAAAATGTATTTTTAAGACTACAAATTTGAAAACTTTTCTGGGGTGGGAGGGACCCCGCCCCCTTTAATTTGTCTTTTGTACATGAACCCACTTAAAAATCTGTTAAAACACAAGTGTAGTTTTTTCTGAATATTGCATTAATTTCATGTTTATATGTTTCCATAAAAATTTTATTATCTTTTCTTTCGTGCTTGTAGGTGAAGGTGACCCCTCCCCCGAAAAATTACCTCCCCGGGTGTCCCCCACGCTAGGTACGGCACTGATATATATGTCGATATAAATTTAACAATTGATTCAAGTTTAGAAACTCTAAATGATTCAATATCTAAACGAAAGAGCCGAAAATATAACATAGTGATTTAGTTTTACTCTGTTGATTTAAAAAAGGCCTTTTTTTTTCGAGTAACTTATTTTGTTTTGCTTTAAAAAAAAAGTGAGTCGGAAAAACTATACATTCAATTTTTTTTCAAACTTGGGCCCACAATAATAATGTTTTTTTAATATAGAGTCTTTGTAAATTTAAATAAATTGCTATTAAATAAGGATTCATTGAATACATTTTATAAAACAGTAAAATTGTACCATCACATCATGTAGTCTTTTCAATACAAAAATGAACTATAAGCTTTAAAATAAGTGTTGTGAAACAATTAGTTTTTCCGTAAACTTTTAAAGAAGGCGATAAGTAATAAAATACTTTTGTCAAGTTCTTGAAATGCGGTCAAAAAAGTGGCCTTTTTGTTGAATCCCGAAGATTAATTGAAAAAGTTGAGAAAACATAGAACTTATTTGGACTCTCCGTCAGAGGTTAAAACACTCTCTAAAAGATCATAAATCGTAACACAGTGCTAACTTTTTCCTACCATAACAAATTGAATCAATGTAAGAAAAGTGGCATCTAAAAGAACCAACGTTTTCTTACTTTTTTTTCAAATCAACAAAACACAAAAACGATAAAAAATAAATTCCAAAATAAAAAATGTAATTTAAGCTTTTTCCGCAATATGCTTCAGCTCGCACCCTTGCCGAATATTGGAAATGCAAGGAAAAGAAGAAAATACGATCGGCCGAAAATTCGCCGGCGTGGCATTTTCGCATTTCTTGTCATATTTCAGAGGTGTAAAGCGGAAATTCCCCACAAACATTCGAGTCAAGGCTTTGCGTTTAAGGCTAAACATGAGTAATGAAAGGAATTCAATGCTTTTCCAAATGCTTTTCGTATCGGGCAACACATTGGGGCTCCCGAATAATCGCTTTCAGTGGCGCATATTATTTGCCACTGCCTCAGCGGAAATTAATTTTTTTGCAGCATTCAATATGGGTAAATTGCATGTTTTTGGGGATTGTTCTTTCGCAGCTAAAATCGGCATTTCATTTTAATGATACATTTAACAGTTTAGGATATGTTACGCAACTGAAGCTGTATTTGCTAACCTTGAGATAACGCAATACTGCGTTTGCATAGTAGTGTGATAGTTGGAAAATTTTTACTATCGATTTTCAATAAAAATGTTAAAAATTACAAACTATATGCATTTTGGCTGTAACAGACATGTTCATTCATTTTCATGGAATGAACTTATTCTGTATCCATAAACGGAATTCATAGCTGTTAGGTTTCAGGGCAGAGGAGAAGGAGGGAAAATGACCAACTCCGACTCTTTTACCTTAAAAGCAGTCTGACTTCGCAAGTACTGGTAGAGTTGCAGATCGATTCCGACTCCTGAAATTTCAAACCTTCGACTCCCAACTCCGACTCTTGAAATTTTAAACCTTCGCATCCCGACTAATTTACCCAAAAATAAGTCCAACTCCGACTCTTCGCTCCGACTCCACAACCCAGCAGGTTATCTTGTTGTGAGATTTGTTTCCGTATAAAATGTTGTATTATTATATTTCAGTGTTATACCTCGGTCTTAAACCAGAGCTGTGAAGTCAGATTCAGGTCGAACAGATTTTGAGGTAAAGGAGTCGGAGTCTGATTTGAAGGTACACTCTGGAATCGGAGTCTGTCCGTTTCCCTCCGACTCTGCAGCTTTCCCTTAAACACAAGTCAAGGCTCGCGTTTAAGGCTACATATGAGTAATGACGCATATTATTTGCTACAGCCTCAGCCGAGTTTTTTTTTTTTTTTTTTCGTCGTTCAATATGGATAATTTGCATGTTTTCGAGAATTGTTTTCTTGCGCCAAAAATCGGCATTTACTTTTAAGTGTCTCAACGAACAGTCTCAGCGCTTTTGTTTCGAGTTGTGACTTGTGTAATAGAGCTACTTACAAGCCGTAACTTTTAACAAAGGCTCTAAGCTTTTCTTAAAAACTAAAATGTCGTATAAAATCGTCTTTGTGTAATAAATGTGTGGCCTGTTTTGCATCCATCGGTTTCTGACTTTCTGTGCGAGTAGCGCATCAGCATTGCATTAGCGGCCTTTTGTTTCACATTATTCTTGCTTCTTATCTTACCTTCATACTGCCCTTAAAGATTTACACAAGAGTTTAAGCTCAACCTACATATGCGAATATTTATTTTCAATCAAACACTTGTTCATTGCGACTAAAAGTAATTTCATGTGCATATTACAAGCATACATTCCGTCACCCAAGATTTATGTAAGACATTAGAGCATGACTATTATCCAAGTCAGTTTACACCAATAGCATCCTGCCGTGATTTCCAAGCTGCTTCACAAATATAACTATTCTTAGGATAGATTAGATAAGTTTGATGGCATGGAAAACGTTTAAGTTAAAAATAGTTATTTCCGTGCAATCTAAAGCTATTAAGACTCTTACTTTGGGGAGAAGTTAAACGATTTGAGTTGAAAGACTCGTAAACATCAATTGAAATGTTCCTGAAGTTACCATTAACGTTTATTCAAGTTTTCAGAACATTTTTAGATGCTATGAATGAAATATCTATTTCAATATCCATTTCTAGCAAACATTTTATTTCGATTTTTGCGCGAAGACATAATAAAGACATTTTCCTAAAATAACCTGCGACTATTGTAATTAATGTATTGAAAAATGCTAGAAATATTAAAAAAGCAATGCTTAAAAAGTCGAGAAAAAGGTTCCTTTTGAATGACAGTCGATTGATTTCATTTAAAGTTTAAACTATCAAAATTCGATATCAGTTTTAATTAGTGAGGGAAATTTTCTGCCTAATTTGACGTCAAACTAAAAAGAAAATAAATAACTGAACAAAGCCCTATATAGTGACTGTAATACGTTGAGCTATGATCTTGACAATGCTTCCGTATTTGTATTTTGGGTGTGTTAGGGGAGGGTAACCTAAGTTTAGTTGGGTAACTTTTGCAGGGGTGCCCGCCTATGGGTAGGTTGAGGGGGAGGGGTCATGGCGCAGACTGCGCCATTGAAATTGGAGGGGGGGGGGGTGTTTTAAGGGGATTTTTCTCTTTTTTGGAGTGGGCTCTTGCTTTGGGGGATCTTTGCGATATTTATTGAGTGCGCCCTTGCTCGTCGGCTGGGGGGGGGGGGGAGGCAGCCTTGACTTTTGTAAGAGTTTTGCAAAAGTATTTGAATTCATATTTGCGCCAATAATGTATCCTTTTTTCATTGAACTCCCAAAGAAGAGGTAAACATTGTCAAGGTCATAGCTCAACTTATAGCTTTCACAAAAAGTCTCGTAAAAGAATTACATTTTACCTGGAAAAAAAGAAACATTTTGTTAAGTAACAATCATGTTAATCAAGTTATTTAGCTTATTTTAGTTTAGTTGAGGTACACCACTATCTAAAACTATTAACCACCAAATTTAAAACGTTTTCGTGAACAACATCTGTTATTCCCAAAGACTATTTTAAATAGTTTTTGTAATTTACCATCGTATGCTATATCAGGGTTGCCCATACCCCCCAAACATCACAAGAGCGTACCCCCTCGAGAACAAGAGCTTAACCAAAAGTGAAAAATACTTCTGAAAACACCCCTCCCTAAAAAAATTCAACGGCGCAGTCTGCGCCATGACCCCCCAGCCCCCTTGGAGGGCACCTTTATCTACTTTGACAAGAATCGGTCTGGATTTTCGTGATTCATGTCGAACACAACATTTCAAAGAGGTGGGCACACCCTCGGGATGCAGAGAAATACTGTAAAATAAATGACATCATTTCTTTCATTTATTATAGGGTGATGAATAGTAAAATGATAAAGAATTTGAACTATCTCGTTTCAGACTTTATCAGTTTGGGAAGGGTGTGTTGCAAATTAAGCAAATTGCTTCATATAATAATTTTCTTCATCAGTTTGGTGTTCAACTTTTGGGTTTAGTAAGTCTTAGCATTTTTAATTAAATGCTTCTGAAATGTATGGCTGTTCAAGCATTCGTCTTTACAAAAAATCTGAAATTGATCAAATTTTATTGTTCTTGGAATTCTTTGCCAATAAGTATTTTTTTATTTGCCAAAATATAAAATGAAAAACGTAAGTTTTCAAAAATCATCGTCGTAAAATTTATTTAGCATTAAAATAAACACAAAAAAGTTCTTGTAAATAATAATCATAAATAAGCTAAGAAAAATAAAAAAATGCAATAAAATATTTTAATTTGATGGAGAGGAAAATCCAAATATACTTAACTTTAAATTTATATTTCGCTTGACTAGATCTTTATTGAAACGAAAATGCTTCTACAAAAGAAACTTTTTGAATGTGCGCACGAATTAAAGGAAGAGGATATTCTTTTAGTTATACGATCATAATAGTGATATAACCCTGATTTTACTTTTAAAATATATTTATTAATGATGATATAATATTTTTTATAATTCTAAGTCCATTTAGTAACTGAATGTGATAATTTATTATAGAAATTCATTTTTATCCATGTTGACATTTTTGCTTCTTTATTATTTTTTCATTAAATGTAATGAAAGAAATTAAGTTTAAACAAGACAACTAAAGCGTATATGATCTGCACTACATTAAGTCTTACCTGTTTTGGTACATTTTAGTGTAAATAAATGTATAAAATTAGCTGTTTTCAAGACCAATATTTTATTTGATTTCACCGTCAATTGGTCGTAGCGTTTTTGCTACAGCCATTTGGGTGGCATGCGCTATTTAAGCTTCGGTTATTGAATGTCTGAGTTGAGCTTTAAAGACTAGTGCAACAGTACTATTGATACGATAACTCATACACTGGGAGTTTAGTAAGACTTTTCTTAAACATTGACCATTTGAGGTAGAAAACACAGGGCGAATAATCGCTAAAATTTTTCTAAAAGATTTAGAAGGGAATGAAGAAAAAAGACTGTCATGTAACGACGTTTTAATGTCGTTTTAACATATTATTTACATGTAGCTTAGCATTCTAAAAGTTTATGAGTTCTTTACAATGTATTTTTTTACACGATTCTGCTTCCCTTGATTTCCTGAAATATTCATCAGGTTTTTTTTTTTTTTTTAAATAACTGCGAGAATTTTACTCAAGAAAAAGATTAAATTGTGCAAATACTTAATTTTTAAAACATCAGAAATGATTTATTATCTTATCAAAAGTTCATTTACAGTGAAAAGTATGATCTAAGATTAATAGCTACAAAATAAACCGTCAGGTAAGAAACTCACTTAACATTATTCAAGTTCAACTATTTACTCTTAACTGTAGTTAATAGTATATGCCTCATAAACGTTTTATATATTAAAATGAGGTATTCAATTTTTTTTATCATACTGAGATCTTTCAATAGTGCAGCGAAATATGAAACATTTTAAAGGTTTTTTTAAGGTAATGTATTGAGCACGAGACAGTGCATTTAAAAAGTATATCTATAAAAAATAAAATATTATTTGAAAATAAGTATAGGGGCTGTCCACGGTGACTGACGTTACAATTTGACTCTATTTTTAACTTATAAATTCAGCACTGTCTTGAAATTAAATTTTGTTTCTTCTGAAATTGATCTAAGATATCATGATATGGTAAATCACTGCCCCCACACTTGTTTTCAGACTTGATGAAAAAATTTTTGTATGAAATTAAGGGGAATAAAAAAAACGTGACTGATGTTACGCAAAAGAGACATTGAGAAAAATGACATATATAATTTGAAATTCTCTTCAAACTAATAACGTAAAATCTAAACAGATTTCTTCCCCTTAAAATAGAGATTTTAGACTTGATGAAAACACTTTGTTTTATTGAAATAACTTAAAAACTAAAAATATAAAAAATATTGAACACCCGTGACTGATGATACAAACAATTTGTGACTGATGTTACATTTACAATAAATTGCTGTAATTATAAATTATATCTCCTTAAAAATAAAATTAGCATTTAAAATTGTAAAATGTTATTTAAAATACTAGAGAAGTTCATTTATAAAGTTTTAAAAATTATATTTCTATGTATTTCATAAAATAAAAAGTCCTCTTGCCTTTACTACATCTAGTTAGTGCGCTAAATATTTTATTCTTTTCTCATGTGAATAATACATTTCATCCACATTGACAGGCTATTTCCAATGTTTTACTGCTTGAATCTTGACAGTTACTAAATACTTCTATTTTTCAATTTCAATGCATCTAACTTCTGGTGATACAATTGTTTGTCATGTTCTTGAACCCGTTCTCCAGTTGCAGTCAACAATTTTGGAGCATGTTCTGCTGAAAGTGATTCCCTCCTTTACTGTAAAAAAGGGGTTGGTTCTAAACACCTAATACAGCTTCTGAATTAAAAAAAAATACTCAAATATAACTCTTTATATCATGACTGCAAGTCAAATGGTGATAGCTCTGAAATTTGCATGAAGCTGTGACATTAAGAAATATTTCTGTATCGATGTTGTAGCACTTTTATTCAAATACTATACATGAAGAACTAGGAGTATCTGTTTATCAAATTTCATGCCAGAAAATTTTTTACAGCAGCAGTTTTCTTTTGTGAAGATATAACAAAGAGCGCTTTGAATGACTTAACACATTTTACCAAGGTTTCATTATTTTAAAGAGGCGCAATGCAGCTGCTAATTTAAACCTGGGACTTCAATGCTTTAAATTTTTTCTATACTTGTTCTATTTCTTCACCTGATTTCTTTTTTTAATTTTATTCTAAACTGATTTTGGTAATTATGTTTAGATTTTTTAAAATAATTTTATGTAATTTTTTTTATCATTCGCTTTTTTCAGCTTCTACTTTTTTTACTTTTTGTAATTTTCATGTTTTCCTTCATTTCTTAATTTATATGGCTCTTTTTTTTTTGCCTTTCTGCAGCAGTCAATGCTATTTGTGCAATTTGTTTGAGGGTAACGAAAAGAGAAATGTGACTGATGTTACTGTGACTGATGTTACATATTTTAAATAAGTTTTAAATAATTCATTTATTTCTAAATATTTAAGGGATTAATATTAAAGGTATCATCATAAATGAAGAGAATATGAATTTTTATAAACTTGGGTTTGTTTTTGTCTAAGCAATGCAAACTTTTATACAATTTTGTGACTGATGGTACATTTGTGTGTATGAGGCTTAGTATAAAAAAATTGCTACAAGACGATTATAACAGTTTAAAGTTTCTTTTTTTGTCTAATCTCTTCCTAGATAAACTACATTTCAACAAAAAATAAGATTGTAGACATAGCAATAAATTTCCTAAGTGAAAAAATGATTAACTTTTAGAATCGCTAATGGAACGACACATGGGCACTGAGTGTATTGACAAAATTTGCCTATAAAACTTACAAAAAATGTGTTTATAACTTTTTTCGCATAGTTTTGTAAAAAAATGCAGTCTTTTTTACCTCATATGAAAGAAAAAAATTACTGATACAATGAAGTTTTTTTTACTAAGGTGTCTCTAATTTCATGAACTTGGTTTGGTGCACGATAGTAATTCAATTGAAACAGAGACTCTGTTAGTATATTTTTTTTAAAATTAATAAACAGCATATGCAACATAAAGAAATTTGAAGGGGATCAGAGTCATAAAATTAAATTTTGTCGATGTTAAAACGAAAATTTGTATTGGTTTGGTGCGATACTAACTCAATTGAAAGAAATTTTCAAGTGATCAAAGTCATAAAATAAAAAAGCCCCCCCCCCCCGTTAGCCATAGTATAAGCATTTACTGAGTTGTTAATTCAAACTTTTTTTTTAGAAACGAAACCTTTATTTTTTTTAAACTCTTTTTAATGCAAAACATTTCAACGTTTCCTAAAATCAGTTAAAATAACCCTCACGAAGAAACATGCGATCTGGGGATTTTCTTTTAGTTCTCTCCGAACTCATTAAAAGATGCAAAGCCATCATCATCGTTTCTAAACTGACTTTTTTTTTCTTAGTGAGCCGGACACTCAGTGTACGTTTTGATCTGCAAAACACGTAGCAGTTTGGATTCAGTTGGAAATTTTACGATCGGTTACGCGATTTGAAGTCCTCGGAGTTACTACGTGATTCTTTGCCAACAAATGAGCCACTCTACCTTTTAAATCTTTTTTGTGAGAGCCACACGAGAAGAATATCTTCCTCTCGCTTATATTTAAATTCTTTTCAAGTAATGGCAGCATTTTTGTCATAAATTGCATAAAATACGAAATGAAATAAAATACGCGGTATTCCTCATTCGCATTGAAAGGTTTGTTCAAAGAAAGTGAGTTTTTTTTTTTTTTTTTTTTTGTGGTTTTTGCCTTGGTGTTCAGGATTTCTATTTGCGTGAGATATTACTCTTCTGTATTTTCTGTGGCAGTATCTTATCCGACCTATCTTGAATCTTCAGCGTAAATTTTTTGTCGATAAATGGAAGTATTTATGTGAAAATGTTTCTCGAATACACCGTATTTCTTTTGATCTAAAGTGATGATTAAAGTGTAATAAAGGAAGCTTCCAAATATTTATTTACTTTTTGAAGTGCTTGACATTTCAATGAACACCCCCATTTTTAAATTAAGTGGTGAATGTTATAGCTTGACCATGAAAAGAAGTCGGATGACTTTGAAGCAAAAACATCATTCGTACCATTTGTAATAAGTTGTCTATTATTATTTTGGAATAGATAGGATTAGCAAGACCATATCTCTTACCAGTCGGTGCTTTCTGGCAGATTCTTCCTATTACAAATAATACAAATGATGTTTCGCTTCAAGGTCATTCGCCTTCTTTTTGTGGTCAAGCTTTTACTATAAATTTGGCAGCAAATTAGATATCATGGATTCTCGGTGGCTCTGCGGTAAGAAACTTCGCTTCATATGCCAGTGGTCGGGTTTGATTCTTACTAGTGTCCAAGGTGTTATTTGCTCTCTTCGGGCTACAAATCATCCCGTGTTTTCTCTTCTGTAAATAACTAATGAAGTGAAATCTCTTGAAGCTGTGGCACCCAGTATTTCTCTAAAGTTTTTTGTAGGCACGTAAACATTTAATAGCACTTTTGGTTAAGTTCAGTGAAAATGCATTTATACTGCTTTTAATGACTATATAAATTTTATATAATGCTTTTAATGACTATTTTACAATAATGTTTCTAAAATACAATAACTAAAATACAGTAACTAGATTGGCCTGTGTCACGAACTCAGTTTTATCCATATTTCTTAAAGCAATACATATGTTTAAATTTTTGTATGGAATTTCGTTCATCTCTTTTAAACTCATTTTTTTGGAAGTGTGATTTTACTTTTTAACAGTACGTAAGTTTTCAACAGTTTGGTAACAGCAAAATCTTGCGTCGAAATTTCTTATGTGTTGTCAATGTTTAAGAGATATTTTGAGATACGCCAGTTATGCCCCCCCCCCCCGCAATTTCTCAGAAAGTAAACAATGTGTTTTATTTTAATAATTTTTTTCTAATGTCTTCATAATATTTAGTGTACTGTTATAATATATTCTGTAATCCATGGTGCATGAATCTATAGTTAATCAAACTCATTGTTTACTCTATAATAGTCATCCAGAAAAATCTATGAAATACAAGGCTTTATAGAGTGTGGTTAGAATTTACTTTATGACACAGTCAGAAAATACAAAACCTTGTGACGAAATCCCGCGTTAATCACAGAAAAGTCAAAAAACACAGAGTCTCAGAAAAAAAGCTATGTTTTTAACTTTGATATAGACATTAGAATAATTTTCATAGTACTAAGTGTAATTCGATAGTATTTAGAATAATCCAAGTTGTGTGTAATTCAATCTCATTGTTCATGCTGCTACGGTCACCAAAACGAGAATTTTGATGTATAAGGCGAACCCTGAAGTTTCGTTTTAACCTAACGCAATATTTTCTTCAAAGCGCTAAATGGAAATATATATCTAGGATATGTAGATAATGTTTAGGAGCATAATATTTCAGGTGCTTCGTGCCGAAACGGACTATTTTTAAGCAGTTTCAAAACAGCAAAAGCTATGCCCGAATTCAATATCCTCATAAGACAAACTGTCTTGCACTTAACCGCGTTAACTGCACCTTCTCCCAACTCAATATCCCGAAACCTTGTCTGGCTGGTAATTCATCGTTTGGCGAAGAATCATCTCCTTGTCAAAGAGCGTGGATGATAGATATCGGATATTCGAATAAGAATAAATCGGCAGTCTCCGAAGTCACGATATTTTCTTGCGCACGAGGGAAGAGTATGGCGTCGGTTCAAACGGGTAATGACCATTCATCATATCCCTAGTAATAATGAAGAAAAAAACATTTGTTTCTGCATCAAAAATTCTCCCCACCGCTTTTTTTTCTTTATCCTGGAGTCATTGAAGAGTTCAAGCCAAAGAGAAAAAGTTTAATATGATTGCCGGATTTAGTTTTTAAGCGCTCTGCAGTAGCAGCATGGATCTTCCCTCGAAAGTAATAACGTTTCGTTCTGTACTTTTCTTGCAAATTTTCGTTTCATTACTTTCCTCTTGGATTTCATCCTTATAAAGTATCGAAAGGGAGGGAGTGAAAAGACGACTAATTTCAAGTTTTTGTGTCAGTCTTTCCTCTCTTACAGAAGTAGATCTTTAGTGCAATTGCGT
This sequence comes from Uloborus diversus, assembly GCF_026930045.1. Taxonomy (NCBI): domain Eukaryota; kingdom Metazoa; phylum Arthropoda; class Arachnida; order Araneae; family Uloboridae; genus Uloborus; species Uloborus diversus. The sequence continues at coordinate 58,432,428 of NC_072740.1, forward strand.
AATCGACGAGCTTTTAAGTTGTTTGAAATTGAAATATTCAGTAAAATAGGACCGTAACAGTTTAACAAAAAAAAATATTTCTATTATTAAAATCTGCATTTAAAATAAAGGTTTTAACTGATAGAGTTAAAGTTGCCAGGATTTCACTTTGAACTTTTCTCTCTCTCTCTTTTTGCATCGATATATTTTAGTCTGAGACACGAAAAAAGTAACGGACAGAAGTTTTGTAGAATTTAAGAAGATGCACTAATGGCATTGTTTTTAAGTTTTCCTTTGCAAGTTAAGCGGAGTGCATCCTTTTAAATGATTTCAAAAGACATTCCTTTCAACTTTTATATAGTATAGTGTGACTCTGATACGTTTTGCTATAACCTTCATAATGTTTACCTCCAGTGATGTTCCCATCAATTTTTCTGAGGATATACTCCCAGTAATCCATTATGATACACAATATGTGTAGGCGATCATAAGGCGTTGATTTATTAAGTGTTAAGAAATATAGAGAAATAAGGTTATCTGTAGGAAAATGTGGTTAACATAAATATATTATTTTTGCTTTATGAAAATTTAAAAATGTAATGATAGAATCTAAATTATAAATAAAATTTTTTGAAGCTTGTATGTAGTAATGGACCTACATCATGGTTTTAAAAGAAAGAAATTTTAAATTACTTACCAAAAAGTTTAACTAGACATTCAAAAAATAAAAGTTAACCAAAATATTATATGCTGATAACAAGTTTGCTGAAATTACAGTATGTAACAAAAAAGAGATTTTTTGCTCTGTAAAAATACAAAGAGAAAACTTGACTTTGCCCTTGACTTTCTGAAAGTCATCAAACTATTTGAAAAAGAGGTTAAGATTCAGGAAGTTCATTTATTTCTGAAGAGAATTGTGTATGGCAAGTGACAGAATATTAAGTTTTAAAATTCAAGTGTCATGTCGCCTTTTTCCTGGAATTCACTTTCTTTTTAAATCTTATTAATGCTATTATGTGTACTGTTATGCACGTCGACGTACCTATTACACTCATTACAGCACGTGTTTAGAAATATTTCGCAGCAGTTACGTTCAATGATATACTATGCGTACGGATGCTTAAACCATTCCGTAAATCATTTCAGTTTCCTCAGAATTTTGCTTACGATTCGCAGTTTCTTGATTTGTATATTTCTGCATCAGGCAGAATCATCCCCAAAAACTCTGATGACATCAAAGGGCGCTGCTCTTCAAATGTAAACTAAATCGTACGTATTTTATTGCTACTAGCTTTTGCGCATCGATCTGAATGGGAAAAGCGCTGGATGAAGCTCCGTCTATCATTAGAGCGTGCTCTGCACCTGGTTCAGTGATCAAAGTTGGTTGCCTGCGATTGATAAATCGTTGTGCTGCAACTCCAGAGTCAGGCGGAGCGTGAAAAGCCTTCGAGAGGGGGAGGCCTAAATAGCATGGAAATCTAACTCTGCGTAAAGTTGCAGCGACCGCAAATAAGGCCCGTTTGAGGCGGAACGTGCGTTAGGCTCCTGGCTTTGCGCGCCCATTATTTTACTTCCAGATATATGACATGCTCGAGATTTAAATTCTTGAAATTGACTCGAGGTTGCAAATTGTACGTCAGTTTTGCTAAACGCATTGTCAGGATTTTCGAGACTCGGGGAAACATAAAAGGGAAACTTGCTTTGGAATTGGAAGGGTAGTTTTGTTGGAGGAAATAAGATTAAGGGTTGTGCGAGGATTTTAGAATTGGAAAACGTTGTAAATCGCTCGTTGTGAGTATATCATCCAACTTTATAGATGATCAATTTGTCTTAACTCATACTTAAACTATATATGAACCCTCGACGTACGACGTATCTTGAACATATAGGAAGCTCTTGAGTCATATTTTAAAGAGATCTAGATTTGTTCGAAACATTGAATGTGTGATATCTGCAGAAATTTTCAATAACGTTTAGATTTCCAAAGCATTGATCTAATCCTTTTCAAGAAGATGCTCCCTGATGTATGACATTAATCTATTGAAATTGACTGGAGGTTGCAAATTGTACGTCCATTTTGCAAAACGAATTTTCAGGCTTTTCGAGAATCGTGGAAATTGAAGGGTAGTTTTTTTTAGAATAAAATTAAGATTAAGAGATGGGCATATATGAGTATTTAGTAGTTGAAAATTAGAATATGGAGCAACCCTCCCGAATGGAGGGTATATCATATGCAAGTTCACAGCTGCTTAATTTTAAAAACTTGCACTAAAACTCTTTGCGAAATATGTTTGACATGCGACATATCTTGTCAATGGAGAGACATATTGTAAGTAGATTGCATTAAAAAAAATGAATGTGTGACACCAATATATTTTTATAACGTTTTGATGCTAGAAGCAGTGATATTTTAAATATAATCAGCTTCGTTATATATATATATATATATATATATATATATATATATATATATATATATATATATATATATATATATATTTTTTTTTTTTTTTTTTCAATTATAATTATTACTTCCTCGTTTTATAACCAGAGTTCAGTTTCTTTCATGCTTCCACTTTTTTTGACGATTAACCGAAAAGACAGTAATTGATGATTGATTAAATTTGCTTGGACTTAATCTATTATTTGATTTTTCTTTTATTAGCATTTCTTAAATTTACATTTTTGTGGTTAAAAACTGCATTATTTGTAATTCTGTTTAATAATTATTTCTTCTTCCAATCAGAAATATGAAAAGTTCAAAGAATAGACTAATGACTGAATTGCCTTTTGATATATATATATATATATATATATATATATATATATATATATATATATATATATATATATATATATATATATATATATATATATATATTATACCTATAATCAAGAAGCATAGAGGCATATCTCTATTTTGAGCTCTGTAAAAGGTTGAATACACAATTTCGTTTTTTTGGTCTGTTTTTTACCTCCTTTCTCCATTGTTTGTGAGCCATTATCTTTTTAACGGTTTAATACTTTATTATTTAAAATTCTGCTTAAATTGGAAATTAAGAACTTATTTCAGAGCACCATAGTGCCGATGAATGAAACAGATAGTGCCAAATGAAACAAAGTTTCCCAGTTTATGAATTAGATCAAAATTTGATCCCAATTCCAGTAAACAAAAAAGGAAAAAATGTATTTTTTTAGGAAATTGCAAGTAATGTACAATTTATACGTAACACACGACTTTCAACATTTTGCAATTGAAGATCAAAACATATGCCAAATTTAAAATAGTGTAATCATGAAATGGGCAATTATAGTATACAATGTAAGGAAAAAATGCCCCTTTTAATGAAAAAAAACCCAAAGCGCGTTGTACTTAGAGAAATTATAGACCCATTTTATGTTTCAAGTCCAGCTTCAGGTATCAACTTTCAATTTGATTACTGCTTGCTTGCGCGATTCCAAACCGATGTCTCATCTGCAGTACACTTATACCGGATACTAATTACGCAAAACTTGAATTCGAATGCATTTCTCCAACCGTCAGCTTATTTCGATATTACTGTAAGCTGACGGCTGATGTAGTTCTCTTTAGATGTCATTTCGATAATAATCAATAACGGATTTCAAACGACTCGGTATATCGATCAACTTTCCATCATTACTTGCTTTCCTCAGAACTTAATCACAAACTTGTCAGTCACAGACTCGGAATAAGCTCTCGCTTTTGCAACAGGAAATAAGAAAATTTAATAATAACTTGCGATGCATAACATTCAAGCACGAAGGATACAAAAACCGTTTTTAGCCGCACGGCAATATCGAAGCATTTGTTTTCCTTTGATTTTCGAAAAGCTATGATTTTTCAGAATGAATGAAGTAGTATAGTTTTGAAATATTTTCATGCCTGATATACTTTTGTAAACGGCTCAGAAAAGTTCCTACCATGATAGCGTAAAGTTGAAAAATATGATCCAAAACTGTTTTTGCGAGTGAATTTCTAGTAATATTATTAACTGTTGTTATAAATTCGGATTTAGGATTAAAATATTCTTCTCCATTGCGTTAATTATCTTTAATAAGAATCTTTGTTCTTCATCCATTTTATAAGCGATCAAGTAAATAAAAATAAATGCACAAAGTTGCTTTCAGTTTTTGAGCATTGTTACTGCGAAAATTTTACTGTGCTCTGAGATCCTAGCTTACTTCTTCGATAGAAATAAAGTTATGCCATTCACTTTGTTTACTTAAAAATCCATCCTACATTTATTGCTTCATTCAAAACCATTTTCATTTTTTAAGAAAATGTATGCAGACAAGCAGTTACAATTTTAAAATTTCTAAAATATGCTTGGTTTAAATCAGCGTTGGAAAATCCATGAAAAAAAAAAGGTCCATCGAGCCCGTTAATGTGCTGGTCTCAAGAAATTGTAAGAGGTATCTATATAGTTTAACATGAAAAGTATTTCTAAATGGACATAAAAGCATTTTTTACCTTTCGTGTTATTTATTTTTCATGACTTTTACTCGTTACTGTTTTTTTACTCTGAAATGTGTGGTTAATTAACTGCAACAAAAATTACTCTAAGGCTCACAAATAGGGAAGGGAAAAAACCATCCGACATGATAAAAAAGTTCTTACGTAGAAACGATTGATTTAAAATTTTCAACTTTCTGATTGTACAGAGTAGGGATGGAGCCCTTTTTATCCGAGAATCGCGTTTTTTTCCCATCTCTCCTCAATTCCAATCTTGCAGAGTCGCATTTTTACTAGGTGAAAATCTTAGGGGAAACTTTTCTGCTGGAGTCCAGGCCCCATCCATCAGCCTCCGTTTCAAACTGTCCGGGAGAGTGGGGGGCTATCCGGCTGCTATTCTTGCTCTGCTCACCACTATAAATCCACTGTCAAGTGGGACAGGATAAAACGTGATCGATCGCTGGAGGGCCCCTCAAACATTAGTCGATGACAAAGTAAAGGGATACTAACTCGCAAACTGCTTTTGGATAAGAAGCCGATGTTAACACCATGTGCGTGCAAGCTTCGTGAAGCATTATTTTAAAATAAGCAAAATTTGATCTTATAACTGTTATATAGGAAAACAATCTAGTAAAGTTATTATCATTGATAAAGTGAAATATAGTAGAATAGCTGAAAATATGCATCGTACCATAGTAGTGAGCAGGGGCGGATCCAGAAATTTTTGTAAGGAGGGTCAAGTTTCAATGGACAGACCTCCATCGTAAAAAACTCAGTTAAGCAGGTGTGCCCATCCCCCCAAGGGTGATGGAGCACCCCTTATATGCTACGGAGCACCCCCCCCCCCACCTCAAATGAGACATAAACCCTTTCAAATTGCCATCCCCTTCTCCTCCTAAAATTTCCAATGGCGCAACCTGCACCTTGGATCATATTTCCCTCATATTTTCATCAAAAGCAACATTTCCTTAGGCAGACAGGTCAGTCATGATGGGAAAAGCACGCGCCCATACATATGTGGTTTGAGATGGAAGAGTGCTCTGAAAAAACTTTAAGCTCGTTAGGTATTATTATTCTTTAGAAAATGAACACAAAACTCTAAATAGCAACAGCCCAGTAAACGTACCCAGTCAACCCTTTTAATTATGATGCACTGAGAAGAAATACCTTGCAGAATCAATTAAAAAAAAGTTTAACATTGATTTCACGCACTATTTTTTCGAATCTAAAAAAATTAACTTCAAAAATGATCATAGTAAAATTCTTGTCATAGGGGGGTCAGCTGACTCTTTGACCCTCCCCTGAATCCGCCTCTGGTAGTGAGTGAAGAGGCTATCAACTCATCTGGTGATTTGGTACATAAACCACTGTTTACCATTGTTGAAACTGAAGACACTTGAAAAGTGTCAGTCTGTTACTAGTCAGGCAGTGTATAAAATGCTATTTGCCAAATTGTGTTTAGGGTCTTCTTTGTATTAAAATGAGCAGCAACGTTAAAACATGGAACAGCTAGCTCACTTGTTTTATCACTGCTTACAGATTTGCAACTAGCAATAAAATGTAACTTTGCTAATCAATTTTCGTGCGAAGGGTTCGATTAATTCTTTACAATTAAATTGATACAAATTCACCAGAAAAGGTTAAAAGGTGTTTAGATATTTTTGCTCATATTAATTCTTTATACAGTAGCAGACAAAAAAAAAATGCATTAGTCGCGAAAAAGTATAAGAGTGCAAATAATGTTTTTCATGTCAATCAGTTCCAGCAACGATGATATTGTTTTGATAGAATAAAATTGTAAGATACTGCTAAGAAGCCTTGTACTACGATAAACTGAGGGAAAGCATTTTTAGGTTCTGGTTAAATGAAAATCTTCAGGAATATATTCAGAAGCCAATATTTTCTTTGCGAAACCGCTGCAGAGCTCTCGTGGAGGATCTACAAACTATTGAAGTGTCCTTCATGAGTGAATACACTTCTGAGTACTATATTAAATATGATTGCAGTTATTGCAGAAATTTGTGCATTAATCGCTTTGATCCACATTTTCTTATATTGTCATTTGCACCTTTTCTTTATTTTTCTAAAGAATTTAGATTAAATAATTAATTAATCCTAACAAGATGGCATTGAGATTAATCTTACATTGTATGTTATCGCAACAATACTGCCGTGGGAAAATAAATGGCACTATTTACATATTTTTCATTTTTCACTTTTTTTCACCTATTGCACTTAAGCTTTACTGTAAGCTTTATTGGTTTCCGCTGAAAATAGAGCACGCAAGAAATGTCTAATTACAATATTTTCCTATTGTTACTATGGAATCCAAAAAGTGTTTCTTCAACCATCTCAAAACTTAGTTCTGCAGATACTGCCCTTTATCTTCCCACTACAGAATACCATTATTGCAGCGGTTCCCAACCTTTTTAGGTCCGCGGCCCACCAACTTTGTGAGAAAAATTTTGAGGCCCAATAAGTACAAAATAGGCAAGTAAAATATGGTGGAAAATCGACACTTGAAACATGTATGGGTTACATAAGTGTTATCGTAAGACGAAAATAGATGTATGCTACATCTTTAGTTTGAGTATATTTTACATCATAATATCCTTCCATAAAAAAACTGATCCGAATCACTATTTTGTCAACACTTTATCTGTTGACAGCCACCGAACTTTCCATGGCGATATAAGTTGTTTGCGTCCAGTTTCATCAGACGAAACACCAAACAGTGTAGGAGTTTTTGAATATTTACCTAACAGTTGACAATTTTTACAACATCTTCAAGTTGAACCCATCTTTGCGATTTTAATAAAAATAGTTCAAAACCTTTTGTGCATTCAGTTTGCTCTGGTTTGAAGATTTTTCGAAATTTTTCCCATTTTGGGAAACATTTCTTTTCTTGATTTGAAAAAAATACCAAGTTCCTATACACTCGGATGTTTAGTCGATAGACGCTTTTCAGGTTTTGAGAGTTCCATTCATTCATTGGATATCGTTTCGAGGCAAATCACACGAACACTCACTGTGTGTGAAGCCCTTCCTCAGAACCAGAAAAAGATAACTCTCATTTTAAACTTTAAGGGTTATGTTTATAAAAATGTTTTTATTTTCCTTGCTATTTTTCAACAAGTTGAACTGAAAATTCTCTACTAACTCACAACTTTTGGATCACAGTTGAAAGTATTTTTATCAATTGGCAGCCTCGCATTTTCCCTTTTGACTCTAGTCTTACATATTAACTATGTCCTACGCAGAAATTTTTATTGACGCAGCATCCTAGCAGTGAACTGTCCAGAAAAACGGATACTAGACTCGAAGTTTTATTTTGCTGTAAGATTAATGTCCACGGCCCAGTACCACGCTGCCCGTGGCCCATCTATGGGCCACGATCCATGGGTTGGGAACCGCTGCTATTGCATTAAACATACTATTTTACACATGTTCGCAAACTGATGCATTTTTCCTTCGTCACACTATATACTAATACTTAACGTCATTCGGGCAGTTTTAGTTTTTTTTTTTTTTTTTTTTTTTTTTTTTTTGTACGACAATGAATCAACTCCACTATATAAATATGGTTTGTGTGATCAAAATATTAGTTGAATTTTATGAAAAATAATGAAATTAATACTATGTTTTGATGAAACGTTAATCTGGAGGTGCTTTTGTACAAATATTCGAAATTTCATTTAAACTATTCAACGTTGTTTTCCTTTGCTTAAAAATACATTTTGCTGCAGCTTTAGGTTCCATATATTATTGCTAGATGTATGAAATTCTATATCTGTGGTAAAGGTAAAAAAATCTTAACAGAGCCATTGTATTTTGAGAGGAGGTTTTTAAAACTTACGTATTATAAAGAATAATATGTCTTATCAATTTAAAACACCTTAATGTTTGTTTTCATTGCTTCCTGAACCTGGAACTTTTGATTTCGTTGGAGCTCTTTTATGTAACTTTCTGGAAGGTAATTTAATGGAGGATAATATTTTGTTTTTCTTCTTTTATCTTCTCCAAAATGATTTTTTTTTCATGATACATACACACATACTAAAAAAAATAAAATAAAATAAAAAATGAGGAAATTGGTTATGGTGAGAGTAGCCCGGTTACCTGACAATAGAAATGTTTAGTTGGCACTTTTTAGTCGAAATTAGACTCAAAAGTTTTAGTAACCACGTTCTAAGGGTAAAAAATTTTAAATAATGAAAAAGTAAGAAAAATATATTTTTTTTTTTTTTTTAAAATTCCAATGCACGGTTTTTTAAAACAATTGTACCATTGTTAGAATTTTATAAAAGTGTTTCCAAACACAGTAGGTGCATTTAAATGTGTTCAATGTAAATGATAGAAGGTGTATTCAATAAATAGATTATCTTAACACTCCGCCTAAGGCCCAAAAGAGTTTCAGTGTTCTATACGCTTTGGCATCATAGATCTAGCATACAATTGCAGAGCGTGCTTCCTTATCGGCAAGGCGAAAGCTGGTTATCTTGAGGAAGTAGTGGTCAAATAATTGGGGGAGGAAGTCTATGTTTGGCATCCTTCTCACCTCATCATTGGGAAGTTATGCGTAGAGAAGGGAAATGTGGAGCAAAGAGATTTATTTATTTATTTTTTCAAACAGTACAAATTGGACATCTATATTGAAAATTACAGTTCTCTAAGAAAAACGATGTATTTTATTTTGAAACTGGCATTGAAACATTATTTTTTTATTTTTTGGAGGCAATATTTGCTCTCAAAGTAAGTGGAGAATTTTCACTTGCGTTATTTCTTGGGGCAAAGTGGAAAATAAAATATTTTCAAACGAAGTGCTTTCTATTTGATATTTGCAAATTTTTTTGACCAAATGATTCAGTAAGTGAAAGAACAAATGTATGAATTAATTTAAAATGACGAATGTTGTTGTTGTCGTGTGCCAGCTAGGCTGTCAATTTGGAGTGCGCTGCTTCACTTTTCCAACTGTACCGTTATTTGGTGGGAAGTCCAACTTCTACAGTACACACATACCGTAAGGACCCGGTTATAGGGTAGGCAACCATTCACATCATAACAACACATTCACACAAAGAAAGGACAAGGACAGGAGAGAGAAAGTACGTCCATGCCCGAGCCTGGATTCAAACCCGGACCTTCCTGTCGCAGTCAGACTTCTCTGACCACTAGACAAGGCAGGCGGCTAAAATGACGAATAAATAATTTGAAACTATATGGGAATTAATATGAGTGAATAAAATAGTTAATGAACAGGAAAATTGATTAAATAAATTAGTGAATTATTAATTAAAGGAATGTAAATGAATTAGTAAGTAAGTAAGTAAGCGGGGGGGGGGGATATCTTGACAACATTAATTATTACATTGGTTATGATTACCTTTACAGTAATTACATACGTAATATTATTATTGGAGTGATTTCAAAGCACATCGTGAAAGATGATCTCAAACGGTTGACCATGATGGCATGTACTCCGAATTCTAGGTTTCTAAAGTTAACAAAGAAATAAAGTAATTTATTGTATGACTAATGACTCCTCCCAGTGTTATTTTTTCCCTGAAATCAGTGCAAAAATAATTAAATTAAAAAATATTTAATGATGAATTTTTCAATGAGTAGTATGAAATCCAAATTATCAAATACATTTTTAATGCAGCCATAATAAATGTATTATGCGTGATGAAGTTGCACATAGAGGTAAAAATTACCGACAAAGTGACTTGTCGAACTTGATTTCGGTGTCTTTTTATTGCTTGTGTGACAGTCCTATTTGCAACAAAACAGTGAGAGCTATTTCCAATCTGCTACTTGTGTCATTGATTCAGTACTCTTGCCTCGGCGGGAATTCTTTGCTCATTGTTCCTTTCAAAAACACCACGTTTCTTCTTTTTTTCGATTTTTTTTATATCTTACTTGTATTTTCTTTTTTCTTGAGGTTGGATTTATTGGGAAGTTCGCTTTCCCCGGATAGGTCGTGGATCTTTCCGAGATAAAAAGATACCGGGATATCGTTTTGGATTTCGTATTTGATACTTTTCGTATCCATAAATAAATTTCTGTGGTTTGCTTTATTTCCCGTAAACTAAGGGGCTGTGTTTTCTTTAGTTCCTTTTTTCTTAGAGAAAATGTAACATTGTTTGTAGATTCTATTGCTATGATAAAGCAAATGTAATCCGCATAAAAGGAAATTCTGGGACTCGGCGAAGAATTGGGATAAAGTCCCAATATCTGAAAATTTATCATCACGTTTCTGCATCATTCGACTTCTGTTGTTTCCCATTAGGTTTTTCTAAAATTTGTGGAAGACAACAGCAAAAAAAAGTTTAAAGTTTAAAATCCGTAAAATTGAATACAAATAAAAAAATACAAAGACATTGAAAGTGTAATGCGTATTAAAAGAAATTCTGGGTTTTTTGCGAGGAGCTAAGAACAAAGTCTTGACATCTGAAAATTTATCGACACACTTATGCGTAGCTCAACAATTTTATAGTGTAGTGTTAGGTTTTTTAACAGAATGCATGACCAATTTTTATTAAAATCTGCTTTAAAATATAAAAATTTTTATAAAATGCTAATGTATTCTGCAAAAAACGATATTCCAGGATTACTGCGAAGAATAGGAATAAAGTCGTACGATCTGGAAATTTAACAACACTTCTGCAATGCTCGACTCCTATTGTTTTGTATTAAATTTTCCCCAGATGCGTGGACGATTAAAAAAAATATGTTTTTGGTAGAAACTAATATAATTAAAATTGAATAAAATTCAAATGTAATACGTATAAAAGAACATTTTGAGACTCGGCAAATACTGGGGATAAAGTAACAATGTATAAAAATGTATCGTTACGTTCCTGCATTGCTCGACTTCCATTGTTTAGTATTAGGTTTCCCCTAGATAAATGCAAGGTTTAAAAAAAATCCTATTTAATTTTCAAAATAATTAAAATTAAATTAAACATACGTAGACAAAAAATGTTTTATCTCTGAAGGAATAAAGCGAGCAGAAGAAAACGACCACTGTTTTATTGTAATAAAAAAAAAGCAGGATCACTTAATCTAGCAATTCAAGAATAAAAATTTAAAAAAAAGGAAGAAACAGATTAAAAAAAGCGAAAAGCAGAATAATGATTAGTTTTAAGATGAAGTCGAAGCTTTGGAGATAATTCTTTTTATTGCCATCTTGTCGTCAAGGAGTTTTTAATCAAAGGGCGATTAAGAGAAATGAATTTCTTTGCATGAAAATTGCAGTAAAAATGAATAAATTAATAAAATAAAATAAATAGCAAACGACAAACACTAATTTAAAATTTATAAATAGTGGATTATTCGATAACAGCACCGCTTTTAGAAGAGGAATGCTTTCATTTGAATTTATTTCTTTTTACCGATTTAGTTTGGTTCCATGATTTAATTTCGCAGGGCTGCAACGTGTTTGAGATAATACATACGGTTGATCAGGCTGGTCTCTAAAATTAAGACTACAATGAATAAAATTTGGAAATTCACCCGTAACGCGCTCTTTGCATTGTTAATGAATCCTTTCAACACTGCTAATAAGAACAATTCAGCATTACTCGCACATCAACGAGCTCCACGCTCAAGGAAGCCGAGTAACAGGCTAACTCCTGCATTTACAGCGATTTATTATCGGCAAATGCATGGTCTAGATAACCGTTTTAACATATTGTTGCCAGGCTTTAACGGTACTACTTGACTTTGATGTTGGTAGCTTTAGTCAGAACGTTGCTGAATTTTTATCAGGGTGATTTGCATAACTCACATGCTTTCGCAACTTCGATGCTAAACTGTTTCGAGAGATCTCATTTAAAGCGGGTGTGAACTTCTCTGGCATTGCATATTCTTATTCTTCTTGATTACATTTCTGCGACTAAGAGATGAGAGCAGTTGAGAAAGTGGCCGACGCGGTGACATTTTTCTTGTGTCCTACATAGGAATTTTACCCACAAATTTCAGTTGCGCTCTATAAATCGATTTCGAGTAGAACCTCTCAATAAGAGGCACTAAGAGGATTTCTGCACACATTGTGTCTTAAATATAAGTGCACCTTCTTTTATTTCAGAGAAAACTATCAACTTTAGAAATAAATGCTGGAAAAAATAATATATACGGGAATGTGGGACAAAGTGAAATAATGAAACATTTATTCTGCTTTTAGCGCCACCTATCAAGTAATATTTTAAGTACGTAGTAACGCATGTAGTCTATTCTAGTCATTAAAACATTACCTCTGAAAATTAAAGCATATGATAATATAAGCATTTTTTTTCAAAAATTGATACTCGAATTGTAATATTTTGTTGTAAGTAAAAATTACTTTTGTTATTATCAAATGATAAAGCTATTTGGAATCTAATCCATTCTCGAATCAACATTATCACAGGCACCAAATTTCATCAAAATTTGTCCTGCTGTTTATTAGGAGTTCAATGCCTAACACATGCACAGAAAAAGTTTATTATATAAATATATAAATGTTCTGATTTTCTTGAACAGGTATTTTTGCTATTTAAGTGATGTATTCAAACTGAGAGAAAGTGAGACGGTAAAATATGTCAACCTGTGTGCAGCATCACATTTGAAACATTTTTTTAACGATGTTGTTAAACATGCTGTTGTTTTCAATGGAAAACGAGCTGATGTTTGCATTACATGACTTCCTTTTACTCCAACTTAATGTCATTTCCCTATTATCGGCAATTTAATGTGATTCAATAGTTTACTTTCTAAATATCACCAACAGTGACTAAATTGAAATCAGATTGAAAAAAATAGAGCAAAATTCTTCGCCAAGTTGGTGACAAAGCTTGGCGACCAATAAACTGGCGATATATCGTCAAGTGTCCGCCAAATTATAACACCACTTGTGTTTACATCGAAATTAACAATGATTTCCCCCCAAAAAGGGGCAAAAGACCCCTTTAGAAACACCCGAATGCAACCAAAAGGTAGGTGCAGAACTAGACCCCACTAGGAGTCTACGTACCAAATTTCAACTTTCTAGGACATACCGGTCTTGAGTTATGCGACTTACATACGCACATTCATACGTACGTACATACAGACGTCACGAGAAAACTCGTTTTAATTATTTCGGGAATCGTTAAAATAGATATTTCGCGTGTCTATACGTTCTTAGGCACTTATCCACGTGTGGTCGAGTCGAAAAAAAAAAAAAAAACTCAACATTCATTCGAGGGTGAGTAAAATGGAAATTAAGGTCGATTCTTGAGTGAAATTTTTTTTGCGAATACAATACTTCCTTTTTTGTAAAAGGAAGTAAAAAGTTACCTCTGACGATCAATGTATGTAAGACAAGCCGAATTCGAACTAATATTGTAATAATTTGTAAGATATCAAGCATTTTTTTTTTTAATTTTAAAAGGAAAAAGTTCTAACTGTTTTTTTTTTTAACCTGTAGTCCAATTTATCAAGTACATTCTGGGCTAACTAACCTAGTTTATTTAATTTTTAATGCATTCACTCATTACATATTCACATCTTCATGAATTTATTCATTCACTTTTTCATTTCTATAAATTTCTGCTATATCTGAGTAGAAACAGCGATAGCTTCTTATTTATTTTTCATTCACTCGTTTATTTATTTATTCACTCGATAATTATTTAATTTAGTTATACATTTATTCTTTTGATGAAAAACAGTTTTAATGGTGAAATAGAAGACCTTTCATTAGAAAAATATTTTTACTATCACTTCTCCCCGCTCATGGGGCAAAGTGATATTTTCCTTCATTTATTTTAAAATAAAATTACCGCCAGAAATTAAAAGAATCTTTATGTACTGAAATTTGTGTAGTAAATATATCATGTTTATTTGACTTCAGCGGGATTAGGAACAGACACTGAGTGAAAGCATTTTAAAATGTGTTTTTATACTAAAAACTAAATAAGAAAAAATTTTAAACAAAAGGGAATTCATTTTTTTTTTCAATGTGTACTCTTAAGTAGTTACTTGATTTTCCCGTATTCATGTTCAGGTACTGTAACTGCAATTAAAGCGGAATCCACAATAGAATGAACATTTATTTCGATTAAAGATCACATAATGTTTGATCAGCTCTGTCAATAAGTTGATCTCAAAGGCCCGTTAACGAGGAGCGCTCTCAGAATTATTTTTAATCTTTTTACCGTGGCAAAAATATTTTAAAATTAACTCCTCGAAACATCTTTTAGTTTTTGCAATAAATTTATTTAAAGCTGAAAACTAATGTGTGTCCTCTTACTATTCTTGGCTAATTCTCTAAAAATTATGTTACTTAAATGATGATTTTTTCTGCAACTAATGTAACAGTATGTTTTGTTGTAATTTCTATTATTTTGCAACACATTTTATGCAACAAATTATCGCAAGAAACAATGCGCATAAAATGTATATCTTAAAATGTTATACACTTCTTTTAGAAGCACTTTAAATTCACTTCTAATGTTTCATAGATATATTTTAGCATCAACATGTCATCACAAATCTATCGTGTACTACTCCATTCATATTTTTGAACCAGATAAAATATTTTGTAATATTTTTTGCTTTTGATTTTGACTAACAGCCTAACTACCGATATTGACAATAAAAATTTATCATATTTGTTGATCAATGCCACACAAATAATATGCTAGCCGTTAATTTTCATTCTAATAATAGATGCAATTTTGCAGAATATAAAAATAATTGCATAAACATTATTGTCAGTTATTTATTTTTAATGTTTGTTAAGTGGATGCCGGTTTATTGAATCAGTGTTTAATTGAATCAACAGCTTTAATGAATCAGAGTGTCAAAAACAGAATGAAATCCAGCTTTATTGAACTAGCCGCTTTATCGAATCAGTCACTTTATTGAATCAACCGCTTTATGGAATCAAAACTGTTTCGAACAAACTTGATTCATATCAGCGGTGACCACTGTTGTACGATAAATAATTTTGACGAATAAGAACCGAGAATAAGAAATGAATTCAGGCTTCTGTTGAATGACCCATGTTGAAATTCCTCCAATTTTGTTTTCCTTTATTTTGCTAATAAAATGTTGGCATGTAATGGATTCAATTCTTATGCAAATTACTTCTGAAAATACGTTGATAAAATACAAAACGGTTGATTAAAAAAGCTAGTCAAAATGATAAATATACCAACTCGTGCAGCGCATTAATGGATATCACATGGACAGCATTTTTTACTTTCCCGGAAGAAAGGATTAATTTTAGGGCCAGAAAAAAGTGAAATGAAAAGTGATTTATCACGCATGTTTCTCTTCTAGATAAAATGACAAAAATGAAAAATGAAAGTCTCCCTCGCAGTGCCTGTAAAACGGTGTACCTAAAGCGTCTCAATTTGATTTGCGATCATTATTTCCAGCTAACAAAGCAGTTGTTTTTGCCTTCTTTTTCGGTACTGATCTTTTATCCGTGACTCTGAAAAAAAAAAAAAAAAAAGGTTGAAAGTGTTGCCTGGAGGAGGAGTAGGACATAAAAAGCTTGTCTATCAGCAGTGACAGATCCGGTTGGTGTCGCACTAGATAGTCGGCGAGGAAAAAGTAAGAAACCTCTTTTGACTTAATCTGATCCCAGCAGAGATGCTGTTCCTTATCCGAAGGGAACAAACCAAAAGGACGAGTTGATAAAAAGAAAAGCTACCGAGATAAAACGACTGCTAGGCAAATAAAGCGATAGGCCCGAGGTAGAGCTCCCTCTCTCTTTTTTTGCGCACAGATAGCAAGAAACTTGAGGTAAAAATGACATTTTTCCAGCTGAAATTTTGCAGATGTTGTTGCATCTTCTGGATTTCTGTAACAGAAATGGAATTCAAGCCTGGGGCTTATATTCAGTCAAAGAAATTTAAGAGATGTACTACTCTAAGTACATGCGACAATATACGGTAATAATAATGAAGTAATGTTGAGCGTCTGTATTAGTAGATATTTGGATACATTAGATGCGTGCCCAAAAATAAAAGTGAAATAGATATTCTTGGTGCATGATGCAATTGAAATGCTCGTTAAAAAATAAACGCAAACTTAAAAAAGTAATTTATTTCTTAATTTAGCTTATGCTGTAATTTTTCAAAGTCTGGAGCTTAAAAAGTTATCTTTGTACAAAAAAAAAAAAAAAAAAAAAGACCGAACACTTCATTTTTTAAAAATTATGTATAGATAAATTGATAAAACAGTGCAGATAAATATCACGAAGTTCTTTAAACTATTGCACCTCTATAACTTCTAAACTATTTAATCACTGAGAAATAAATACATACCTTTGTACTGAGAAATATCAGGAAATATCCAACGTTCTGTAGAAAAAATAAACAGATTATTAAACACACGAGTTTCGGGGTTTCTAGGAACAAATTTTTTCAATTCAAAGTTGTGAGCATTTGGATGTAAAGGACCGGATGTCGTTTTACCAGATGTATTTACATTCAAAAGCTCACAACTTTGAATTGAAAAAAGGGTTCCTGGAAACGCCGAAGCACGTGTATTCAGTAATTTACTTATTTGTACTAAACAACGTTGGATAGCTCCTTTCATTCAAACACTAGTCTAATCTATACATAAAAATGGATGTATGTGGGCTCCTTACACAAATTCAGTTTACATCGGAGCTTTACCAAATTTGGCACACAGGTACTTTGATGCTCAGGACTTAAAAAAGCGGCATTTTTGGATCCAAATAAAAATCCAAAGATGTCTAAATTTCAATTTTGAGTCATAGAATTACTCTTTTCGACAGGAAATTGTACACTATTTTTTTTTTTACTATTTAAATCTGATGATTGAACATGCTTCTCTTTGCACAACTTTTATGTTCGAGATTGACCGTGCAACGCAGCGAAGCAGAAGATTGAAAGTTTCTCGGTTTTATGTTAAAAAAATAAAACGTAATAATATAGTAATGGAATGAAAAATGTAGAACGTAAGAAAATAAAGTTATAATATCGAAAAAAAAATATTTTCAGCTGCTTTATTTGATAATGTCAATCTCTTTTTTAACATGCATATAAATTCATCATTACGCAACATTCTGTTACCTCATTACTAATTATGACTTTCTTGGAAGTCCTCCGGCGTAAAGAGAAAAAATAATGTTTATTTTCTATTAATGCTTTTCAACGTATTTATATTAGTAAAGCTGAATAACATTTATGAATAAAATGTATCAAAGCTCGAGCTCGTTAATTAGCTTCCTTGTCAGTAGAATTCAGTTTTTCGTTGCATATTTTTCAACTTTTTTTTTTATGCCTACCTGATATTTTTTTTTTTTTAATTCGGGTGTATCAACCTGTTACGAGCGTTTATAGTTTTTTTTTTTTCCTTTTCAAGTGATATCTTTTTATGTATGTTATATATATTTAAGGCACTAAAATTTCTCAGATCCATCTAGAGAAGTGTTCCGTATGAGAGCTTCCACATACAAAGTGTGATCTAAAAATACCCGAACTTTTTAGTAATAAGATAAAATAAACGTGTTACACTCAAACCTGTTTTTGTGCGTTGGATAGGGATCGCATAAAAAATCGCTGTTTAAAAATAACTTCGTCCGTTTCAAAAAAAATTCGTAGATTGAGTCCCAATCTGAATGAAATTTTCATATGCCGCACAAAAAAAAAAGACAGCACAAAAACAGGTTTGAGTGTAAAATATTTTAGGGTCATTCCATAGAAATGTCAACCTCAACCTCCGAAATTTTTTTTCCACAAAGCCTTAATTGTGACCTATCATTTCATTCAGCATACTTTCTAGTACATAAATCCAATAACAGTTTGCAAAAATTTTATTCGTTGTTTTTCTTCTGGCTCTAAACGTGCGAGGTTGTAGAAAAGGCTTAGCATATGCAAAAAACATGCGTCAACGTTTTCTAGTGTAATGTAAAAAATTTTGCAAATTTTTAAAAGAACTATGTTTATTCTAAATGAATAGATGTTGGC
The DNA here is from genome assembly GCF_026930045.1 of Uloborus diversus. NCBI lineage: Eukaryota > Metazoa > Arthropoda > Arachnida > Araneae > Uloboridae > Uloborus > Uloborus diversus. The sequence continues at coordinate 58,450,851 of NC_072740.1, forward strand.
CCAATAAAATTGACTGTTCTTTTTGCATACATTATAAGTTAAGTCTTTTAATTAGTTTGGTTATTTCAATGAAAATATTTACGTTACGTTAGTCACGAAAATGTACTAATTTCTGCTTAAAAACTAAACCATATGATTGAACCAAACAGCACTTTTTATTTTCTTACATCTGTGTCATATCTACTTAAAAAGTGCAAAATATTTATTTTAGTATCAGTAGATATAAAATAATTAGTGTGACTAACGTAACATTTGAGCTGTGACTAACGTAACAGTTTGCATGTGACTAACGTAACATTTTAAAAATGACTGCTAATATTTAAAACTTATTTAATTTAATGTAAATTTTCATGACAATTTTGAATATGTAGTCATTCTATATTGATTAAAAATATAAAGGGTGAAAAATACCAGTAATATTACATTGTAGACCTTCTGTTTGCTTAGAAAAATACTTTTTTAAAGGTCTTTATAAAGATACTTCCAATTTAAAGAATTATTAAAAAAGAAAAAAAGTGAGTAAAGCAAAATGAGTACTCTGTTGAATGTGCATTCAACACAAGAATCCAAGCTTAAGAATTAAGATAAGAGAAATACAGTCTTAAAAAAGGAGAACGTCTCTATTTTTTAGAAAATACATCTCCACTTATTATTAAAATGAAGCAACGGCTGCTCGTCGGAAAACTTTTGAAGATGTTACATGATACAGTGACGATAAGCGCTGCTGCCATATATTGCAGAAAATACAAGAATGATTTGAATTTAGAAATTCAAACATTTGCGGTGATATCTGGAATTCAAAAATAAAAATCTGGAATAAAAAATGCATTCTGCAAAAACGTTCGAATATTTTTTTCTCAATATTACATTTTAATTCAAAAGGATGCACAACACTATTCGTTCGATGAAACAGTAAACCTTAAAAAGTAATATGCCATTGAAAAGTACTACGGAGTTTCTTATAACGATAACTAGTATATCAGCAGAAAACTAGAATTCAGTGAAACTACCAACTTGCAAAAAGTTAATTTTTTAAAAGATAGATATTTAGGATTTAATTAGTCCAAGAATGATGTTATTCAGTTTGTAAAAGCAGGTTTTTTTATTTGTTTATTTTTTTTTCGCACATTCAAATTGAGTTAATTGAACTGAATCCTTCCATTCAATTTCTTACACTAATATACAAAAAAACGTAAAGAAAGAACCATAATACAACACAAAGAAGGTTCCTACAAAGTGTAAAAGTAATATAAGAGCAAGAAATTAATTATAAAAAGTTTTTTATATGCATTCATTGTTTGTTATTCGATGGTTACGTTAGTCACACACAGTTTTTCGGAAAAGTACCATTTAGGGCCAAAAAAGATTCGTCTGTAACAAATCTGTAGTACGATTTAAAAAATCGATTGTTTACCTCATACAAATATATTGGCCAATTTTAAATGTCTGCGCAAGTTTCAGAAAAATTTGCCTCGTAACATAAGCATTGTTTCTCAGGGTTGCAAAAATGTTACGTTAGTCACGATGCCTTTTTTGGTGAAAAAACACCTGCCAGCGCTTATTTTGCTTCAAATTCTTGGTAGAAATGAAAAATAGTCACCTTGTACATTTTAAATCTGTATATTAAACGAAAACACATTCATTTTTACTCCCGGTGTGAGTAAAAAGAGTTTGAAAATCAGCTGCGAATGTTACGTTAGTCACTATGGAATGACCCTTTAAAGCTAATATTTATTCAAAATACTAAATACTAGTCGACCCGTGCGGAACTCCGCACTGTGCTTCAAATCGTTCCATAAGGCATTTCGCTCTTTAAGAATTTCAAAGGAAGAACATTATGACGAAGAACCGAAAAAAAAGTAAGCGCCGAAGAGAAGGCATGTAATTTAAAGACATCAGTAACAAAACCTCGTTAAATACAACGTTGTGATAATTTGATCATAGCTCCCCTTTTAATCGTACATATTTTCAATGCAAACATAAATGTCATTAAAAGTGTGGCTGAGTGGTGACTCGTGAAAAAACAGGTTGTGGCAAATACAGTCCTGCACATGTCAGCATCTGACGGGAAAAAAAGAAACATTAAAGAGATATTTATTGGCACGGATTCGAATTGGCGCCATTCTGACTAACAGCCCGACACCCCAACAAACCTAGCAATTGCGCCTTCCTTTTCGAAAGCTATTCATTGAAGGAATGCGTAGTAAAAAACAGCAAAAAAGCTTTTTGCCAAAAAAAAATAATAATAATAATAATAAGATCATGCATCTGTGTTTTGTCATTAACCAGCATGATACGATTAAAATTATTCGCAAAGCATGGAATTTGATTAAAGAATGACGAAGATCTCACGTAGCGATTGAAACAAACATTCTAGAGAAGTAATAAATTTGATTGAAAATAAGTGTTTTTATCTTTGAATATTGAACTATTTCACATAGAAGGTTGCTTTAACCGTTACGGCTTAAATGCCCTCACATGTTTCTCTTTTAATCGAACACTTAAAATTCAAAACCAAAACCAGTTGAACTGAGTCCGTTCTTAAGTGTAATTTTTCGAACGTAGACAAAATGTATTTTTTTTTTCAGCAGAAAGCAGAGGAGAAGAAAATAATTTCTTGCTAATGAAGTTGATAATACTTTTAATGCTTTATATCGTATTCGCGCGAATAAAAAATTAAAGGTTTACTGAGTGAAACTCGTAGTTTTAATCGGGCGTAGTATTTTTTCATTTGTACAAAAGGTCGAACACTGCTATTAGAAACATCTACATTTTAGCATACAATAAAAATGTTTTTCTGCACAAAAAGGATTTCTTTAGGTAAATCTAATACTTTTTTATGCTTACATTATGTTGAGTGGTCTGGATGTAGTCAAAGAACACAGTTCGATTAACAATCAACTTATCCGAATGATAACTGTAGCCTGCATAAAAGAGTCGAAACACCAAGTAGCATTCCCACTGCATTTATTTTATTAGGTGTGTATGTTATGAGCACATGTAATGCGTAATACTAATATAAATTTGATATTATGTCGGACAGCCCAAGCTTGCCCGAAGTTCAAATAGTTTATAGCCGAACGCTCTACCGAAAAAAACTTATCAATTAAACCGAACAACTAAGTCCAGTGCTGTTAAGCTTTATTAAAATATGAACACACACACAGGCTATTTTTTTTTTTTTTTTTTTTTTTTTTTTGCCGAAAGCGACGTAAAAAAAGGAAAACTGCATTAGAACTTTGCTTTAAAAAATGCATAAAAACTACAGGCAGCATCAAGGTTTTGAAACAGCAAGAGGCGATTTCGAAAACTTGAATTTTCGACCGTAAGTCTTTTTTTCGTCATTGGCCAGCCTGATAAGTTTTAAAATGAGAGGGGATTAATATATAAGATAAGATATTGAAGAAAAATGTTTTTATTTTTGAAAATTTTTACAATTTGTCATCGCAGGCTGCTTAAACCGTTATAACTTAGATGGCAGCACGTTTTCATCATTTAACAGCACGGTTAAAATACAAAATAAATTGAACTATGCTTTCGAATGTAGTAAAAATGATAAGCTATTTGTTTTTTAGCAAAAAGAAGAAAAAATATATATTTTACCCTTCAAATTGAGGTAGTATTTTATTTATTCGTACAAAGAGTCAAAAACTCATTAGAAGAATATATATTTCAATATACGATTTATTATTTTTTTTCTGAACAAAAAACAATTCTTTTGTAGTCTGAAATCTTAAACCTGTTACTTATATTTTCGCTTACATTATGCTTTAATTTTCTTTCCAGAGCCGAAGCTTCAAAAAAAACAAAAAAAAAAAAAAACACGTGTAATTTCGAAGTAATTTAGCACAAAATCACTGAATGTTTTCATATCAGCAAGGAGCATTTCGTTCTCATTTATTCTATTCCCTCATAGTTGTTATTCATTTAATTCAGTGTTCATGTAATGCGCGATATTTCTCTAATTTTTTTGTTGCAGATTGTTCGGACGTGGGTCCGAACACGTAATCTTCTGGTTACGAAGAGAACGCTCTGCCGATCAAGCTACTCAGCTCTGTCGGTCATAGCGCAAGTTAAAGTTATAAGTTTGACCGAAAACCTTATTCTGGTTCTTTAAAACAGGTTTTTCGGTTAAAAGAAACAATTTTCAGACCTTGGGTCTATTTTTCGTCAGTAGCCAGCACCATAAGCTATAAAATAAGCCGTGAATCAAAGAAATCGATCAAGAATTGAGGAAAATTTGGCGTAGAAACCAAAAACAGGCTACAGAAATAATATATAAGGATTTAACTAAATGCGTCATTCTGAGCGGTCAACCAATTTATCGATAATGTCTTACAAATTCGGTTTTGAGAATGTTCTTTAGCACCTGTAGGCTGCTTTTTCTGGAATATTATCGTAAAAAACTCCTTTCATTAAGAGTTTTCAGCCTCGGGAACAACAACATTCACACGGTGTTACGAATAAAGATAATCTGGATCGTTTTCAGCTGTTGAAATTATGCATTTGCAATTCTCTACACGATCAAGTTTTGGATTTTCATTTAAGTGATGCGGAACAAAACGTGCACATACCTTTTTTTACCCAAATCTTCTGTTAATATTTTATACATACATATAAATATGTAATATGAATATACCCACTGAATGTGTCGTTTAAGAATGAAATCTGAGGTATATGTTTCTTTGCGACAACAAAATTTTTGTTAACTTAAGCATTTTAAATTTGTGGTACGCGTTTACGAACATATTACTGACTATTGTATGTAGTGATCATTTATTTAGATGATCAGCTAGTTACATTGTGAGAATAATTGTATTTTCTTTTACTTTAGTTGCATAACAAAACTAATTGAGTCCTTCTCTATGTATCATAGAGGAGGATTCAGAATCAGCAATAATAGCACAGTTTGAATTATTACGACTATTGCATCTAATTGTTATCAAAAACTTAAGATTTTTAATAGAGCTTATGTTTTTTTCATTTAAAAAAAAAATAATAATAATTTTTGTTCACTATTTTTTTTTTCAAACTTTCGATCATAAAAGATACAGTTTAGCAAATATTTTCAGAAGTACTAATTTAAACTGTGACAATAACTACCCTCATGAATTATAACAATTTTAGAAATCATTGTTTAAAATATTTTTTTTGCTGTATGTTCTGTTCCAGAATGCTGATTGGTAGAAATGCACCATTTTAACAGATTTTTTTCTTTAATTACCTCTTCCAAATGTGAGTAAATTAACTATGTTTTAAAATTAATTTGCATGTTCTCCAAATGATCCCCGCAACGATCATATTTTGCGAAATGCATCTTTTCGAAATTCCGTGTAAATACTCAAAATGGCAGCTCAGTAATTGCGACAAGAGAGTCTGTTGCTAATCGGGCCAAGAATAAACACAGCAGCAGTTATTCCTTTGACTGCAGAATACTCCCCAGAGAGCTATCGCATTATCTCCGAAAAATTGTCTGAATCAGATGCCATGCAGATCGAGTCCTAGCTAATTCAATTTATCTACCAGTTATGGGTAGCTTGAAGAAAGACTTCTAGAACTTGGTTCCAGCTGTGACGAAAGGTAATGACACGAGTGTCCTTTGCTATCCAGGTAGGACGTCCATTTTTTGTCCAGCAGCATTCTTTCTCGCTTGATTTGTTTTTGCTGGCTCAGCCTATTCGCGATCGATTCTTTTTCTAGGCGGATTTATCTTCCGAACAGAGCGTCACTATTGTTTTCCTTAGTAAACGAATTATCTTCAATAGAGACAAAAGGAATGTTCCTGCATTCTTGACTGCCTTCTCCTTTTCGACCATGCAGCAAAATTTCTAAGATGTCGCTTTACTTCTGCAAGGAATTTCCTGTCCGAAAACGAAACAAAATCACATCTTTCTTACCTCAAAATTAATGGCTCGTGTTTTCAAACAAATTCGCAGATTTTGAAAGTTAGGCCCTAACATTAGAGTTGTATTTGGTTAACTTTGAAATTTTGTTGGAACATCACTAATACCATTAGTGTGGCTTTAGACTAAAACTCTGAAATTTAGATTTCATTTAGGGTTTTATTATTCAAAATTTAGCCTTCTTGCTCTCATAAAACGAATTATCTTATAGAGAAGAACGGAAAGTTTCTGCTTTCTTCACTGCTTTCTCCTTTTCTGGCACGTAGCAAAATTTCTTAGAAGTCGCTTTACTTCTTCAAGGATTTGCCTGTCGGGTAGCGAAAAAAAATCACATAATACTACCTCAAAATGCGTTCTGCGTTTTTAAACTAATTCTCAGATATTGAGCTTCTAAGTACTTACACAGGCAATGTATTTGAATGCTCTTAATGTTTTGCTTAAAACAGCACTAATACTATGAGTTTGACTTTACTTGACTTTTTTTAACTTGGATATTTGGGTTGCATTAGTTTACATTAACCGTTTGAGAGCCGTAAGCTTTGCGGTAGAATACGGTAGTTTGCATTTTTTTTTGAAGAAAGAAAACAAAGTATACTTTTTAAACAACAGCTGTTTTTTTTTAATTTTAATTTTTTTTTATTTATTTATTTTTTTTTTTTTTGAGTCATATGTCGCAATAACATGAAAAAAAAATTAAAAAAAAAAACATATGTTTTAAATTATTCTATTCAATTTCTTATAAAATAAATTTTGAACTTAGGGGACACATGCTTCCTTAAAGGGTTAAAAGAATATTTCGCACTGAGCAATACATGTTAGTTTGACATATCATCGCCTCAGAGCTACAATAGGATATCTTAGTGCTACTCCTGGGATTAACTGTCGTTGTGTTGCTCTGAGGCGACGATATTCTGCTCATCTTTTCGAAATTGGACTGTGCGTGTTCATGTATCACTGTTACTTGCTGATGAAACTTCTCTTTGTCACTTTGTTCATAAAATCTTCATATGAAATTTCCGCTATGTTATTATTTTCAGCATGTTCAAAATTTATAATATGGAACTTGCCTTACCTTTACCTTTTACACCTTGTTGCTACTGTTCCATCCCCAAAAACTATTAAAAACTCATTTTAGAAATTAAACGAAATTTTAAATCTCATTTAGATGAAGTACAGTGAACTCCCGATTAACCGCGAGTGGATTAACCGTGGGACAGATTGCCCGCGAGTCTATTAATAATCAGGAATATATATTTTCACAGCAAAAAGCAAATATAATTGTCTGTTTTTTTTTTGTTTTTTTTGTCAAAACATTGTGAATTTTAATTTTGTTTTTTACTAAACTTTTTCTTCATCGTACATACACTTGTTCTTTATTGATGTTAAGTTCTGTTGTGCAAAAATACAGTTTTGCTGTCCTCAATAAATATTTTCACATCTTGTCGAAAGTATTATGCGTCAATCCAGCCAAGTGTTTGAGGAAGAACAATTTTTACCTTATTATTCCCTTATTTTTGCATTTTGCTGTTTATCCGAGATTGTTATTGTCCGCGGTGTTTATGCCACCCTATTCCGCGGATAATCGGGAGTTTACTGTATCAAGACAATCTCATAATAAAAAAACTTCGTATGTATTTTTTATTAACTCTCTAGCATTGGCAGCTGTTGACCCGACCAAGGGTGTGATTTCAGCTATGATTTTGAAAATGACAAAAAATTTCTAAAAACAAATTCCTCTACTGACGGTGCATGATAAATAAAAAAAGTATTCATGAGCTTCTTTTTCCGAATCAAACTTCCATTCGGCAGGAATTTTCGGGTATTTTTTGGCAGGCAGTATTTTCATTCGGTAGCAAAGCACTACAAGTGAGATCTGGTGTTGTGAAGTATGGTGACGTGAACTGGCATGGGGTCCGAAAATCGGACGGACTCTTCACCGCCATTAAGAGAATTAGCAGTTGGGGCGGCACAAACGTAATTGCAATTAGCTAAAAGCTTTCAGACTGAGCGGCTCGCTTTTCTACATAGGTTTTATTCTCTCCCACAAAAGGCACCGGGAATTACAGGGTTGTAGAAGTGGGGCACTAATGGCTCCGCACTGTCTCTTCTTCATTAGTGTCAGCCCAAGCAAGGGGAGAGTTCGATTCTCGACATTCCGACTACTAGTCGGCCTTCCACAGAGGAGCATTTTTTCCAAGTTTCCTTTTTCGAAGTTAAATGTTATTGAATGTTTTTTAAGTTTGTCGGAGGAGAGAATTGTGCGGTAAATTTAGTTATTTTGTTGCACATGACTTATCGTAATGTGTTATATATTTATATAAATTTTTCGATGTTTATTGGGAATATTTTTTTTAAAAAATGTGGTACACTTAGTATAATTTATCTAATCTACCATGAGACTTTCAGCCCTTAACAGGGGAGGTGCGGTCTCACAAACGGCTCAAAAGTTCATCCGATCACCCCTATTTCATTTTCATTCCGATTGAATGGATTTTTCCAGTAGCTTTTTGTTTTGTGATCTTGAACACTCCCCTCCCTTTCTTATCAGTATCTGAAGGCAAGTGCATCTGGTTTAAACTTTATTGCATTATTTAGAAGCGGTCTGTGAGACTGCAGCTTCCTTTCAGTGTTATAATTTTTGGCAGTAGGAGACATGGCTCTTAACGTAAGAACCGTCGATATAGGTTCATTTATCTTATCCGCGTTTTGCGGAAGAGATGCAAAATGTTCTAGATGACGTTCAGATTTATTTGAAATGTTCACAAACGTTATGCAGTGATGCTCTAGGGACAAGAAAGTCTGAATTATTCCTCGAAATACGACGAGAAATACAAATAGTTAAAGGGGCGTCAAAATGTTCCTGTAACGTGATATAATCAATTTTCTGGTCGTAAAATGTTCTGTATATATTAAAAAGTTAAATAAAATCATTAAAAACTAATCGATTCATTTTTATTTAGAGTTGTTAGTTATTTACTGCAGCATATGATTTTCTCGAAAAATCTTAAGACTCTAGCAAAATTTCCTCGGAAAAGGTATATTTTGATTCAAAATGCAAAAATATTTTCTCCCCGTGCGAATAAAAGTTCAAAGAAGAACTGAGGGAAATTACAGGAATGTATCTTAATTACGCGATTTAAAAAATAATTATAATTAGAGCGGTCTCAAAGACCTCTCGTCCCCTGTTACGTCCTACTTTTTCCCCTCCCATGTTACGGGTTAATGCAATAGTTATCCGAAAGTTGAGCACAGTCAAATTTTGTTTCACTTTTTTAAGGAAGTTAAAATGGTACTGATGAACTCAAAGTGAAGAAAAATGCTCAAATCTATAAAAATTATAAGCAAAAAAAAAAAAAAAAAAAATTTTTTTTGAACGTACACAGTAATTCTGTCTAAAAATCTTTTATGTGATTGAAAATATGCCAAATTGGTAGAGTAGTCAATGGAAAAAAAAAATAAAACAATGATTGGATAAGAAACAACGACCTTATTTGATACTCAGCATAAACAGCGCTTAGGGGTGGGGAAGACTGGCTTATGAACTATATTAAACTTCAGCTACCCTAATCTCTCTAGTGTACATATAAATATATTTTGCATCAAAACTTAAATAAAGTTGCACATATTTATGGAATATAGTTATATTGCTTTTACCTTTATAATCACACCTTCGCAAAATGCGGTTTAACAAAATATGTTATTTTTCGTAATATGGTCTTATTTCAAATATTCAGACAAGGCTGTTTGATGGATAATTGAAGATATTATTTAACTTTTGGTACATTTCCTTAAACTAACGAATGTAATCTGAATTTATGCTTTACAAAAATGCTAATCAAGTATTTAATATAGTATATCGTGAATTAACGTTACTAATTCTAAGTTATGTATTGCTAAGTTAAAGTAATTTGATTTAAGAATAAGGTAAAACAATGGTGTTAAAAAGCAAATGTTTGCAATACTACTTATACAGTTGTAAAATTTAATGGACTTTAATTAATCAACTGCAAATCAATGCAAATCATAAAAAAAAATTCTAAATGAAGAAACAAGTTCATTATTAAAAAAAAATGTATTTCAAAATATGTATACATACACTGGTGTGCAAAAATTAAGGGCGAGACGGTTTTTTCAATATAACTTTGTACAAAAGCTTTCCAAATCAACACATTTAATACCGTAAGATCCCCAATACGTAAGGACATGTGTAATGTAAGCAACACTTACTAAAAGAGAAATCAGAGGGATAAAAAGAAGCTTTATTGAAAAAGTAGCATGGAGCGCAATGCGACTGAAGGCCGAAACATCCCTGTGATGGGTGTCCAGCAAGAAACATCCGGTCTTTAGTAGGGGATATGATCTCCCCCGACTGCTAGGCAGGTTTCACAGCGTCTGCCCATGCTGAGAATGAGGGTGTCAATGAGTTGTTGAGGCATTGCTGCCCAGTCGTCTTGCAGCGCCAATCGAAGCTCCCGAATCGTTAATGGTGGTAAGGTACGAGCTGCCAAGCGTCTGCCTAGAAAATCCCATACATGCTCGAAGGGATTGAGATCCGGAGATCGTGCCGGCCAATCCATACGTTCAATATCCTCACTCTCTAAGAGCTGTTCGGCAGCTACTGTGCGATGACATGGTGCATTGTCGTCCATGAAAAGGAACTGCGGACCCATAGCGCCTCTAAAAAGACGCACATATGGAAGAAGAATCTCGTTTCAATAACGGGTTCCGTTGGCTGAACCTGCGTCGAAGATGTGAAGATCTGTACGAATACCAAGCATGATGCCTCCACAAACGAGAACACCGCGACCTCCATACCTGTCCCTTTCAATGATGTTCGAGGGATGATTGCGGCTCCCCCGCTCTCTCCAGATGAGTATGCGATGAGAATCGCTACTCAGACTGAATCTGCTCTCATCTGTAAAGAGTACTCGTCCCCATTCATTGTCTCTCCAATTCCCGTGTTCCCGGCACCACAGAGAACGCCTTCTCCGATGGGCAGGCGTTAGAGGTACACACCGTATAGGGCGTCGTGCAAACAGAACACCACCGTGCAGTCTTGTGGCCACGGTAAAACGCGATATCGGTCGTCCAGTCGCCTGTGTCGTGTGTCTAGCGATTTCTCCCGCTGTCTGCCGCCTGTTTCTTCTGGCCTGTAAGACAATATACCGGTCATCTGCGGGTGTGGTTCCTCGTGGACGACCACTACTGAACCCCCGGATAGCTGTTCCTGTAGTTTGAAATTGTCTCCAAAGTCGTGAAACGATGCTGTGAGCAATTCCGAACTCTGCAGCCACACTTGTCACACTGCGGCCTTCCTCCAACTTCCCAATGATTCGACCTCGGGTAAAAGCATCCAGATGTCGTCTAACAGATTGATTATTCGCCATTTGTCGCTGAGGCAGCAACTCGGTGTGATTTTAACTGCTATACGGCATGCAATCTCTCTGCCAGAAATACTGATCTTACACCGACAACATGCTTTATACTACTCAGACACTCCCCCATTACGTCTGAATGCATATCTGCGCATGTGCTACCGTACATCACCTTACTTAATCTCCTGATTGGTCTTTCTGTCGTTCTTCTGCCTCTTTGTTCAGCTGATATGCTAATTTTTCGACTTCGTGCTTAATTTTTGCACATCAGTGTATATATATATATTTTTTCTTATTTTTATTTCAAAAACAAGCAAATGAATAAATAAATAACCAAGTTTCAATTTGTTTACGTTAAAAATAAGCTACGAAGGAAAATTAATAATAAACATTACGCTTGATGAATTTTCACTTACTAATTTCATTCACACATCCTCCGTTGTTATTTATGAGTCGCATAATTTTGACGAACATATTTATTGATCAACCTTTTTTAAACATCAGGTTTTATGTTGTCACGAAGCGCTGTAAATTTATCTATCTTCTTCGTTAAAATTTTAATTTTCTTTCTAAATTCATTAAGCACCATGAATAAGCAAAATGAATTAAACTTTATCAACGAGCCATAAAAATCAATAAAAACGGATTTTATTACTTCAGATCCTTTCAATTTCAGACAATGAGGAATTAATTTCTGAATGCTTTTTATTGTCTGTTTTGAAAGAAATATTATATTATACTCCAGAACATTTATTACAGTCATTGACGGCAATGCGTTTTGGAACTTTATTTTATGTGCCATTGGTTTTCTTTGCTTCTTTGCTGATAAACGTAATATGACATCTATTTTTCAACTTATTGCATTTTTGTACTCCCTTTATGTTAAGATTGCATCTGGTCATCAGCTCAGTCGATGTAACCCTTCTAAATTTGATGCTTGATTTTTCTGAGTTTTATAATGTTTAACATTGAGTTTCTCTGTGACTCCTCTTTTTTATTGTTCTGCTATAAGCATATTTAGCTTACATTAATCTTGAACCTATCGGTTGAGTGGCGTGGTGGTAAGGTTTTGGCCTTCTGCGCCATGATTCCGGGTTCTGACCCACGGTGACCAGTCGGTGGATTTTTGGGATGCAGAAAATCGTCTTGGTTTTGAATGCCCTCGGTAAAACAAAATCACTAGTGCAGTTTTGCATCGAACAAAGCGCAGATGCATCCATCTGGTGGAAAAATAGGTGTCAAAATTATCTGTGCTATTGACATCCGCGCTTTAAGGACGGTAAAATACTGGATGCCATATCGGGGGATCGCAGTAGGTCTGCAAAAGGCTAAGGTGCCTAACGCAGCCACATTAAAAAGAAAAAAAAAATAAATCTTGAACCTTCCGATCATTGTTTTGAATTATTTATTTATGTGACGCATGCACACAAATGTAAAAAGTTCATTCTTTTACTACTTAAACATTCAAATGTATACTCGCTGCATTTGACGTACGGCCAAGACCTTTTGATGCAATATTGTTTTGGACGTTGCCAACTAAACTCAGCTTTATTTTTAATCATTTTTCCTTTTTTTTGCGTGTTTTCTTATTTTAACTAAATGTTTCAATAACTCTTATTTAGTAAATCAATTAAACTGTATTATTTCAAATTGGAATCATTGGGTTTTCACCGAGCTGAAGCTGCCCTTACTGCAGGTCACTGTTCCTACTACTGTTACCATTACGTGATAGATAAACCCCTATTTTGTTTCCATAGATTCTCAAAGGATTATAACGAAAGAATTCGAAAAAATGAAATAAGAGTTTAAAAAAGTAAAACTAAAGGAAAAAACTCTGAAAACATCATGGATGAAAGAAGGAGAAAACTTTCTTTTTCCGAGAATGGTTTTTTAGCTTGTTTCCGCTCAAGGATTACGTCGTTTTTATTGAAAATACCCCTTTTTTGTCACTTACTGATTAGTTATTTGCGGTAAAGGGGTGACGTGTTTTATCCCCGGAAGGTATAAAATTTTATTGCTATAGGAAAACTAAAATATGTTTCTCTACCTACTGTTAGTATTATGTTAAACCAAACAAATCTAATAATGACTTTAAACGGCCGTGTTTAACCGTGTTTTTATTTTTTAAGAAACATATATTTTCAACGAAGTAAAATGCCGTGGGAAAATTTTTCGATATTTCAAAATTAGCTATATTATACTACTGATTAAAAATTTAAACATTTTCTGAATTCTTAAAAAATTGTATGTTTCGTAAAATACGATTGTGGGATTTTCTCATTGCATGTATAATTTTTTTTGGTGAATGCTTTATACATTTTGGTCTAATTTTTTTTTCCATTTATTAATGTTCATTTCGTATCAAAATTCTTAGTTCGTGTCAAAATCTCAAAATTCAGTTTGACATTTATAAAAAGTTTTTAGAGATATAGAATTTCGAATGATAAAATACCATTTAAAAGTAATAACAGCAAATATTATCTGCAATTATTAAACTAAAAAAAAAAAAAAAAAACAATTTGTTAATAACATGCTCAATGTATTTTTTAATAGTTATTTTCTCTTTCTTTTTCAGGTAAGTTCAAGAATGCTAAATTTTGTTCTCTAGTTTGTGGTAACTATTCCAGAAGGTAACTAACATATTTGTTAATGTTATTTATTTATCTATTGTCTTTTCCGTGCACAGAGTTTCGTGGCAGTTAGTTATTGCTGTAAAACTTATTAAAAAACAATTTATGTGTTTATTTTCCAAAGATGCTTCTTTTTCTCAAAAAAAAAAAGGCTAAATTAACTTCTTATATGAATTAAGCATCAGCTTAATTCATATCAGAAAAAAGGCCAAAGTTCTACATTTTTCAGAATTACATTCTTGCGCAAATAATGTGAAACTAGAAAATCGCCCATCAAGGTATGACGGGTGAAAATTGCTTCTACATTTGAACGAAGCAATTGCCTGTTTAGTTTATATTTTGATAGTTGAAATTTAAACCCTAACTCTAGTGAATTAACCCTTTAATTCAGTAGATAGCGTTCATTGTTGACCACTGTTTCGTTTCTTCATTCTACTAAAATGACTCTTACCAGTAAAACAGTTAAGATACCGGATCCAGTTAAGCCTCTTCAAAATAGATTATTTACCTGCATGTCAAACATTACCAAAAATAATATTAAATTACTATGCCGTGGCGCGAATTTCATTGTTGATGACGTCAGGAGCGTTACTCCATCATTCGCTATTTTTTTTTCTTTGAGGATAATGCAAACTTTGCAGCGGAGAATGAAAAAAAAAAAAACTGCAGCAGCTGAATTCTAGGACAAAGTAAGTCAATGTTATAGTTTGTTCACATTTTTTTAATTACTGCAATTACTTGGTTGTATGCCTTGTGTCACACGCATTTCTCTTTCAATGTGAAACGAGAAAATACGCTTTAAATTATAATGCAAAGCACAGCTTTCCACGCAGTTTTCAACCGTCGTAGTGGTTCAAAAGCTGTTTGCAAATTATTTCGTCACATTTCTGTAAACGAGCTTTCTGCCGCTAAGCCCATTCTGCAGGTTTCATCAAGGAAGGAAGAGGATGCTATGATCCGTTCTCGCTGCATGTGAGTAAAGTGTGTTCCAGTCATTATTCCCCAGCATAATATGACAAGATGTGCAGCACCATTAAGTAGAATTAGATGCTAATAATATGTGAGCTCTATTACAAGCAGACATGTTAAATTCCTGCCTTTCCTCTTCGTAAGATTGTGCCATAAAGTTAAACGCTCCATTTGTCTACCATAAAGCAGCAGGGTGAGAGGATTAGATTCACTGTGTCCAAATAATGTTCGTTTTGCTTACGAGAGGGATCCGGAGTGATTATCTGGAGAGCTTTAACGAAGTGGATCATCGTGTTATAATGAGGTAGATTCTGTCTAGCTACTAAGAGCGCAACGGGCTTTAAGAGCTGTCACACAGGACTCACCTTTGCTGCGTGGAATCTTTATGATGTATGTCACATTTTACGAGGGAAAACTATTATTTGGTATTATTCAAGGCAAAACTGAAATGTTACAAAAATTGGTCTGGAAAAGAAAACATAAAAAGAATATACATTGTATATTATTTTTATAGCACAGTATCTTTTTATTGTATATTATACAAGGTCGATATCATCTTTAAAAAAAAAGTTGGAATTATATAACAGCGTTTGAATTTCAGCAAAATATTTTTTTTATTACTTAGACTAAGGGACATATTCAACTCGAATTCTATCTACCAGTAGCGCAGCGAGATATTGCCTTCTGGGGGAGCAAATCAAATATCTGGCTATACTATTGTTAAATACACCTGATCGTATTCGATCGCATTATCGAACTTTGTTGAGTTGCATATGTCACTGAGAGAGCAGATTTTGGGACTTTCTGGGTAGCAAAATGATACAATGATACAACACACGTGTAAGTATACATACGCACACACTAACACACACACACACACACACACACATATATATATATATATATATATATATATATATATATATATATATATATATATATATATATATATATATATATATATATATATATATATATATATATAAGCGTAGAAACTCATTTTTTGTGTGTGAAAAATTTTCTCAAAATATGATTGTTTTAAAAAGTTAAAGCTTAAAACAACTTAGTTAACTGTGACTGTTTTTGCTTGGTCAAAAAAAAAAATAAGGGATTTTGGAAAAATATGCTATGATGTTGTAACACAGAACAGATGCTTAAAAAAGGTAAATCTACATTTTTCAAATAAATAAATAAATGAATAAACTTTGCAATCGGTGTAAAATAAATAGATAAATTATCTTTGAAACGTGATTAATAGTTTTCGGTTTGGCGTAAAGCTACGTGTGATAATCTTGAATGACATAAATATATAATCGTAAGGCATTCATCAATGGGAAATTCTCCTTATTCATAGTTTAAAAATATGTTTTATGTATATAAATAGATTTATTTATTTGTTTATTATTAGAATTATTTGTTGAACAAACATTTATAACATCTCCGCTGATATTAGTCAAAATTATTATTTAAACATAATATACAAGAAGTAAACTTAACTTCTTAGGGTAACCCTTATAACCCTACCGTTGTTACAAAGTTTTCAGAATACTCGATCTTCGTAAGTGCGTCCTTACATACTATTCTCTTGAGTTTACATTTCTTTTTTCAATTTCTTTTTTAATACTTTTCCATGTTCCTGAGAAAGTTCAATATTTGATCGGAAATATGAAATAGTAAAATTCGTCACCAATCCTCTGATGCTAGCAGATAACTGCCTTCAGCTTTGAATGAAGTGGTCGAGTTTTCAAATCGATTGCTTCCGCGAAGCTGGGAGAGGTGTTAGCAATTATCGGTTCCACGCTCCTATCAGATGAAACAACGTGAAGCAGCCTCTTAATTGCTTCTCGACTCAGTCGATAAAGTCGTTCCTTCTTTTCTTCAAGTTTTGTGAACACTTGGGATTACATAAAGAACATTAATTTCTTCTCAGATATCTTGCAAAGCGAACAATCATAATTTCAACAGTTTTGCTTTTTTATCGAGAATTTCGAGGATGCTTTGGGACATGGTAAAAAAAAGGAACACTTAAAAGAGCAATTTTACGTATCAGGCAATTTTATAAACAAAGGAAATCGTTGATTAGTTAGGATTTAAGGATTTTACTCGATTCATCTTTTTAAAAGATGCTTTCTTTTTTAAGGTTTTACAGTACTTATCAGGCTGGTTATTGCTTTGCATTTTCTAATGAAAATGCGTTTTGTAGCTTCTAACAAGATACGGATGGGTTTTTTCTTTTTTTCTTTCAGTAAAGGTAAGATGTCTACGGAAGTAATGAAGTGAAAGTAATTTGAAGGGATTTAACGAAAATCTTGAAAATACTTGTAAAAGTTTGATAGCATTATACGATATAGTTCCGTTTTAATGTTATCGGATTAAAAAAGAAATAAATTTTAAAACGTAATTAAGTTGCAACGCTAGAAATATTTTTTTAAAGTGTTACTTGGGGGAAAAAAGCGTAAAATATGTGGGTGATTCTCCAAAATCGTAACAATATTATGTCCCAGTAGCCTAATACAAAAAATGTTTAACTCACAAAGTGTTTTCATTTGTTTAATAGTTAGAATTTACGTATCTGATGTTATTCTACTCTTAATAAAACAATAACTTATTTAGTTTTTTCTACAAAACATTTTAAATAACCAGAAAGTCACACTTTTGGCGTGCCCCCATCTATTTTTCAAATGAACTTAAATTTTTTAAAAATGTTTATTAAAAATGTAAATGTTATATCAACATTCCAAAAATTCAATTTGCAGTTCATAACTAAGCATACTTAGAGGGGTGAAATAGCATTTTTTAAATAAATTAAATTATTTAAATCATTAAGGTACATCGTTTTAAACTTTGTCTCCTGGTTTTCAAGTCATTCTCTTGTCCTGGGAATGAGTTCAATTATTATAGATAAAAAAAGGAATTTTTAATCTGCTGTACTATAAAACTGTTCATTACAACCATTTTGTTAGATTCCTTGAGTATTTTGTTAGTATGATTTTCTGCTGTTCTCATTAACATTTTAAAGTTCAGTAATAGGGCATATAATGTATCCCGCTGTCGTTCTCCGAGACAATATTAAGGGGGTCCGGGACACATTTTGAAAATTTTTTTATTATGTACTTTAGAGTTTTGAAATTTTTTGAACTGATTCATCATTTATTTAATAAGCAAAATCATAACATAAATATGAAAAAAAATATTTTTTTTATTTAAATTTAATTAGTTTTTTTCAAAAAAATGGGGTTGCTTTAAATTGCTATAACTCAAAATATTGTTGGTCAATTTTCAATTTTTTTTCAAAAAAGTATGCACAAATATCTAAGCTTTAATTTTTATTCGGCGATTTTAAAAATATTGATTCAATAAGAAATAAAAAATATTTGAAGAAAAATTTCGAAAAATTCGAAGATACTTTTTTTTTAAAAAATCATAATTTTTGCAGTAAACGTTTTTTTCAAATTCGCCGAATAAAAATTAAAGTAAATTGCTTGAAAAAGATATGCTCCAAGTTTCATTACTTTATCTCTATCGGTTCCTGACTTATAAGAGTTTGAATGCAAGAAATCGGGAAAAATTGCATCATGGAGAAAAACGCGTTTAAAGTTTTAAAGTTATGTACACATTCGTTAGACGCATGCAACAAAAATAACTATAACTTTCGTTCTATTTAAGGTGGAAACAAGATTCAAACGTCCTCTTAAGCAGAAAAAAACGGAGCAATTTTTCAAATTATAAAAAAAAATTTCAAAATTTGAGGATTTTTGTGTCCCGGACCCCCTTAAATAAACGAAAAATCTTAACTCTACTCATAGTGTGTGGCTGAATTAAGAGGTAAGAATCGAAAAATAACATTATTTACCTTAAATATAATCCTTGGCTTACGTAACAGGCAAATTGTATAAAAAATGTCATACGCCTCTCCTAAAAAAATGTCATACGCCTCTCCTAAAAAAATCACTCTCCGAGCATTATTTCTCAAGCACTGGTAATGCGTTCCGCAGAATAGAACTATTTATTTCCAATACATTAGTTGGAAAATAAGATTGATTGAAAAAAAAATAAAGTTAAGTTTGGCAAATGATAAATAAAAAAAGTATCTGTGTAAAAATTCTATTTGTTTAATATTTTTTTGTTGTTATTCAGACGAATCGTTGTAAAAGAGATTTATTGGTTAGACACTTGTTTATCTAGATGTTGCTAGAATATGTTAGTGAAGTTGCCAAAAATTTCGTAGTTGCTTTAAATTAAATGTAAAATATATGTTATTAATATTGCTGATTCCCTTCTTGTTTTATGTTTGTATTTCCTGAACCATAAAGCAATTCGCAGGTAATGAGAAGGTAACTTTTCATTTTGTAAATTTTATCATACTGTGTTTGGCTAACTTAAAGAAAGTTTTAATGTAGCAATCGATTTTTTTCGTTGAAATGAATGTCCGTTATTCGGAGTGCAAGTTATTCAGAGTAAATAATATGGAAAAAACCTATGTGGGACTTGTACTCGAAGAATTTGGGGATGCCCGTTAAGGGAGGTTTTTCATAAATTTTGTTTCATCATTTATTAACCATACTTTTTGATTTAGGCTTCAGTTATTTTTTATTACTATAGTTACATTTTAGATAACCCACGAAGAAATTCATTTTGTAACTCTGCTGGTGCTGCTTGTCAGTCTCTTGCTGTATGAAAATTTGATCCCCTCTTTTGAGGGTGTAGCGTAGTTAAAGTGATTTCCCTTTATTTTCCTCTTAATAAGTTCCTAACGAAGAGAAAGAATATTTTTTTTTTCAGATTTTTTTCAACATTTTTATTTTTTTTAAAAATATGATTGGAAAACGTCAGGTTTTTGGAGGATCACCCATATTTTCATTATGCTTTGTAGATCATCTCAATGTGTAGTATTTTACGACTTCTTGAAGGAAAATGTGATGGCGATTCCTGATACGTCCTTCGTTAGTATCTATTGTACTACTGGTTGGGATGTAACTAAATTTGGTACTTTGCTTTTGTTTCAGCTTTAAACAATCATTAAGTAATAAAATATAGCGGTTGCTCAAATTCTGTATTCATTTAGAAATAATCTTGAACCAGAATTTAATCCATGTCTATTTATACCTGACTTTCTTTTGTAGTTTGTATAATCTTTTTTTCACGAGTTTACCACTTATAAGAATTTCTTTTAATTGTCTTGAAAATAAAAAATCACCGTACCTGTTCGAAATTTGGATCAGGCGCTAATGACGCAGTACTTTAAAATTTCCCTATTCTATTCTTAGATGAAACAAATGTCATACTTCATTCTGCATTGAAAGCTTAATAATCATAGCTGATGATTATATATTGCGTATTTTGTTTCCGCGATTGCCATTTTCAGTACTTGATTGCTAATAATTTCTTCGTTTCTTTTCATTACTCGAATATGGGAATATTACATACATCAGTGAATTCGGATTTGAACCCATAACAGCTTTGTCACCTTCCGCCAAAATATGTTGCTTTTAACTTCCAGAAAACTTCTATGAAACTCTTAACACGAGAAATCCAAGCTCTTGGTATTATTAATTTTCACTTTGAAATAATTTAATTTTCCCTTCGAATTATACTATTACGATTTTCTGTACACAAGGGTGCCACAAGACGACTTAAAGAAAGTAAAAAATAAAACAAAACTACTGACTGCACATTTGTGCTGTTTATCAGGGCTTAATTTGCATGAGAGCTCAGCTCTTGCACTCTTTCCAACTCTAATGTAAAAGTATGAAAGTTTGTATCTATACAAGAATTGTTTTGACCAAACCCTTATATCAGTAGGTAAAGATTATAGTATTACGATTTTTTGCTAAAAGAATGCCCCACGATGACTTAAAGAAAGTAAAAAATCCCATAAAACTAGTGACTGCAAATTTCTGCTGTTTATCAAGGCTTAAAGTGCATGCGAGCTCACAGGAGCCCAGCTCTTGCACTCTTTCTTACTCTCATATGAAAGTGTGTATCTATAGAAGGACAGTTGTGATCAAATCCTTACCTCAGCAGATATGCTCTGGCTGCGCTAGTGTCTCGAGCGAATTTGAGAATCGTATAAATTTTTACTAAAAACTACTAAACTGAACTTCTAAAGTTTCACACTTAAAAGTGAAATTGACTTCTTGAAAAAAAATATTTTTGAACAAAAGATTAAAAAAAAAAAAATGTTTAAATCAGAAATAGTTTCTTTTGATGAATTTTCTTGTAACAATATATGCCTTAAAATTTATCTAAGCAGAAAAACGACTCATTTCAAAAATATCGACAACAAATTCAATTTATTGTTGAGTTTTAAGAATAAATAATTATTTACTTGAGTTTACAAAAAGAATTAATTTAAATATATGTATGTATTTCTAAAACCATGTAGATTCAGCATAAATTAAAAACACTTAAGAAAAATATTCATTGAATAATATCACATCTTAGAAAATTTGAATAAACTATGTCTAGTCATTGCTGTGCTAGTTCAAAGGAAAATATCTTTAATAATAACTCTCAGTAAACATAGCTCTTCTTTTAAAGCTCATAATGTGCGAATGTAAAAATATACGAGTCAAAATTGTTTCTTTAAAAAAGCGCTTTGGGATTCAAACTGTAATTACTTCACCAATTCTTGTTTATTTTTGTCACAAAGGATAACAGTATTACTTGAGGGGAACTAAACTCGATATTCCTTTGTATTACATCTGTTTCTTCCGCACTTGTTGAAAACTCAAGCAGTTAATTAATATATACAAAGATTCCTGCGTTTTCCTTTCTTAATCTGGGTGGAAAAATGATGCTCTTCATTCTGCTCTTCCCGCTATACAATTAAATTAAGCGAGATTTTCATTTCTCTTTGTATAATTGAAGCCATTTCTTTTCAGACTCACCTTAAAACTTCTTTCAAACTTTTGCATGTAAATGAGCAATTTTGTGGGTCGAAAATGTGTTCAATTATCTTTAAGTAGGGAAGATAAGATATTTTGAGCTCTTTAGGCTTAAAAACCAACTACACAAAAGATTAAAAAATACCTATAAAAATCATTAATCTTCAAATATTGTTATGCCTCTCAAACCAGAAATGTACATACTTGTGAATTTATGTTGTTGTTTCTAAAGGTTTTGAAAAATATACACTGTTTTTAACACATTCAGCAAAATCCGTTTGGGAATTCTTTATACATTTATATTGCTCCATCCATTTGCAGAAATGAGACATTTTCACGCATATATTCACACTTTATTACAGGAGTTAAGAAAAAGTTAATAATTTAAAATACCTTTTATTTTGTAGTAGAGTATGGCGATTTTTTTAAACATAAATTACTAAATAGGTACGTAAATAGCCTGTATGCACGTAAATAATATGTATATTTGCACCTTATTCCAGGTCTAACTTTCGTTTTGCTGTTGAGTATGGCGGATTTTTTTTTTTTTTTTTTTTTTTTTTGCACAAGCTATTAAATAACTATGTAAATAACATATTTGCACGTAAATAACATCTATACTTGTACTTTATTCAAGAGATTAAGAAAACGTTAACTGTTTGAAGTACCTTTCATTTTGCTGTAAAGTATGGTTTTTTTTACATAAAATATAAAATGGCTATGTAAATGATATGCATGTCAAGCTTTGGGAGAATTTGTTCGGATTTTGTGAAAATTAATTGGATATAGTGTCATCTTGGTCAATTAGATATACAAAACTACAAATGTTTTCCAAAATGGTATTAACTTATTATTCAACTCAGATATATGTGAATTAATAATGCCATAGCCTTCATTTGAACTTTAATTTTAAAGTAATCTATATTGAAAATAGGCGCTTGACAGTTTAAAGATGAAAACACAGAGGAGCAGTTAGCAAAGAAAAGTTCGTTTGGGGGTCAAAATGAAACCTTCCGTAATTCTAGTGCTAAAAAAATGTTGCTTATTGAAAAATTTCTTCTTATGCATTCGGACATAAGAAACCGTTATGTATCACAATTTGTACACATTTTAAAAAACGTTTTCTTGTATTTAGAAAATAATAATTTGTACATGTTACCCGCAACAAGCACAAAACTTTATTTTTCAAGTACAAAGCATTTTAGTAGAAAGTTGCTGCTTTTTTTTACGATACATTATGCTTCCTTATAATCGAATATATCAAAACTAAAAGTCAAAGTTTAAAATTTCAGGAATAAAATGCCAATATATGCATTAAATTGTCTCAACAGTGCAAATGGATGGATCAGTATATTAAATATGCGTCCATGTGTATTTTAAAATTTTGAGAAAATACTCCATTTTTTACTTTTTGCTTTGTTTCTTTGTTTGCGTTAGAAAACCAAGGTTTTAGCCTCTGTAGCCAACGTTCCTGAAAAAACAAAAATATGAAAAGGGCTAAAATTAATAAAAATAATAATGAACATATATACATCTGTACATTAAGGAACAAATGCATCTGTTAAAATATCGCTGGATCCAAAAATGTGACAAAAATAATTTAATTCAGAAAATATTTTAAATTTAAAATAGATGGTCGAGATAGAGAAAGTGTGTGTCTGTATTTGTGCTATTCTCCCCTTAAAACAATAACTTATGGAAAACTTCCCGATTTTAACTAAACTATTTTGCTTGAAAGATTTTTGAGAGACTTTTAGAACTACATTTCTTTCTTTTTTTTTTTACATTTTAGAGCAGACTATAACAATAATAATAATAATAATAATAACTCAGTTTTCCGTGGGAAGTTGCATTTCCGATTCATTGTCAGACAAACATATTTGATTTAGTTATATATTATCTGGGGGAAAATGTATATATGTGACCCATTGATAATAACGATCCTCAAAACTTAATGATTAAGTAGACGATATATAGATTAATCGATTCATTTATTGACAATTTCTATCTCATTTTACATGTTTATTGATTCTTTTAATGCTTTATTTAGCTTTAAATACAAATTTGTTATTTGCTGCTTCTTAATCTACTGCCTGGCAGAATTACTAAGAAAGAAATTCCTAAACATTTTATATTTCGTAATTTATCAAATTGTCAAATTTTATGCTAAAGTAGTTTATAATAATTCAGTTTTGAATTTTTTATGCTTATGTGATTGTAAAATGAAACACTTTTCATATAGGCGGTCAGGGACACATTTTCAAAAAAAAAAAAAAAAATAAAAATAATCAAACAGTTTAGAGTTTTGAAATTGTTTGCACTGATTTACCATCTGTTTAATAAGCAAAATCATATAACATTAATAGTTTTTTTTTTTTTTTTTAATTATCTATTTTTTTTTAAGGCGGTTGTTTGAAATCGCCAAAACTTAAAATGTTCTGGTCAATTTTCAAATTATTTTAAAAAATTATGCACAAATATCTAAGTTTTAATTTTTATTTGGTGATTTAAAAAATATTAAGTCACTAAAAAATGGAAAATATTTGACGAAAAATTTCGAAACATTCGAAGATACTTTTTAAAAAAAGAATCAGATTTTTTGCAGTAAACATTATTTGTTCAAATTTGCCAAATAAATATTAAAGTAAACTGTTTGAAAAAGGTATGCTCCAAATTTCATTATTTTATCTTTATCAGTTCTTGACTTATAAGAGTTTTAATACAAAAAATAAGAAAAAATTGCATGAAGGAGAAAAACGCGTTGAAAGTTATAAAGTTAACTAGAATATTAGTTAAATGGGCATGCAACAAAAATAATTATATCGTTCTAATTAAGATAGAAACAAGATTCAAACGTCCTTTTAAGCAGACAAAACGGAGATTTTTTTTTTTATGATGAAAAAAAGAAATTGCAAACTTTGACGAATTTTGCGTTCCGGACCCCCTTAAATTGCAATCTTTCCTATTAAGAAATCTTGACGTTTCAATCTAATGAAACGCATCGCTTACTGCTTTGAGAAAATAAAATACATTAAAAGACCGATGAAAAGAAATTTGAAATGATAAGCCTAACAATCAGAAAGGATTTTGCTTTTCGTCGTTCAGTTCTGGATGAATTTCTTACTTTTGCTTGATGTATGTGTTTTAATGTAGATATACTTTGATGATTTAAAAAACATGGGTTTTGTGCCTAAGAAATCTAAATTAATAACGTTGAAAAACTTTTTTTTATATAAGTTCTGTTGCTAAGATACGCTTTAGTGATTTCTTAAAAGGATAGCTTAAACTAATTCATAAGCGGAAAACGAAAGAGAGAAATATACATCTAAAGAGAAAAAAAAAGTCTGGCGTAGAGCGAAGAGGATGTTTGTAATTCATTTAACATTGCTTGGGCTGTAACATAAATCTAGAAATTCTCTTGAGCTGTCACCTAATGCATGTCCGATAGCAAGCAAATTAATTTTTAATTCCCTTATTACATGGATGTTAAGAAAAAATGTAATCCAACTTTCTCGGTCTTTTGACAGCTGCATTGTGATTTCCGTAATGGTATTCTTTGACAGATGCTTTAAAGGATGACATTTGAAACCATGTTCGACGGAGAAAAACTGAAAATTATGAAGGCTAGAGAAAGGTAAAGCATGTAGTACAAAACGAAAATTACATTTCCTTTTGTTGCGATTTCCTGTTCTTCTGTTACGAGTCTAATGACTTTGACTCCCCTCCCCCCCCCCCCTTTCTAAAGGCCTAATAACAAAACCCCGTGCAAGCGTGCGTCACATTGTAGGACATTTTGACGCGTCCAGTACTCAACATGTCTCCTTTTAGTGAGACAGAGATGGAAGAGATTCTTGCATGATGCTTTGTAAGATAAAGACTAGCCGCCCCCTTTTATTTTTTACTTTCTTTTGCAGTTTCTTCATTTCCTCATCTCCTTGGTTTGCTCAAGAGTCACAGTTTTCTTTCTTTTGGATTTGTTTCTTTTATTGTTGTGTAAGTCATTAGAAAACACGCATTTGATGCGGCTCTGTTTTGACAGTTTGGGTGTCGGGGGAAAATCTTACGCTAGGCTAACGTGTAGAAGATGTCCTTTACCGTGCAGTAGAGCTTGGCTGCCAAATACAAATTTAAAGTGGTAATGGACTCTATTCACGGTTCGGAAATGGTTCCATCTACTTTTCGTCTGCTGTTATTTTGGTTCAGTATTCAGTATCAGTAGTGCAGTGGAAACTCGATTTATTTAATAATTACTACTAAAATTTATACGCATCATGAACATGCGTAGGGCTATACAGACTTACGACTGCGTGAAAAATGCTGAGAGAAGAGAAAAATAAAAAGGGAATGTGAGATTTTACCATGCTTCTGATGAGGAGACAAGAGGTTTAAAACCATGAAAATATGATTATAAAGAGAGTATTTCGTACTAAATGAATCATTCGTCGTTTTCACAACGAGTTTATAAGCCTGAAAAAAGCAAGCGTTAGACGCCGTAGAATCAGATTTTCGTCTACTACAGTACCCACAATGCCGTTTACTCCCCCTAGTGATATCAACTGAATATAGTTCACTCTAAAGCCCTGGATCGCAGCTTAAAAGTAGCACATGTCCACCATCTTGGGACTAAAAGCCGCTTTCTTCCTATGTATTAAACGCCGTAGAACCAGATTTTCGTCTAGTACAGTAACCATAATGCCATTTAATACCCTCAGTGACGTCAATTGAGAATTCAGTCTAAAGCCCTGGATCGCAGCTTAAAAGTAGCGACACGTCCACCATCTTGGGGCTAAATGCCGCTTTCTTTCTATGTCTGCTATGGTGAAATAGCGTGATACGCTTCTTGATTGCGATTTCTTATTAACTCAATGCCAATCTACAATCAAGAAGCAAAATACGCTAATTCATCATAGCAGACATCGGAAGATAGCGGCATTTAACTCCAAGATGGCGGGCATGTCGCTACTTAAACTACGATCTAGGGTTTTAGGTAATTCCACGAGTAAGTGAATGACACTTTAAAAGCAAAACATCAAGTCTTTTTTGAGAAGTATACTAATTGAGAAGCAATATGTAGTATAATGATATTGATAGTATTACTAATCTCTTTAATAACCGAAGTTTACTTTTCATGTGATATCAATACAATTTGGACACTGCTTACAAAATGATTTTGAAACTCAAACACAATTTGGAGTTTACTTTATAAGATAATTATGGTTAATTTTTATTTAAGTACTTGTTTAATCACTAAAAACTATAATTGTTAATGCAATTTCTGATATTTTTCGGTTATTTTTTCTGTATTGAAGTATATCTGATTTTACTGGAGCCCACAATTCAAATAAAAAAAGAAAAACGTAGAGTTATTACATTAGAAAATTATTTGTATTTTCATGTTCCTTTTAATAGTACTTGGTTGAAGGCAAAAAATTAGTTTTAGTCTTATTGCTAGCATTTTGTGGAATTCATTGAGACATCATCTATAAAACAATATAGTACATACATAGTTTGCAATACTTTGTGAACATTATTGTCAGCAGTCCAATATGTATTTTAAATATTGCAGCTGTTCCTGAAATGTTTACATTTTTTTATTTATTTTAAACATAATGAAGCAAGAGATTAAATTTTGATCGCTTTTTCTAAGAGTTTTATCTTATTACATTATATAATTTTTCTTTTATAATACTTTTCAAGCCATATGTGAGGAATTATAAAGAAGTTGTTAGATCAATGCGAATTATTTTTTTCATGTAGCAAACTGATAAAGAAGAGCTTTTTTTTTAAAAAATGAACAAATTGCCAAATTTGTCTTGAAAATGATACTACATTAAAGAAGAATATTATATTTTATAGTAAAACTTGCATTGAAAAAGTTTCTTTTATTTTAAATTTTTGGCAGTAAATTTGCGCCTTCAAAAAAGGTGGAAATATTTCTTTTTCTTTTTTTCATGAGGCAAGTGAAAAATAAATAATTTTCTATTTGATAATAAAAAAATATTTTTGATTAAATGAATCAGTAAATAAACGGCTGAATGAATAAATGAAAAGATAATGAAACAATAAATTAATTATTAAATAATAAATTAATTATCAAGCGAAAAAAAATAAATGAGCTTATAAAAAAAGGAATAAATAAAAAAATAAGTGAATGAATTAATAAAAAAAGTGAAATACTAAAAAAAGTGAAATACTAAATGGAGGAAGGAAAATAAATTATTTGATAAATAATAACGTAAGTGATTTAGTAAATGATTGAGTGAGTAAACGAAAAAACCTATTTCACTTTGCCCCGTATGTCATTGCCTAATAGTACAAATTATTTAAAATACAAATAAACTCAATATTAACTAAATTAGCACTGCAACGAATATTAGGAGGTCTCAATTAATAATCAAAATGTTAATAACAAGAACGTTAATATTTTATAGAAACAAAAATAATTTTTTACTTGCAACAAAAATTTGCAATATGATCAGCAATTTTTTTATACATTGCCTGTATTTTCAAATGCTTATTTTTTCGGAGACATTTTTTTTCCGTACTGGAAAAGAATACACGTGCTACTACATAGTTACAATAATGCCAGATAGGTGGCGCTAAAAGCAGAGTGAACATTTCACCATTTCACTTTGCCCCAATTCTCCTTCATGCACTCATTTTTAATTTACAATTGTAAAGAAGACACTGGAAAAAGCCCGTAGTGAAATAACTTTTAAATACAGCATAACGAATTTTTAAAATAGAATTTTATTGTAATGCAAAAAATTGTCAAAAAAAAAAAAATAATAATAATGATAATAATAATAACAATAATCGTAACCAAATAAAAAATAAAAGGCGCCTCCAAAAATTTTAATACATGTTATTAACTTTGCCGTCTAATGGTCTATCAAAGTGATGCCTGAGTATTTTTTGTTATACTCTCTTTTTTTTTTCCTGTTGTGAGAAATCTTTTTTGTTTGCGGCTGATTGACAGCCTAAATTGAGCTTTTGGAAGAGTCCTGTATTCCTCCATCCGAGAGCCTGGTGACTGTTCAATTGTGAAAGCTTCTTCATTGTGTCTTGAAACTTCTCTCCTCAATTCTTATTTTGTTGATATTTGATTTATTTTTTTGAATTCTTTCATGCGCAGTGTTGATGGTCGGGAGGAAAAAAAGTACCCTCGCCAGAATAGAAGACACGTGACACGAACTGTTTGACTGTTGCCAAAGCAATCTTCAAATTTCTCTTTTGCTCGGAAGTGTTTTTAGTTAACTCTCTAGAAATGTCACCAGGAGCTTTCGGCAGCAATCATTTCAGGCGAACAAAGGCTTCATGACGCCTCTTCCTCTGATCAGGCGAGTTGTCTCAATACATGTTCTGGCTGCTGATTTTACACGCTTTGCGGTACTAAATTGGAAAACGGTTTTTGTTCCTCTCCAACATACTGGCGCCCGGCTTCGTGCTGAATTATAAGACTGAATAGCTTTTCCTATGCAGCTTTATCAAACGAAATTAAAAGCGGCTTCTGTTTGCTGCTGGAATGATGGATAAATTAGCAACGTAATGAACAATCTTTTTCGTTTTTATTGCTGCCATGATTGCGAAATCGAGGAAAAATGTTGATTACTGAAGTCATTTTAGCATCATAATTGGAGGTGGTCTTTTTTAGCAACGATAAAATATTCATTTGAAAATCACAAAATGGATGAGGTATAATTACCGTACATTATACGAGCTATAAAATGTGACCTTGTTAATAAAATGCACTCGAAAAAATTGCACCAAAACTTTGGTTCAACGATTGTCAAGATCTGAGGAAAGATGTTAAAGATAAGTTATCTTCAATTTGAAAAAAAAATAAAATAAGTTGTAACATAAATATAATTATCTAAACATAATAGTATAAAATTAAAGCAATATTTAATCAAATTCGGATGTAAAATGCGCCAAGGCTGAATCAATTTCGAAATTTTTATTTTTGTTTCCATATAACGGATCTTAAACATAATACGTTACATATAGCGAACAATGCGGTCATAGCCTTAGAAAGCTTATTATTTCTTTGCATTTTATTCTGCTAGTACTGGGAAAATCATGGAGAAATGTTATTTTATTTTATCACTAACATTATGATAGTGAAAATTAATAACAAAAGCTACGAATTTACATTCATCACTAACATTATGATAGTGAAAATTAATAACAAAAGCTACGAATTTACATTCATCACTAACATTATGATAGTGAAAATTAATAACAAAAGCTACGAATTTACATTCGACCTTAAATGAGTAAAATAATTCAAAAAAACTAATATTCGTCATTGTATTAATTTTTTTTTTCTTTCGCCTTTTTTTTTTTTTGTATCGAAAACCATGGGTAATAGATGTGTAGTTTTTCGGTATTCTTGATGTACTCCAAGCGATATTCTGGTGTTCAGTTTACTACCTGTATAGCCAAAAACTTTGTTTTAAATCAATTCGCCAGAAACTATTCGAATATATATTTTCTTTTTCATTTCCTTCAGCTGTTAGTACAAGAATTCAACGCTAATATGCAAATGAAAAAAGTCTGAAACAAATGACCTGGTATGGATCATGTTTTAAATATGCATTATAAGAAAATTTCGCATTTCGAGTGACGAGTAAATTACTTTTCTGTTCAAATAACATAATTAGACATACATTTTGTTCAATAATCAAACACTAGGCCAAACCAACGGGAATATATGCACAAAAAAAGTATAAAACCTTACTTTTTCCCATTTCTGAATTGTCATTTCTTTACGTGTAGAATGTTCATGCCAATAATTATCTGCGTAAATCTTAAGCGGGGTTTGAGCTGTTGACGTAATCAATGCTATTTTGATGTTTTTTACATCCAGAAAAGTCCGTCTGCTTTTATTTACCGTCCCCCCCCCCCCAAGTTTATCTGGAAAGAAATATTAGGACACTCTTACTATAAATTTTAAGCTGAAACCAAATTTTTGGCAGAATAAATATATTAAATGCATACCAATTGCAAAAGTTTCAGTGTAATTATTGCAGATTGCTCCTGGCTTCACCAAGCATTTCCATAGCGTTCACGAAGAAGGAAGTTATGAAAAGCCTTACTTGCAAAATATTCCATTTGGAAAAACTATTAAATTCATAAAATGTCCGTCCACACATTTTACCTTAACTCATACCTACTAACAAAAATACAGGATTCGTGAAATTCTATGTACGCTATGCATAACTAAAGCCCTAAATCATAGAATAAGTAGCGACACGTTGCCGTCTTGGGGCTAAACGACGATTTCTTCTGTGTCTGCAATGGTGAAGTAGCGTGTTTAGCTTCTTGATTATGGTGTTTCTTGATCGCCGATTAACATGGTATTAATGAGAAAACACAATTAGCAGAAGTAGCGTGATCAAAACACAGTAGCAAGATCAAAACACAAATCAAGAAGTGCCGTGTTTTCCTTCCTGATTGTGGTTTCTTATTAACTCCATGTTAATTGACGATCAAGAAGCATCACAATGAAGAAGATCAACACGCTACTTCACCATTGCAGACATAGAAGAAAGCATCATTTAGCCCCAAGATGGTGGATGAGTCGCTACTTATTCTACGATTCAGGGCTTTAGTATAAACATGACAGTAAAATTACGTCTGCCAGAAAAGAACATGCAAGCTAAAACATCTTTCCTATATACCCCCCATCAACCTTCCTTTTAAAAAAAAAAGCATTTTCCTACAGAAATAAAGTTATTTGCATACAGTTTATCGGAGTTTCAATGATGACTCAAGTATCAGTCTGTTATCAATTATGAATGAGAAACAAAGTACCCTAATTAACATAACGATCAAATTTTTCTCTTGGCCTGAAGTGCAATGGAAGAACTCTTGGTTTATTAATGAGGGAACGTGGGTAATTGCATGTTTTTCCTGGTGGAGGGTGGAAATTGGACGTACTGAATGACAGATCACGTTGTTTACTTTCAAGTTACTTCACATTTGTGGAAGGGAGAATAAATTAAGAATGTATCCCTAAAAGGCAACGCTAAATTGCAAATTGCTGCTTAACAACAGTTCAACGTGAGATTTTCAGTAATTCAGAATAAAATGCAGCACTTGATTTTCTGCGTGCTTTGCTTTAGTAATCATAAAAGCCACTAATTAACGCCGCAAAAACTTACGTAGTTTTAACCTTTAAAAGTAGTACTTTGTGAAGTAAATATTTTTTAAGTATTATAATTATATTTGGGGCGAAAGCAATGCTTTTCGAATATAAATAACTAAATATATTAGGAAAAGATACAGTATTGTTAGCATAATATTTGACATTTTTCATGTCAATAATTGTTGGAAAATGACATAATAATGATAATATTGCGTGTGATGATCTTTTTAGTAACAGTATTTAATGTATTTTAAGGCTTTCAGCTAATAAAGCTGATTTAAAAGCAAATAGATCATCTTTAAAAAAGTAAAGAAAAGTTGCGAATCATGTTTTATTAATTATAATAAATGCAAGAGTAGAATTGTTATTCCCGGAAAACATAGAAACGATTGTTAAATGGAAATGTATTAACTGTTTTTACCCGACTGCGCGTGCGCGACGCAAAGGAGGGTAATGCGTTTATCAGTCTAATGTATGTATGTCCGTTTTATGTGGCGTTCTACAGGCTAAACGCCTTGGCCAATTTTGGTAATTCTTACGTCAATCGATTTGTCTTAACCTTGGGAGTGTCACTAAACACATGACAGTAATCAAAAGTACCGTTTGAAAAACCAGTTGCCATTTTGTCAGTTTGGGATCGGTGCACGCTGGGTGTCGCACACAGTCTCGCACGCTACCTGCGTGCGACAAATGCAGGTAGTTTTCACTGCCTGAATTCTTTGTTTACATAGTCTATTAATTGGGGTCTCAGTGGCCGAGTGGTCTAAGCGATTGCTTCTTCCACTTGAGGCGGTGGGTCAAGACACCCTCGTTCCGAATGTACTTTCCTCTCTATGTGATGTAAATTCTTTCATGTGTTCTTTATACGTATTCTGTACTGTAATAAAAAAATATATCATGCGTAACGAAGGCAAGACACTCAGATTGTAGTCCTCATCAAAATAAACCCATGCAACAAGCACCAAAAAACAGAAAGTCTACTAATTCGATTTTCATCGCTAACATATGTTACATTTGTTTCTGCCTTGATTCAAAGGATTCAGTTTCGCGACGTGTACTTTCTTGAGAAGCTTTTTTTAGTTTGCCGAGAAAGATTTGACAAACGGGGGGGGGGGGGGGACGCTTCCGATTTCGCGTCATCATGAGTTATACAGACTGTTTATATAGCTGTGCTGTGGTTGACTTAAGTTCGTGCATTTTTGCCGAAGGTCAAGCACATGTAGCTTTAAGCCTAGTTAGGTCCCTAGAGGGACTAATTATCAGTAGTTTAGACCACCGCAAGTTACTTAATAAACCTCACGATACAAATTCTCTCAATGAAGTGACAAGATTGCGAAATGTACCGTCTTATAATCATAATAACTAAGTCAATGAAAATTAACTAAAAAGTGGAAAATAAAAAAATATTAAATAAAAACAAAAAACTCAACTGCGTAAAAACAAAAAAAAAAAAAAAAAAAAAAAAAAAAAAACTAAAAAGAAAAATGCATAAGCCCAGTAGTTTAGAATGCTGTTAAGTACTACTGAATAACTACACCGTTGAAATAGTTTTATAACCGTGCACAGATAAGACAAATCATAAATTCAAAAGCAGAATAGAAGGATCAACCAGGACTATAGCTCAACAGTCGGGTCCCATTCAAATTTTACGGGGTTCCTTGAATCAGAAAGGAATGGGCCCCGACTGTTGATCCTTCTATTCTCCTTTTGAATTTATGATTTGTCTTATCTGTGTACGGTTATAAAACTATTTCAACGGTGTAGTTATTCAGTAGTACTTAACAGCATTCTAAACTACTGGGCTTATACATTTTTCTTTTTCTTTTTCCTTTTCTTTTTTTTTTACCGCAGTCAGGTTTTTTGTTTTTATTTAATAATTTTTTTTAATAAAAGAACTATTCAAAACATGCGATTGAAATGTTCACTATAAATATCTGTGTTTATAAACTAACTATTTTGATTATTCAAGAATGGTTATCACATTACATTACAATCCAGGGTCATCCGTGCGTACATGTGGTTTAACCGATTGGATGTGATCCTGAAAACCGCTGGGTTTTTTTATCCGGACCAAGAGCGGAAAATCCCTAGTTCAGTACACCCAGGCAGGGGCATGTACAGAGGGGGGAAAAGGGATATCTATTGGCCCGGGCCCGAGATTTTTAAAATGAGGGATGGAATGTATGTGGGGGACGTAGGGAAAAAACGATATGGAAGGGGGTCCATAAAAGTCATTTGTGATGGGCCCTGAAATTTCTGTGCATGCTCCTGTAGAATGCACCCGGGGTATTGATTTGAAATGGGAAATTGGAAGATTTTGTGACCACAACATATTTTACGTGTGCCAGTCACCATTTGAGAACACGGAGGATCTTCGGTACGGCTAGTATCGAGCCCAGCAGACTCTAGTCGCGACCAAGGTCTTGGGGTAATGCTTTTAACTGGCGCTTTTTTTCTTTCTCTTTTTTGAAAAATTGAAGGTTTTCAAATGTAACATTTTACTTTATTGCTTCA
This sequence comes from Uloborus diversus, assembly GCF_026930045.1. Taxonomy (NCBI): domain Eukaryota; kingdom Metazoa; phylum Arthropoda; class Arachnida; order Araneae; family Uloboridae; genus Uloborus; species Uloborus diversus. Next base: position 58,485,279 of record NC_072740.1, read on the forward strand.
TTTTCACGATTCTTCAAAATGTTTCGTCATTTTCAAAATAACTTCATAATTAAAACGGTTATATGTATAATCTTTACTCCAAAGACATTAATTAATTTGTTGATAAACCTAAAAATTGCCTTTATAAAATTAATCTCGGTGTTTACTTACGTGAAAATAGTTCTCATAGATAGCTGAATTAAGAAAAAAATATCGCTGTTAATTTCTAATGATTATTTTATTCGAAAGTTTTGCCTAATTATTATAAAAAATTGTCATAGATTTTCTTTCATTCATTCTTTTATTTATTCATGAACTTTTCTCCTGATAATCGCAACGCTGTTTTATCTTACCGAGAAGACAAAATCGGGACAGCTTAATCAAGTCGGGGGTTATTATAGGGCTTCAACAGAGCAAAAGACAGAGAAAAAGTACCCGAGAGCTTGCTATCGAATTTGTCGTCCTAGGTGATCACTCCAGGCTACGCTACTGCTATAATGACGCTAGTCTACTTGATGCATAGAAGCTGCTTTGTCTGTAAGAACCCTTCGTACTCATCCCTCGTGAATGACAGGCAGTGTCCAACTCCTACTTGAAGTAGCTGCGAGGCATTATCTTCCGTTTTTTCGCTCGACGTTTTTCGCTTCGTTTCACCTATCTTGCCGTCCCAGCTTTTAAGATAGGGCTACTAATGATGCCCTTTGGTAAGGTGGGCTTACACTGGTAACTAATCTGTTCGATGTGCTGCGAACACTTAGCAGAGGGGATAGTTTGCGAGGTTTGACATTTCCGCCCACTTGACATGCCTCCTTTCCGAGGGATTAAGATTTTGTCCTTGAAGCTAGAGTCTTCAATTTCCAGAAGATCATGATGGTATGAGATTAACTAACTTTCACTCATGAAACAGAACTTTTTCATGAGACACCAGTGGGTCAGTGGAATACATAAAAATATTTCTTGATATTTCTAATAAACAATTATCTAGGGAGGCAGGAGCGGTTCTATAAGCTAAAACTTTGCTTTGGAGTGGAAAATTTAAGCCACAAAATAATAGACTACGATGATGTACGATTTTGTAATGACGTTAGTACAAAAGTTTTCTAAATGCATTTGCGTGAAAAACAGCATCAATTTAAATGTCAATACATTTCTTTCTTGATTGAGAATAATTTCTTTAAGTTCTGTTCTTTTAATTTACAGAGAAATGAATTTGATTAATGCTGCATTGATAGCTACCCCACTAATCACTCAAACTCAATTTTTATGTCGAGACTTTGCTTTTTAACTCTCTTTTCTATTTTATTTAACTATATAGTCTAAATGAAATTGAAAAAGAGGAGGCAAATGGACAGGAAGAAGACTACTTGAGGTGAATTTTGTTGCACCTTTAGGAATAAACAAGAGATGGACCTTCTGAAACATTAAAGAAAAAAAATAGTTAATGCCAATGTCATACGTTTAAAAACTGAACAAGAAGAAAGGAAAAATAAAAAAATTAAGAATGGCTACCTTAGAGTTAAAATGAGGGAAACAATCAGTAACTTGATGTTATAAAAGGACTAAAGAAACCTGTGAAATATATTTCAAAACAAATTATTCTAGATTAATGTACCAAATAACATCTCGCAACTTTTTTTGTTATTAGAGTCTTAACTTCATGTAATACTTAACAATTACGAACCATGGAACATACGTGCGCTATCATTTCAAAATTTCCTCTATAAACTATCAATAATAAATTATTTACAAGTCATATTTCTACCTGTTATTGAGATATAAGAATCTATTTATATTTGCAAAATACCTAATTAAATAAACAAATCGCCAAAAAGCGTTCAGTGATTTCTTTTTTGAAAACATTGCAAATAAAACAAATCTACATTTATATTGCAATGCTTCTACTTTTATTCAATATAGCTTTTTAGTTTTAGCTAAAATATAGATTAATCAGCCTAATATTTTTGGAATGGGTAGGGGGTATTTTAATATTATCTTCGGACTTCGTAGCTACTAATGAATTTAATAGTAGCGATTTGTAAATACTTATCAAATTTTAAGTTCCTTATGCATTGAACACATTTCCATGATTTTTTCCCCAAATGAAAAAGCAATCAAGAACCGAAAATGCAATTATTTCTGTTAATAATATTGCTCGTCTGCAACAATTAGGCTTTTAATTTATTTATTCATTAATTTTTATTGTCAAGTGCAAATCTTTTATTTGACTGAAATCTAGTTCATCCTTTCCCAAGTATTTCAAAAATTTCGGAGAGCAAAAAGGAATTAAAAATATGATCATTTTCGTTTTTTGAAAATAACCAAATATTTACCGTCTGTTTACATTAGTTACTAGACTCGAATAGCAAAAGTAAAATTAATTATTAACGCCTAATTTCTTAAAACATAAATATTGAAAGAAAAAAGAGTCACTAAATTTCTCATTTCTTTCTGCAAAGCAAAAGCGCCGAGTACATTATTAATATGAATTTACAGCAAGTATACTTTACTTTACAAAGTGATTAATGTTGAGAGTAAGCCCGCACTTTTAATAATGAAACCTATTATATGCAGTACTTAGATTAATCTTTTAAGCACTTTTTAAGAGACGCCTTTTAGTAAAAAAGTAGTATACAGTACAGCTGTTTTGCAAATGTAACGGTAAAACTGAATAAATAAAAATTTCTTAACGAAAACTGCAAAGTAGATAGCTTTTGTTTTTCAACAAGTAATAAGAGCTCTAAGTTAAGCTCATAAATTTGCATTTTTGCAATATTTTTTTCCCCTGAACTAGCGTCGGGATTAAAATATCAGCGTCATAATTAACAAGTAACTATAATTTTTGGCAACAAAGTATTTCAAAGTAATCAGCTTAGGAATTTTAAATGGAACTATTTCTGCTCACCTCATTCGTTAATGAAGAATGATGATAGGGGTAATAGGGTATGTACTTTAGTTTGTTTACGGTGTGGATCAAGGCCTTTGCTGAAGTCAGCTCAGTTTATCTTCGTTAAACCTTTTAGGCATCTTCAGAGAGATTTTGAGATTGTATGGATTTGCATAATGTTATTTCATTTTTATATTTTCCCATTAGAGCCCTGCCGAGTGACATTGGCTTTTAATTTTGAATCATAGCCGTACATTCAGTTTTGAAGATTTATTGCTGACGTGGACGAATATTTAACATTTATCAAACAAATTAATTGATTTTTAGGGCCCTGTTTCGCAGATTAATGAAGTTTCCTCTCCGGGTTGAAAGAATGAGTCGAAGAGCATTTATTGTCAAAACAGGAGAACAATAAATTTTTGACAGTTTTGAATTAGTGGATTATGTAACACCATCGCAAACTTTTGAAAAGTCCTTTGAAATCAATTTGAGTCAAACATATTAAGCATCTTGTGACGATGTTTTAACTTTCTAAAATTAAATTACGCTTCATCATTTCTGCAAGTAAACACAAATATTAACTTTTTCAAGATGAAATTCCAAAAATGTTAATATGATTTTTCCCCTATTAGCGTAAAGTGTTTTAAACTGCAATTGCTGATGTTTTTTTATGGTTAAGCAGTTGTTATGCGAAAAATTCAAAAATATCTTCATAAATTTACTGTATTTTTTTTTTTTTTTGACGAATAAACATCTTTTTTAAGGTATTTTTCCAACGGTAATGTTATTTGTGTATCTTTATCATTTGACTAAAAACTCATACTGTATTTTAGTGTCCGAGAAATTTCAGCATTTCAGATGCAATTGCTTTTTTCTGTAAGGTTTTTAATGTGTTTCGAAATATATTTTGACATAATATAATTAGATAAGTACAATATATTTTTGAATTGTTGCAACATGTAAAATATTTGCTGTTTTATGTTTTTGAAGCCCCTTGAGCAGCCGAGTCCAAACATTAATACTACTTGATTTAAGGCAAGTTCGCGTTCTGTTTAGGCTTGGTGAGCATTGATGGGGTGAAAGTCCATAAACGCATAAAACGCACACCTGTTGACTACACCAATTATTGACATGCGATTTTTGCTCTGAAACAGAGGACAAACAAGCCCTGCTCTAGTACTGCTAGATTCATATTAATTTGCTACTAGAGCATGGTGGACTTTCTAAACATTCTACATATTTTAATTCCTTCATTCAACATGAGTTCAATGAGTTCATCTACTATATATATATATATATATATATATATATATATATATATATATATATATATATATATATATATATATATATATATATATATATATATATATATATATATATATATATAAATAAATAATATATATAGTCTTAGTTTACTTCTAAGTCCGTCAAGTAACTTATAAAGGAACAAGTCACAAGATAGAAAAATTAGATTTTTTATAAATTACACATAAAACACATAATAGTTATAGACTTATACTTTTTTTGGAGCAGCATTTACGGATTTTCACTAAATAAAATTCTTCATAAAATCAGTACTACTTTCCGAAAGATTTGCAAATGTAGCTTCGTTTTTAGTTACATTTCATAGCTACTTGAAAGTGACAATAGATTTTCAAATAAAAATATTGACAGTTGAATCTTGAGCTTAAAACCCAACTGATCTGAAAAAAATCAAACATTAAAAATAAGCGTATAAGTTACGAAGTGCTACATTATAACAATGAAATCGAAAATTATGAGCAAAGTACAATTAGATTTGTTTCGTGTTATCGAAATAAATATTTCAACAGTTCTAAAGTAAAAACTAATCGGAAAATAAATCGTTTTAACTGGTTAATGAAGTTAAAATCCAAAATATTACTACAATAACAATTTAATATAGATAAATACATACATGTATATGTATGTGTATGTGTGTAGACTACATTGTCCTTTGGTTGGCATCTAAACCTGGTATCTGTTTTATATCCTATAGAAAATTACTAGAATAAATAAAAATATTGAAGGGCCCAACTGCCTACTCAGTCGATAAGCTCACGCAAACGATCCATTTTTCTTCAATAGCTTTATCTGTTTTCGAATGTTTCCTTTCGAAAACGAAGTTTTTCTTGGGATAAATTGATCGGAAAGTAAAGTAAAAGCAAAAAAGCAACTTCGGGCTTTTCTTCTGTCCCGTTTCCTTTGGGTTATTTCAAACTACAAAAGAGATTCAGGGCAAATCATTTGATCAAAAAATATCTTACGCAAATATTTTTGTATGAGTCACATATTCTTTGATTTCTGAATTAAATTCCCCAAAAACGTCGAAAGGAAATAAATCAATGGTATTTCCTTTTTATAGTGGTGTGTTTTCTCTGAACCAAATAATTAAAATATTTAAAGGGATAGCTGATCTATTGAATTTGTTTTTTTATCACTTCCAGTTTTCAAAATTTTCAATTTTTTAAAGGCCAAGAAATTTGACGGTAAGTTTACTGTTGTTTCGATGTTAAAGTACACACCAACTTCTTTAAATAAATATTTACTTGGGTTTAAGGTAATTGGTAGTGCTTCTGTTAGTTTTCGATATTGATCACTAATGTAAAAATTAAAATCTGATCAGTTTCATTTTCTGAATTGACTTTTTTTGAACCGCCTTTGACGTGGTTAGACAGTCTGGCGTAAGTCAATTTGGCACAGTTTCGAGTAATTGAACGTTTTGTTAAAACCTTTGCAGAATAATCAGGATTATGCAAAGTTTTAATTCAAAATATAGATTTGTATTTACACATAGATACTTTTTTTTCTTATTCATCAACTTTTGTGAAAAATTGCTTGTAATTTGCTTTAAAGCAAATATAAATAAATTTCACTTGTGTCCTTAATAAATTTACGATGAGTTTACTAAAAGAAAGTCAAACTAATAATACAAGGAGTAAAATAATCAAATAACCAACGTTTTGAAGCACGAAAATTGCAAATTACTGCAGACACGTCTTTCGGTGTTAACAACTTTTTCAAAGCAAAAAAGAGTAAGCTTCTGGATGAAAAGTCATCCGAGAAAAGCTCACACTTCCTTGCATTGAAAAAGGTGTTCCTTGTAACACAGAATACGTTTCTGCAGTGATTTGAAATTTTTGTGCTTCAAAATGTTGGTTATTTGATTATTTTAATTTTCAGCACAAAGGTATTCATCTGTTATTTAATGCAAGGAGTGTTATAAATAAGTGAGGCTCCTTCTAGTAGAAATAATGGCTGGTTCAACCGGCGGTTTGGAAACTGACTTATGCCATTCTCATTCACAATTTTCTTGAGCTTCTTATGGGACAGCAGATTTAAAAGTTCGTGTTGCGTGATTGGTACACCCAATGGAACAAACGAAGAGGATTCCAAATTCATGCCTATCTCAATTTGCAAAACTTTTTATCTCTGCCACTAATTCGTCCATATGTATATAGAATTTACTTATACCCTTAAAATAATGCTCCACCTTCTTATAGATAATTTTATGCATATTTCAAAAAGAAATAGACTTCTGCTAAACTATAACATTTTGAAAGCGTTTGCACGTTTTGCGAAATGCTGTATAAGGGTCACTTGCTATGAGCATACGAGCGTATTGTATGTAGGCTCGCTAAAAGCAGCCGTCAAAAAGCTGCATTAAGAACGATTTCTTTGCATTTTAGTGCCACACTTACCTACATTCAGGTACCGAAAAATCCTCTCTTTTACTTCCTTTTCCAAAAATGGAAGTATTGTATTCGCGAAAAAAATTTCACTCAAAAATCGACCTTAATTTCCATTTTACTCACCCCCGAGTGAATGATGAGGTTTTTTTTTCGACTCGACCACACGTGGATAAGTGCCTACGAACGTATAGACACGCGGAATATCGATTTTAACGATTCCCGAGTTAATTACGACGAGTTTTCTCGTGACGTCTGTATGGACGTATGTATGTATGTGCGTATATACGTTGCATAACTCAAGAACGGTATGTCCTAGGAAGTTAAAATTTGGTACGTAGACTTCTAGTGGGGTCTAGTTGAGCACCTGCTCTTTTGGTTGCATTCAGGTGTTTCTAAAGGGGTATTTTGCCCCTTTTTGGGGAGGGGGAACCATTGTTAACTTCGATGTAACCTCAAGGGTGTTATAATTTGGCTGACACTTGGCGATATATCGCCAGTCTTTTGGTCACCAAGTTTAATCGCCAATTTGGCGACAAATTTGGCGATTTTTTTTTTCGAAAATTAATAATTGTATTACGTGTTTCGGACGTGATCTTACTGTTACGTCCGCAACACGTACACATAATTATCTTTAAAATCCGAAAAAGTTTTAGAATGTTGACACTTCATATTTTGATACATAATGGTTCCTTACACTTGAATATATTAAAATCAAAATCCAAAGTTTAAAATTACGGAGTTAAAGAGCAAATATGTGCGTCAAAATCTCTCCCCAGAGCAAATAGATTGAAATATGTTAGGTTAAATTTTCTGCTCATAGACGAAAGTAGTCATGCACCAAGTGCGCAAATCTGTCTCATTTGTACAAATGGATTGAGTACTATTTATTTTAAAAACAAATCAGAAGAAGGTGAGAAAATAACTTTTTCTGAAGCATATTTACTTTGTCGATTGCTGAATAGGGGATTTCTCGTAACCCAGAACCAATGTTTATGCAATCTTTGGAAATTTACGCCTTTAAGTTGGAATTAAAGAAAAAAATGCTTTACGTAATTCACCTGTTAGACCTTAGTTAACGAATAGTTATGTTTCCATCTTTTTTATCATATACAATACATTTGTCAAAACAATGCATTGTGCCGACTTAAAGCACAGGGTTGGGGATTCCGGGGTAAGTAGTATTATGTAGTATTACAGCCTGCTCTGTTGACATATACTCATTTTGTGTTAAACATTTTAAGGAGTAGATCGAAAATTCTATGAGCAACGATCCACTCTTTTTCCTGTATTAGGAGTTTTCTAATCGAGGTTTGAAAGTACCTCAAACGAGTTGGCTTGCTGGTCAATGTAAACGGTGTTGGAAATCAAACATACAAACTGTGACTAGAGCATTGAATGCTCCCGATGCGCGTTGTTAGTATTCAAACTAGAAATAGATATTGTAGTATGTCGCCATGCAAATGCGTTATCTTGGGAAAAAATAATCAACGTGGGAAGTGTTAAATACTCCATTATTAAATTAGGCAATTTCTCAGAGGATATAGAAAGAAAAAAAAAACGGGTGAATAGTTCAAATAAAAAAAAAAGGACTTCTAATGCTTGTTTCAAAAAAAAAAAAAAAAAGTTACATATTTAAGCAACTCTTCATTCTCCTTGCGTTAGTTCCAGTTTTTATGTCCGTGTAAAAATATTTTTCATCCATAGTGTAACGGCACCAGTAACAGACATTCTTAAGACATCGCTCTCAGGTTAACTCAATTTTCTGAGCTTTTTAATGTATTTAGATTTTTAAAGCTATTTTTCTCTCGTGCAACTACATCTCATCTAACGTTTAGCTGCTTTTGGATCCCCTTAATTAGTTAATTATATTTTTTTTTGCTCAATTTCGAGAAAGGTCCGATCCCCAGTAGCAAACACCGACAATTCTGATGATACCCAGTTACAGAGAGGATAAGGAAAGGATGAGTTGAGGACAGAATTTTCTTTTCAAAATGTGCAAAAGTTCTTTATTATTAGATCTAAAACCTTATTAAATTCAAATTAACATGAAACACCGGCAAACCTCGTGGTGGCTGTTCATAGCCTTCCACTCTGCCATGTAAATACCAACTGGCTCGTAAAATTCACTCTAATAACACCAGTTGGTTGCACCGTATTCATGGGTTGCAGCAACATCACTTCTACCCGCCTAAAATTCGTATTATTTAAATCCAAACTTAACGAATGTCTGTTACTGGACCCTTGTCTGTTACTGGTGCCGTTACCCTACTGGTCAGCATTTTTAGAGATAATCTATTTCCATAGTAAAATAACCAATTAACCAACGTTTTAAAGCCCAAAGCACAAAAATCGCAAATTACTGCAGACACGTGTTTTGATGTTACAAGAAACACCTTCTTCGATGCAAAGAATTGTGAGCTCCGAAACACCAAAACATGTGTCTGCAATAATTTAAAATTTTTGTGCTTCAAAGCGTTGGTTAATTGATTATTTTATTTTTCAGCACAAAGGTATTTATTCTTTATTTCCCTGGTGTTTTTTTTTTTTTTTTTGGAAACGCGAAGTCGTAGCAAGTAATTCATAACGACATTTCTATCTTAAAAGTAAAGCAGTACTGTACTTTGAAATTATGTCTTTAATCTTGCAACGTCTTTTGTAAAAGACATTTTTCTTTTGATAATGTGGAATGAATTAATATTTTATTAATACGTTGATAAACCAATTAAAAAGCTTTCACAAAATTTTAATTTACTTACTATAAGTTAAAGGTCGGTAAACTTATAATTAAAGTAAATAAAAAATTATTCAACATTTAACAAAATGCTTGTTCAAACCATGACATGAAGAATAATTTAATGTATCGAAGCTTTGTTTTGACATAATATTTAGAAGCCTACTCATTACCATTACAAAATACGATTCCATAACATTTAGCAAATTAAACAAGATGCAGCTAAAATTCATCTATGGTGTGCTATAAGATTAATTAATTATAATCAATTAAGCTTATGAGATCAAAGCATTATATCCTATCCTCGAATTTCAGTTTTCACATGCAATGTATAATTATTCTTAACACCTGATTTTTAAATACATTGTATTTATCTATTAATCTAGGAGATAACTGAAGCTTTCAGTTTGTACAGCATCGCATATGTAACGATATTAATTAAACTCAAACTACTAAATTCTAAACAAGACTGATAATCGCTCAGCCGGCAGTTTGCCGTAATTGAATTGTTCATTAGTGATCATTCATTTTATAACGTGAAACAATTTAATAACTTCACTTTTAAAGTGCCATGTTAGATTTACGTAGCACGTACTATGTTCTTGGAACGTGAATTGCATACCGTATTTTTAATTTAAAATTAAGAGTCTGAAATGAATTCAAACACAAATCCTATTAAGGTGTGAAAGCAAACAAATAAATATCGCCAATTCTATGATTTTAAAATATCTGATGACTGTATAGGCAATTTTATTTAGTCATTTAAACTACCTGAAAAAATATTGTTTAAAACTTTGATAAATTTTCATATAATGTTATGCGTTTTGCAAAACACTGCCTGGTAATTTTCAAATTTGAAATAAACTTGAATTCACATGTTTCAGTTCTTCAGTGTCTGGGTTAAAGGAAGAAAGATGTATCTGTCTTGTTTCTTAGACTTCGTTTTGAAATCTTTCTCTTTTTTTTATTTTTAAAGTTTGTATAACATGGATGACGTTTTCTTAAAAACAATGCTTTACCATATTGTTTTTATGCACAACTAGCCTATAACGCAAAGTGGGGCAAACTTATTATTTTAATATGCCCCTGTGAATTTTTTCCCAATTTTAGAATGTACGTCCAGACAATTTTATTGTTTGCAGTAAGTTTTACTTGAAAATTGAACAGATGAGCTTTAATTTCCTATCATAAGTTTCAATAAATACAATAAGTAAAATTTAGACATTAATTTATTAAGAATGACATTGTTGTTTGATGTGTTATTTATGTTAAAATTCTCAGTAGAATGTGGTAAAGCGTTTCTTTACTTCCTCCTAAACCCTACACATTTTCAATTTGATAAGGAAAATGATTTTTCGCAAGTAAAGTGCAAATTCATAACTGGTTAGAATTGATTAGAAAATAATGTTGATTCAAGGGAGTTTTAAAAAGTGAAAAAATGTATAACATTTTAAAATCATGGATGTAAAACCAGAGGCGTCCTCAGAAACTTTACTGCCCGTCACAAATGACTTTTATGGGACCCCCTCCATATTGTTTACGCTACATTCCTACATATATTTCGCCCCTCATTTTAAAAAATCCGAGCCCTCTTCGGGCCCGGGCCAACAGGTGTCCCTTCTTCCCCTTTTTTCACACCCCTGTAAGGTCATTCAGTATTTATAGTAAATTCTTTGGCAATTGTAATAATATTGAACTATTTAGGTCAAAAACAAATGGTAATAATTACAATTATATATTTGATTTGTTTTCGTTTAAAAAATGCTGACTAATAATTTCGTAAATTGCTTTGTTTTCCGCCTGTTTTCAAAATTTAATTTAGACTATTTCAAAGAAAAATTGAATGTTCTTTATTTTGATTTTCTTACTCCTTTCTTACTATTTTTCCTCTTTTATCCCCTTATTCAAATCAGAATAGATTTTTCGTAACGAAAATTTCGTAATTAGTCAAGATTTATTTAAGATTTGTATCCTCATTTTAATTAAACTAATTTACTTTCAAATTTATGTTAATTGATTCCTCAGAACGCAAATTACTTTTTTTTTCTTTTTTTAAAAGGTTCAGTCAGTATTCATCTACATTCAGGCTGAAGCTTAGCTAAGAGATAAATGAATACGATAACTGATTCGAATACTTTAATGATTGCTTACTTGGCGAGAATCAACGAAGGCGCAAAGAAACTAGTATCAGATAAAGACTTCTTTTTTAACTCACATTGTCTCTTTTAGTTTGCTATTAAATAGATATCTGAGGGCAGAAACCTGTAATTTAATACATAAAACATTTTTTAAATGTGTATTTTTTACTTGTGATCAGCAGATTCGTTTATTGTCTCATGTTTGCACAGGATTAACCAGCATTATTTTATCCTAAAGGAAGGGCTACAGAATCGGAGGAATGATGACCGGCTTCGATTTTTTGAATTTCAAAGCGTCAAACTCAAACTCCAAACCTCAAAATAATTTCGTCTCCAACTCCACAATCTTGGTAGAGCTGCGGATTCGACTTCTTTGCTTCACATCAGTCCGACCTCCGACTCCTTTGCACCACAATCACTCCAACCTCCGAATCCGACTCCTTTGCACCACAATCACTACAACCTCCGAATCCGACTCCTTTGCACCGCAACCGCAATCAGTCCGTCCTCCGACTTCTTTGCACCACAATCAGTCCGACTTACGACTCCGACTCATTTGCACCACGATCAGTCCGACCTCCGACTCCGACTCATTTGCACCACAATCAGTCCGATCTCTGACTCCAACTGTTTTTCCCTAAAATCAGCTTAACTCTATCAAGAAGTGGAATAGAGTTAAGCTTCAATAAATGTTAAAATACTTTGCAGTGAAGTAGTTCAGGAAAGTCCAAAATTCAATTTTCATTGAGGGTGGCGAACACGATTCTTTGTCACGCTATGGGCTGCATCGGCAAGTCGGAAATACCAGAAAGGGTGGGAGGGGACGAGTAGCTGTCAAAAACACAGCACCTGCTTTTTAAAACATTTAAAAGAAATGGAATGCTTTTACGTGAAAACGCCTCCAGCGAAATAGTAATGTTTCAGGTTTTTGCAGAACATAACAGTTTTGTGTAGAATTTTCTCATGCAATCGTTTAATGGCATTTTTGCAGTCTTCGTGACGTTCAAAAGTAGTTTTATGGTCTTTAAAGGAATCATAAGCAATTATGTGCGAGGAGTAAAACAAACTCAAACTGAGTAAATAGCTCTTTAGCGTACCTTTGAACTCATGCAAGGAAAAAATAAACTAAAATCATATTTTTGGCTTATTATTCTGCGCATTGTAAAAGTATATGTCTAAATGGTACATGTGTAGCTTTTTTTCTTTCAATGTTTTCGTTGAAGTAGTACTTTATAAAATGTTAGAGATATTCGGTATATGCAACTAACCTAAAGAACATATTTGAGGCAGTGAGAAGCAAAGGGAAGTAAGTGGACTTTATGAATTTTTGAGGAAAACTCGTTTAAAGTTCACATTCTAGGTAGTCTTTCAATGATTTTTTCTTCTTAATTATACTGTATATAAGCACCAATCAGGGCTACTAGTACCATTTCTTGCTCCCAAACAGAGGAGAGGTTGATCTACTACTTGCGCTGGTTATCGCCATTTTTTTTTTTTTTAAATTTTGGCACTTACATTCTTTGCTTCTCATTGCCTCATTTGTTGATTCATCTTATATACTTGCTATTTTTGTTTAATCAATTCTTAAAATCAAGGAGCTCCTAAAAGAGTTCTCGCCCCTAAAATTTTGGTGTTCTTCTTAGGAGAAGTTGATAATGATAAAACGTGTGTGTAACCATTTATTTAGTTCAACGACAGCAAGCTAAATAATTATAGAGACCAGTTTTTCTACCTAAAGACCAGTAAACGAAACTAGAGTCGCAGCCAGTATTCGAAACGAGACACTTTCCATTCAAGCAATGTAACTATTTTTTCAATTTATGACAATGGTACTTCAACCGATCAATGCTGAGCTAAAGAAGAATTTATTACTTCAGTTTTAATGTGAAAACATGTGTTTTACCTGAGACTACACTGTCTTTTGTATTTACTTATGGCATAGCAATATAATTTATATTGAACTAACTTCCAAAACCATTGAAAATTAGTTTGAAGAAATTGAGAAGAGATTGAAGAGAACATGTACCAAACTTATATAATTATCTTCAAATATATATATATATATATATATATATATATATATATATACAATAGCGATAAACTGGGGGGGGGGGGGGGGTGAGAAAATTCTAATTTTTCAAAGGGTACCACAAGTCAAACGAGCTGATGTGTGCATCACATGACTTCCTTTTACTCCAATTTAATGTCATTTCTCATTTTTGGCAGTTTTAATGTGATTCAATAGTTTACTCTCTAAATATCAATAACAGTGGCTAAATTAAAACTAGATTAAAAAATAAATAAATAAATAAATAAATAAATGAAAAAATTGCCAAATTTGTCGCCAGGTTGGCGACAAAACTTGGCGACCAAAAGCCTGGCGATATATCGTCAAGTCTCCGCCAAATTATAACACCACTTGTGTTTACATCGAAATTAACAATGATTTCCCCCCAAAAAGGGGCAAAAGACCCCTTTAGAAACACCCGAATGCAACCAAAAGGGGAGGTGCAGAACTAAACCCCAGTAGGAGTCTAAGTACCAAATTTCAACTTTCTAGGACATTGCGTTCTTGAGTTATGCGACATACATACACACATACACACATACGCACGTACATACGTACATACAGACTTTACGAGAAAACTCGTCGTACTTAACTCGGGGATTGTCAAAATGGATATTTCGGGTGTCTGTACGTTCCTAGGCATATATCCACGTGTGGTCAGGTTGAAAAATAAACTTAACATTCATTCGTGGGTGAGCAAAACGGAAATTAAGACCGATTTTTGAGTGAAAATTTTTTCGCGAATACAATACTTCCTTTTTTGTAAAAGGAAGTAAAAAGTTTGAGAATCCCCGTGAATATCATTGTTTATCCTTTTTTGTAAGCCGCACATCACATATCGAATTCTAAGTATAATTAACTTACTGTTACAATAACAGCATCCTATCTGTTTTTGGTTGAACCACATTATATTTGATACAATTCACCCTTGCTGCCACAAACTAACCCCATTAGACGGTAGAGAAATCGTGTTTGTTGGGTTAATTACAATGATTAGCCAAAGGACTGAAAATATAGAGGGGGAAAATGACGATTTTATGTACGGCGTATAATGCATTTAAAAATGTATCTCAATATCTTAGCTTTGTTCTTAGAACATGAGAGAAGGCAAAACATGTTTAGGGAGTCATGCATCCCAAAAATCTAGTACAATTACTTGTACTGGTACATATCAAATGCCTGTTATTGCACATTGCACAAAGTGGAATTCATTAATATACGTTTTAGCGTTGCAAATTTGCCAACTCTAAATTATTTATCTTTTTCTTGTAAAATTTGAAATTAATTTTTAAATTAAAAGTCATGCTTACCGTTTCTAGTTGCAATTAAAAGTGTAACTTCCGTGAAAGCACGCTGAACTTTTCCCAGTTACAAGTTCATATAAAAAAAGTAATTGATACCAAATCAGTTAGTATAAAAGTACAGTAAAATTATACTCGATTAACACTTACAAAGCGTGTAATGACGGGTAATGTTTCGCACTACTTTTCTATGACATGCATCCTTAGCACTCAATTTAGTTCTCCAAGTTGAGTTTTTATCTTCCTTTTCAGCTTTTCATGTATAAAAATAAATGCATCTCTTGAGCATGAAATCTTTCATTCGCGACGAATTTTCTTGCTGTGAGCTCCAGCGAACTTTTTCGGTTGGTTAATTTTAAACATATTTTTATCGCCGGATACCTGAAAGGGATGGGGAGGACTCTCGAAATTCGAAAATAGTTAGATAATGCAAATAAAAATGCTTCAATAAGGGCTTTTAAATTTCTCGAAAGATGCGTTTTAGAAACTGCTTCCATTTAAATTTAATTATAGACACGCGTTAGTGATTGTTACCTTATTTTGAAAATGTATTTTTAGTTAACACTACGCTAATATCTTCGATTGAAACTCTTTAGGATATGCATTTCCTTTTAATTTATTATTATTAATTTTAAGCACCGCACTAAGAAAAATAAAACTTATTTGCCTTATTTTAGAAGAATTTGCCTTAAGAAGAGAAAAAAAAAACTTATAAGTTGGCTATGGCTTCTCTAATATTTATTTTAGATATAAACTGTACAATTACATCATACACGAATACATAAATAAATATTATATTGTATCAGGGTGAGTTCGTAAATTTTCCGTATCTGGACGGCCCTTGAGAAATAATTGATTTCAAAATCGCTAAAAATTTTATTTGAAAACAGAATTTATTTATCTATTATACCGCTAAAGACTACAGAATAAAGTCTGGCATTTATTAGTTAATAATTTGAAAACACAATTTCGTTTTGTAACTTTTTTTCTTTCTCAGGCAGATGAGGTGTGCATTATTGCCCAATCGGGTAGGGTAATTCTGCTAAGTTTCAGTTTTTATCATCTAAATTTATTTTAAAGAACGTTACTACTCAGATGCTTTGTGTAGCAATATTTTGACGTCTTATGTTTCAAAAGATGAAACAAATGAGTCAGGTCGCGGTTATATTTAAGGTATTACAGCTCTGTAAAGTTAGGTACACAAAATTCGACTACTTTCCCTTTTACCCAGAATATGGCGTAATGAAAAAGAAGTTCCTCTGCAATTAATTGCATTATCTTTATTAATTATTTTTATGCAATAAAATAACAAAAACACCTGAGTAGATATATTTCACTGAATTAAAAAAGCATACCTTTTTAGATAGTTCATGCAGGATGTTAATTATTTAATAAAAATAGTCCTACTCTTATTTTAATCAGGTCAGAGCTCTAGGTAAAACTCAAAAAATTGATTAGTTTTTTACATAGTAGGCGTTTATAAAGATGTCAAGTTCAGTAGATACATCAACTTATGAATAATTTAGAATATCCACCAAACTTAATGCATTATTTTTTCAAAAGTTTCACCGAAAAATATATCAACGTTCTGATAATTGTTTTCGGAAGTAGAAACGACTATTTATTATAAATCTTGATTCTCTTTAATTAATTTTTAGCTTTTAAGAATTTTAAGTAAGTTTCAATGCTTAATTAACATGATAGTAATAGAAGCGATGCAAAAATAATGATAATTTATTATGGAGAGCCAATTACGATGCATATTTGCGATTTTCACCGTAAATCTCATAATGCGTTGCCATAGATTTGTTTCAAGAATATGATCTGGGCTTTTGGTTTTATAAAAAAGGAGCATGTTTGTTTTGAGTAGGTAAATTGCAATTAGGATTTTTTTCCCTTTTCTTTCTTTAACTACTATGGTATTTAACTACTTATAGTAAAATATGAGTATCAGTAATATTATTTCAGCTTTTGCTTTAGGCAACAGTTTTACTATTTTATTAATTTAATTCCAAGTCTCAAAAAGGCTTATGCTAGTTTAGAGTTCTTAAGCTTAAAATTTAATTCTCATCATATAAATGTGTTGCTTAAGATTCTCAGAAATTGTAGAATTATTAGAATAAAACTTTACAAACATATAAAAAGGTTTATATGCACAATAAGCATTGGTGACAGGTACTTAATATTAAGTGGGCTTATATTTCGTAATTACTTTTCTCGAAATGAGGAATTCATTTATCGTTTGGGATTTTTTACCGAACTTTAAAGCTAAATGCTTCTAGCTTATTTAATACTTTTCACTGAATATCCTTTCTTTCCCTTTTGAAAATAATTGCTCTTTTCGCGTTAATTATGTTTAAATATTAATTTGTTTCCTAATAACTGAAATTATTTCCCCTTAATGTTAAGTTTATTTAAATGGAAACAATCTCTGCATTAACATTGAATGACTAAACTCTCTACCGTTTTATTCTATTTAATCGAAAAGTTAACGGTGCAAGAACTCTAATGTACGATGATTTAAAAATAATTTATTACAGATATTTACTCTTCTCATTTGAAAATTCATTTTTGTTTCGAAATGATAGGAAAAAGTTCTTTAAGAAATCATCCAGAAAAACATTTACTTCAAGTTTAATCTTTTAGTATGGATTGAAGCGTGTTTTTTTCTTGTAAATATATTTTTTCGATTTTTTTAAACAACGGAATTCTCCCAGTATTATGCATGAGGCTGTTTAGGTGAGAGTATACAAACCTGTTCTCGTAGGCAATAGAAAAGCTACACTAGAGGTTAGTAATGAACAGAATCTATACTCTTTGCAGAAGAATAATTTAAGAAATTAATTCGTTAAAGATGCAAAAGGCGATGCTGCCTACTGCTATTGCTTCTAGAACTAATTATTAATTCTGAAAATGAGCACATTTGACGCAATTATTGACGAGAAGTAAACCATGTTTTTTCTGTTGTAACACTAAATTATGCCTACTACTAGTGAACTACTACTACTACTACTAGTGAACTACTACTACTACTACTACTACTACTACTAGTGAACTACTACTACTACTACTAGTGAACTACTACTACTACTACTACTAGTGAACTACTACTACTACTACTTACTATTACTAGTGAATATGTTTTTTTCGTTCAAATAAAAATATAAAATAAATGAATGCACGTCAAAGTAATGTAAGGTTGCTTCTTCAAGAACGTTATAAATCCTGAAAATGAGCACATTTGACGCAACTGGTTTCAAAAAGTAAAAAAAATGTGTTTTCTTTTGTAATACTAAATTTTTCCTCTTATCTATTAAGAATCTGCTTTTCATATAAATATTAATGTAAAATAAATTCATGTACGTCTAAGTAATGTCCATTGTGTGTGGAAATGAAAATATATCAATATAACTTAAAAAAACTCCATACAGCATTACAATAATGTTCCAGTCGGGATAAAACGTTTTATAATTGTAATTTCAACACTATGAGCATTTTAAAATCTTGTGTACTAATCCTTTGATGTGCGAATTTAAATTAAAACTGAAGTGCAAGTTGATATTTTCTTTTGATAAAAGTTGACTTTTCTGCGTTTTAAACTTTTATTTATATATATATAAATTCATATACATTTTGTTTTAGGATTTTAACGCTTATTGTGGCATAGTAACTCTTACAAACTTGTATGAGAAGAATTTCACATCCCTGGTGAAACGTTTCGAGAAACTTTTGGTATTGAGAAAAATCATATATTCAACAAAATTTCACAAGCTCTTTGAAGAAGTATAGGACGTAGCAAAATAATGGGTATTTGTCTTTTTTCTGATAGCTGCATTGTTACATTTTTTAACTTAAGCAATAGAACATTTGTAAAAGCAACTGCTTTATAACCCAGAGCAATTAATGTGAACAATAACTGTTTTGAATTCCTTGCCTAGAAGATTTTTTTTTAATTAGGGGAATGTGGGGCAAAATGAAATAGTTAAGATAACTTATATTTTCCAAAATGAACAAGTTGAAAATTTGTTCTGAAAATTTAGGTGCATAAAGAAAGAACAATACATTTTATAATAAAACTTGCATTGAAACATTATGTTTTATTTTTGGAAGTAAATTTGTACTTCCAAAAGAAGGTGGAAATTTTTCACTTCTTTTTTTCATGGGGCAAAGGAAAAATAAAGTATTTTTTCTAATGAAAATAAAATATATTTCTATTCTATTATTGATGGTATTTTTGGTTAAATAAATGAGTAAGTAAAAGAATGAATGACTAAATAGAAAAAAATGAAACAATAAAGGAATAAATAAATAAATAAATAAATGAGTTAGCAAATAAGAAAAAAATAAATCAGTGAACAAAATAGTGAATGAATAAGAAAATTAGTGAGTGAATGAAATAATAAGGGAATTATTAAATGAAGGAAATAAAATGAAATTATTATATTAATAATAAATGAATGCGTAAGGGGTTTGATAAAATACTGAATAAGTAAATGAAATGAACTAATTCACTTTGCCCCGCATGCACATGAAAAATTGGACAAAGCATTTAAAATACAAATGAGCTTAATATTAAACAAATAAATATCGCACTGAATATGAGTAGATCTCAGTAAATAGTTAAAATGCTAATAACACGAACTTTATAACTTAAAAATTAAAAAAAATATTTGTTGACGAAAACAAAATATTACAATACGAGTATCGATTTTTGAAAATTGCATGTATTATGATATTCTTTGCTAGAAGTATTTTTTAATATGTACTATTGTACAATGACTGCACTCTCAGATTGAGCATAATGAGTATTCTATATTGAGTGCTGTTGCTTAATTTAGTGTTTACTCCAAATGTGAATATTGCTCATTGATAATAATCATAATAATCAATTATTATGATTGCAAGAGTATAATGCACTAACACATTTGCACAAGGAATTCATAATTTTCCTCTACCTGCTTGTAACTGCCAGTAAGTGACGAATCGAATTACTTGATCTTAGAATCTAATTCGGGCAATGCACATTGCACACATCGAAACATCCACTGCTTCTAAACACAAGCATCTATAATAAGCTCTTGCTACTCAAAGCTTTTTTTGAGCCCAACGCAAATTATATCAGCCATGGTGAGCGGCATGAGTTTAGCAGTCAAGTCTATAGCTGTTACCTTTCGGACGGCGAAAGTAATGATCGAATCTCCGATGGGATGATTTTTTGCTACAATTGACCTGTTTTTTACATCTAACAAGACAGGCGAGATGAAAAACTCGAAATTGAAATATTATACAGCAGGTAAGAAGATACTATTACGCGTGCGATAGCTTCATTCACTTTCAAAGCTGTTTTGCCTCTTCCACACCCAAAGGTCGCAGGGTTAATAATTAATGGCCTAGACACACCCTCGCCACTGAATTGAGCTGCAATATTTACAATACGGAAGTCGAAACTCATTTCCGCTATTGGATGTTATCTTTTGGGAACTCAGGTTGATAGGAATGTGCACTGAACTTGCTATAATCTACGCTAATTATGGTTTGTTTATTGACGGAAAATGGAAAAAAAGCGGATATTCGAATAATGTCCCGAAAACGGTAAATTTCGAGTAAAATAAAAGTACATGACTAAAAAAATAAATAGCCATGTTCCATTAGCACAAAATTCGACATTGAATGATCCACTATTTGGAAGTAGAGTTGAATTACAACTAGTTTTACTATAAGGGATGAAAATAAGTAAACATATAAAGGGTTGCTGCTTTATCTCCCACGTTTGTCACATTTAGGTCTTTTTTTTTTTCCCGTTAAAATGGCGATTCTGTGGTAAACGAAGGTTTTGTTTCCAGACTATGTTATTACACCTCATTTTTCAGACAAGACATTTGCACGAAAAAAAACCTTTTTTTTTTTTTTACTTCAGAAGATACCTGATTTTTTTTCCTATTAAATATTGATTTTTAATAATGCTTCAAAAAAAAAAAAAAAAAACCGCAACACTTAAAAAAAAAAGGCCTCTCAGAGTCAATTTTCATTGACCAAAAAAAAAAAAACCGGTTCATTGGAGCTATTTTTAAACCGCAATAAGAAAATTGTCTATGTTAAGGAGGAAAAGTGCGTAGCTTCGATTTAACGATAGCTGTTTTAACGATTTCCTCAATATAATAATACATTTCACTGGTCCGGATTTGACTTCATTGAATTCTTATGCTCTTCTATTTAACGATATCCTTGATTTAACCATAACTTTTTCTAATCCCATGACAATCGTTAAACCGGGGTTATACATTGCAGACAAAACTGTCGAACTGTGGAAGAGCAGGTTAGTTTATTAGTGCATTCAAAGTAGTATTGCTGAACTGAAAGTTGCTATGTGTAAGCGAGTGTTAGCAGAAATTCCTTCTCCCGGCTGTAAACTGGCTCCATTGCATTTCCATTGTAAAAGCGGCACAAAAGTGTCATATCGAAGGTTTTCTGCCATTTTATTGCCAAGCAGACAACGGTATTGCCAAGGGCTCCCGTTGCTTAAGAAAATAGATCACTTTACTCTGTGATGCAATGAATTTGTCTGAGATATTTGCTGCTCGATGTACAATTACTCAAATGTATATTTTTAAAAATTTAATTAATTAGTATTCGAACACTAAACACTATTTTTTTTTTCTTTGAAAGACAAGAAGACCGGTCACAATTTTTTCGGTACCTTCTTCTAAGTCGTGACACATGAATGACCGTTTTCAGTCTCTAATTTTATTCAAATTCCTTTTTAAAAAATACATTTATGCATTAAAAAACATTGACTTTAACGTATGTATATATCCGCCTACTCCATTCGGACATAGTTACACATTTAAACAACGAAATGCACGTTTAAAAAAAAAGTTACGGAACTTACTATTATTATTGTTATTTATCTAATCAGCCTACTAACAATTTGTACGACTTTTAATTAAAAAAAAAAAAAAACAGGAAGCTAATAAGTTGCAATTTCTGTAGCATACAGCCATCATCATGAATTTATTATTTTCTTACTCCTGTAGTTTTTTCTTTTGTTTTTCTTTTTATTTTAAAAAGCCGTCTGCTTCAATGGATGGAAATCTTCTCAAGCTGTGGATATACAGCATATTCATACTCGCTAGACGACATTTAAACAATCAAATACACGATGCAATTGATCGGTAATAAAAAGTCCTTTTTGAAATGTTCGTTTTCATAGCTCTGTTTCAGTAATAATCGGTATAAATACTGAAAGACAAGATGGGGGGGGGATAATCTACAGGGGCTCAGTTTTTATGTGCTTTCATTTTGATGATAGATAATTAGAGTTTATTGCCTGAAAAAAGAAAAAAAAATGATATTCTGTAATAAAAATTGCTGATTAAGGTTTTTTTTTTTTTTTTTTGTAATCACACTTGAAAAAAAAAATTAAATACTAAAGAAAAAAATGAATAGCGCATTCGTTTTTTTTTTTTTTTTGACATTGATATTCTGCAATGAAAATTGTTGATTAAGGGTTTTTTTTTCCTTTCTTCTTTTTTTTTTGTCCTCACACTTGAAAAAAAAAATTAAATACTGAAGAGAAAAAAAAAAAAGAATAGTGCATTCGTTTTTATCATACATTTAATATGTTTATTCGACTCAGTATGAAAACGTGTGTATACACGCACTGTTATAAGTACACTCACGTTTGTATTATGTATTTTATAAACTATATGTTGTATTATGTATAATATGCACATCTACACGTGTAATGTGATATATTATAGACACATACAATAAAAAATTTATATATAATTAATGACATGGAAAGGATGAATGTCAACCAATGACACTTGAGGATTTGAAGAGTAACAAAAAAGAAGTTTTCCGGGATTAACTGTGTAAAACGAAGACAAGGCAATGTAATTAGGCCTTAAAACTTAAAAAAAAAAAAAGAAAGCAGCTTTGAATGATGCATTGTGCGTCATTGATCTTTCCTCGTCGGCAACCCTAATGAAACGAAGTGGAAATGTTAAGTAACAATAGAACACAAAAATACAATAAAGAGGCAAAAGTACATTTCTAAATCAAATTTGATTGCAATCAAAACCTCCAATTCTAACCTATGCACGTGTCACTTCATAGCCCTTTTATAGTGAAAATGCTTTCAAATACCATCATGCCTAGTTGTTTTCATATCATCAGAATATGCGTTTTCTATTATGAATACCTTTCGTTAAGTTCGGATACTGTTATCTTGTACAAAATTAACAAATAAAAATTATAATTAAAAGCTATACATAAAAAAGGCAAATTTTTAAATGTATTATATTCGAATTCCTGAGGAGAAGTAAAAACTATCTTGATTCCAATTTAACAACTGAACAAAGACATAAAGTTTTAAAATATTTTTTTTAGGTGAACAAAATACTCTATTTTTACTGATAAAGACATAATTTCCTTTCACACAATTATGGATTTTTATTTGCGATTCAACGCGCTCGGATTAAGTACATGAAAAGGGAAAAAGATCTTGAAAAAATGAAAAGAGAATTGAAAACTATTATTCAATCCAAGAAAAACTTTTATTGAAATTTCTTTCTACTTTTACTTGAAATTGGGAACATAAGTAGGTAATGTATTCGGCAAGGGAATTCGAAAAGCTCCCTCTTCGTTTGAAAAGCTGAGAAGGCAAACCGAATTTATACTCAGAAGGCTTGAGCCATTTTCATATTCCTATCCGCCGGATCATTCTCTGCAACGGACTCTTTAATGTTCTTGTTAATGGCTCTTAAAAGGATTCTTCAATTTGAAAGAGTCGGCGCATAAAAAGATCCACTGCGTTACTTGAAAGGCGGCCCTTCCTTCCATCCCTTTCTCTCAATTTCACATTCAATTGATTCAAGATATTGCTACTGGGGAGAGGGTGCCTTAAGAACGTCATATTAATGAAATCGCTGGGCAAGGAAAGGATTTTTACCCACTCCAGAGAAGGGGTGGCAAAATAAGTTCGGATTATGCTCATTTGAACGCACTTGCCTGTGTAATGAGAAGCGATTCAAAGTTTCAACACCCTCAAAAGCAAACTAGGCACAATTCTTAAAAAGCTTCCCTTTATAATAAGAGGCTGATGGGGCGCCTTTTCTTGAGCATTATAATACCGGAATCAAATTAGGATTGTAATATGGGAAAGAACTTTTCAGTTCCCAGCCTCTAAAACATGGCAGGGGGAGGAGAGAAGGGGTGAAGGGAATTTCGAAACTTCGAACACACTTTAATGGGAGTCGGTGAAAATTCATGAGGAGTCTATCAGGTGTGAAATTTCAACAGAACAGCAATTAGCTTTTGTTTCAGTTTCATTTAATAGTTCTTGAAGGAAAAGGGAACGAGGTCCAGGGTCTTCGGCACCACTGATTACGAAATTCCCCTAGCAGTGCATAATCAAGCGGTTTTCGGAAGCCAGGGCTTGCAAAATTGGTTTTCGTTTCAACACTCCCCACCTTTCCCAGTAATTGAACCTTGAATTTTACAGCTCTGCTTGGGAATTAATTGTTTAGATTCTTAATTCATGATATTATTAGACCACAAATTAGAAGTGAATATTTTACAGGACTGGCGTACTTCTTAAATTACAAACATAAAATGTGTTAAGAAGTTTTATAAAGACAGCATTTAACAAAATTTGCAAACTATAAAGATGAGTAAATCTGGAAAGAAAATCGTACCGACAATCAACTCCAGTACACCTTGATAACATATTCATAGGTTAAATATTATTTTTATTCATTTATTTTTCATATCTGAATGTTTACTGCATACATGACTGCTATAGAAACATGGTTTTCAAAGAGATAAATATTTTTATTCCACCCTCCCCTCGCCTTTATTTTGTGAGTAAAATTATTTTGATTGACACATAGAGATGCGAAACTAAAATTTGAAATAAACATACTGAGGAAAAAGTCGTAAAAAAAAAACTATTAGGTTGTCCCACATGTTAACGAACGTTTGGGGCACCCCAAGTATGTCATTGCTCTTTTGTTTTATGAATTATTGAAATTGTTTCTTGTAAAACCGTAATTGAAGCATTTCTTCTGCAAAAATATGTATCTTACGAATGTAAAAAATAGTTCATTTTTGGAGTTATGAAACAGGGAAACATTAATTTAAGTTTTTATAAAGTAAGTAAAAGTGAAGCTTTTACATAAAAGCGGGGGAAAATAGCCTAAATATATTATATAGCAGTTTTTTTAAATATATAAATACTAGCAATAGCGGAATTTGAGCAGTACAAAACAATAACGCATGAAGAACATTGTAAATTTCGACACACAAAAGAAAAAATATTTATTTCAAACTTTAATGAAGTTGTAAGAAATAATTAGTACAAGTGGACTTCTTTTGGAGTAGTTAATAGTAAGAGCGAGAACTTCAAGAGATTTTGCACTAACTTTTGAGTAGAGCATAATTTAGAATCGCAAAAATCGCAAGAAAAACTTAACTCACCCTCACTTGTTCAGTGCCAGGGTTTTGAGAAATATATTCATGCGAAATGAACATATGATTTTCAAACAGCTTGTGTTCGAAGAATCTTGTTTATATGTATAACAATTTAATTGTTATTATCTCTGTATTTTTGAATATAAAAACTTTATTTGATGAATGTAGTTTTTTTTTTAATTGACGGCCAGTTGAAGGTTTTGAGCCGGGTTTATTGGGGGGGGGGGGGGGGGGTCAAATAAAAAGACGTGAAACAACACAGTAAATAAACACATCTAACCTGTAGTTAATCAAGTCTGAGCATTTTCGAATCATTTTTTTTTTATTTTGGATTTTTATATAAATTAATAACTGCTGCTTATTCATCCAAGAAACAATTCTGAAACTTTATATACGCATATGAAAAAAAAAAAAAAAAAACTCTGCTCATTCAGTGTGTTCAGTGTGTTCAGTTATTAATTTAATGGTCGGACAAACCCATTCAATCATAATTTTCCAAATGCTGTCCGAGTATCTAATTACATACATTCTAAATTGAACACACTACAAGGCATTGGAAAGCTATTTCTTAGTATTAGCTGATCTCCTCCCCCAATCTTGCTCTTATTTGGGAAAGTTTCCATCAAAATCTCATCGGGGCCCACTTACTGACAGCAAAGAAAGTAACCTCCAAAATCGCATATTGATCCCATTGGCGCAACGAGTATTTTGCTGTCGACGCTAAATAGCTAATCCGGTGAAGGCACTGATAAAGCTTAAGGCTAGTGATCCAACAGCAGTGATTAACTGCATTGTTAATGAATCACGTGATGAATTTCCCGTTTGTTCTGGACAGGTCGAACCGAGCTATATCCTCTTTTCCTCTATAACTAATTGTGGCGGGTATTAACGCGCCGACAGCACTGCACTCGCCAGAACTTTGGCCTTACCACTTTATCAATCTCTTAGCCTAAGCCCTCTGGATTCTGGCTTTTATTGGATTTTCGGCCAATTTCGTTGTAAGCGTAACCGTGTAAGTTTTAAATCCTGCAATAAATGACTTTTCATTGCATATTTCTCAGAGTGAGAAATGCCAAGTTTATACATGCTCTTAGATTAAGGGACATCGCAATGTTTAAAACAAAAGCGGTGTGTAAACAAAGCTCTATTTCAAGTGGTACATCTGTGAAACTGGCTTCTGTTTCTAATGTTTAGTTCCAAATGGCTACGGAAACAAATAATCAGCGGCATTTGTAAATTTATGGTAAACTTTAAAAAATTGAAGCAAATCTTGATTTAAACAGAAACATATCTGTGTGAAAAGTGATTTTCCTCATAATACTTATCTAACGGTGCAAAAATGTTATAACAGTCTAAGTTCTTCAGCCTCATATAGATAAATATAGATTTGTATCAATACATATAAAGGTGGAAAGATATATGGATGCCCCGGTTGCCAAATCGATGAACTCCACTTAAAAAAAAAAATCCTCATTTCTGCTTTAATAGTGCTTAATCAATGCTTAGCATGTGACTTTATATTAAAGTTTTGGTTCAGTACATTTCTGACCCTGTGATGGCAGAAAATGTAACACGAGGACCTATTCACTCCTATGCATAACACTATCTTCTTCATCACTTTTCTCGACTTTTTGTTTCATGAAGTTAATCGATTTAGCAAGTGAAGCATCCATATATTAGTAGATGAATAAATACATCCGTTCTTGAAATTAATGAATTATATAGATTGCTAAATATAAAAAGAAAGGTAAATACTATAGAGATAGATGGATACAGAGATAGGTACTAAGATATACCTAAATGTATATATCTATAGAAATAGATGTGCAGAGATCTATATGAGCCGATGAAGATAATTTTCATGCCGCCACAAAAACTGCTGCTGAAGGCGGAATTCCTGAAAAAAGGTGAATACCATAATTGCTTGTGGTCAGTTTTATATAAAGAAAAAAATCCCAAAAGTTTACTTAAATTTATTGTCTCCAAAACAACTGCCACGATCAATTACTTAAACGCAATGTATATGACAGACATAGTCAGAACTGTATGTTTCGTTTGTTTAAGCATGCTAGGATGATATAACATTTTTTTTTTTATTGCAAAAGCTCCTTGATATCATGGGCCTCCCTGTATCGCGGATACATGAGATTGTAGCAAAAAAAAAAGAATAAAAGATGCTATGATAACAAATTTAAAAATGTATAATACAGTACAATTAACAATAAAAAAATGTTCAACGTTTCAAAGGAGAAAAAATATAGTTAAATATCTGAAATACATCATTTTTCAGTCACTAAATGTCAGTATCATCATCTCCTTGGAACGTCAATATCGGTTGCAATAATTATCTTCGTTCAAAGAAGTAGTTTTGAGTAGATTTTCCCTGTTTCTCTGTCCATCTCTTTATTTTCATTGCTTAAAGTGCAGCTGGGACTATTACATATGACAATGCGATGCAGGTGTTTATTTAGGCAATTGTTAACAGTTTCCAAACGAAATATTGCAACTGCAATAGATCTGGGAGATTCTGGAATTTTGAAAATCGTCTCCCTCCGTTTTTTGTTTTTAATTTCTTCATGAAATTTGGTGTTTGAAACTTTTCTTTACATAACAATATAAGGGCATATAAATGAGATGCTTACCTGCTCTGGAAGAAAAGCCCAATCTTAGTTCTTTAAATATATTGATTTAAATCAATTATCGCTTTTTTTTAAGAGAGAGCGAAAAAAATGGGGTGGGGTAGAGACAGAAAGAGAAATAGATGCAAAGAAATTTTTTTTTAATGTGTAACAAGTGTATTGCTTATGTATACTCAACTAAAACAGCATTTTCTTTTTAAGAAATGAAAAATCAATTCATTTATTATACTTTTTATTTCAAAATATATTCGATACCCAAGATTATTCTTTAGAAATAGCACAAAATAATTATTTTCAGTAACGTTAATGAATGCAAATACGTTACTAAACCATTACCATTTCATTTGCTCTGGCTTAAATGATTATCACTATTTTTTCCTCCCTCTTATAGCTCGCCTTTTTGGGGGAAAAACAATTAGTTCATTCCTTAAATGAAGCAATAAAAATACAAATCTTTTGAAGAAAAGAAATGAAAGACGCAGAAAAAGATTAATTTTCAAATTTTTGAATATGTATTCGGTCATTAAACGAAGCATTAAAAAAACGGAGCGCTGTGGAGCAAAAAATAATCTTGTCACGTTAATGCTTATCCTCTTGGTCAATTATAAAAGTGCTCAATTTAAGAAATATGAATAAAAAAAAGACGTTAGACGATCACTTCAAAATTGTAGTTTTAACGCCGTATTCGGAGCAATAGCGGATTATTTTCTATGATATAAGTTTGGATTTAAAAAGAAAACAATGCATTTATTCGAAACCTTGTCAGATATAAAATACGCTTCCGAGGAATATTTTCATTTATTTATTTTTTATTTGTTAGTTTCATTTTTATGAATTGGTATTAAACAAAGCTCTCCGATTGAACTCAGTTTTTAATGTTTTTATTTTTGCAAATTACTCAGATGCAAACAAAATGAGAAACGGAATTTCAGTAACAGAAAAAAATTATATGTATGCGTTTGAATGATACAAATAATTAAAATCTCTTGCTTCTTTAAGTTTCCTTTCTAAAAGAACACAGAGTCATGGACTTCGAACATTTACGAGTTTACGGTTTTCTTTTTCTCATAAAAACGTAATTAATTTTTCTTTATATTTTCTGCGACTGTAAGGCATTGAGCGAATGTTTTCAAACAACTTCCCTCCCCCTCCCCCATCTTTCTCTATTCCTGCTTTATTGATTTTTATTTTCAAAGGATCTAATGTTTTTTTCTTAAGATAGCAGATCTTGTAAAAATGAGATTTTATATAGTATGGAAGTTCTGAAACTCGCCAACAGTTAATTATCCTATTTTCTAATCCACTGTACTTCTAAAATAAAACTTATTTTCAGATTAACGCAACTAGTTTAATCACTCAATTTGTTGGCCCAGCAACTTAATTCCTCAATCAACGGAGTAATTTGAAGGAATATTTTTTTGCGCAAGAAAAATACAAGCATAAACTTAATTTAAAGGATTTTTTTAGAAGTAGAATGAATAAGGGAAAAAAAATCCCTTTTTATGCACAAGCAAAAGAAATGTGCGAATATTTATTTTCTTCCTCTTTTTGGGAATATTCTCATTTTTCTCCAGTTTCCTCGAAGATATGTGATTATTCCTTTGACGTAATTTATTTTTCAATGACACATTAATATACTGAAGTGTTTTAATATAATGGTTTTTATTGAAATACAATGCTGTTTTATTTTCTGTGCTGTTATTCTATTGTTCTAAGATTTGCAAGAATATTTGAACAAATTTGAGTTTGATTATGGTAGACATTTGGTTTTGTATTTCGAGTTGCTTTTCCTCGTGCCTGATTTGCTCGATCCTTTTTTTTTTAATAGTTATGTACGAAAAAAGAAAAAAAACAGTTAGAGACTTGTGAATGTGCGAATCATTTATAGTTAATATAAATGTACGAACTTGAGAACAGGTCATTAAATACTTACTATAGCGTTTTAAATTTCTAAATATTAGTAGTTAAATAGCACATTTGCTTTTTTTTGAGTTTTAAAAAATATTGCTGTAATTTTTATACTGTTTGAAACTTATTTAAGAAAAAAGGACGGAACTAATTTTAACGTTTGTGGACCTTCTTCCTAAGAGTTGTTCAAAAGATACGTTGAAGTATGGCATTTATGTTTTTTAATGAAAGGAAACAAATTGCAATCAGTACTTTCTGCTTACAATGAGTTGAATGCTAAATGTGCAGACTGCTTGAAATTTGACAGGTAGAAAACATTGTTTATAACTACGAATGGACGTCTTCTGTGTAACTTTCTATTTTTGAAATGTATAAGTGGTGAATAAACGTGGTGTAATATGCTTAGCCTCTACTCAAAATAAAGTGTTACAGAAGAATTGTTCACATTAATTATCTCATAAAGGGACTTAACTTTTCCCTTTTTTAGCAAAGGAGCATTAAATGGGACTATTATTGATTTTTTTTAATGCATACTTTTGTAAGTCTGTTTTTTGAAACTTTCTGTTTCTACATGATTAATAGAATAAACAAACAGTGCATCTTCATCTTGGAATTAATGTTTGGTTATCTTCATTACAGTACTTCGTATTTGAAAATTACACACTAGGCCTGGATAAATTAAAGGCTTTTTGCAAAAAAATTATATTTTCTCATGCTATAAAATTGTGAACTGTAAGAAGAATCGAAACTCTCTAGGGAAAAGAAAACTGCGTTGAAAAAACCAGTACTAAATGCTTCTGTAACACATATCAATCTCTCTTAGATACGAAAAATAAATCATCAAAATAAATGTACAAAATGAGCATAATCTTTTCATTTCATGTAGTTCTTAATTTTATATTTCATTTAATATTTTCTATACTAGACGTTTTTGCGATAAAATCATTGAAAAGGATTAAACGAATCACTTTTCATTAATAAAATGCCAATTGCAGATTTTCTGAGACAGAAGGAGATAGCTATCACACCATTCATATTCAATTCGGGTTCATCAGATTAGCTCTAAAAATAATAAGTAAAATTTAAAACGAGTCCGTTAAGACAAAACAAATTCCAAACGACCATTTTTTTTTTATTTTTTTTTTATATTTTAATTTTTTTGCGACCTCCATACAGCCATACATCAAAGCGAGTCACAATCAGAGCCTTCTTAAAACTACATTCTGAAGTTTTTTTTTTTTTTTTTTTTTTTACTCTTCCGTTTGGCGGCGTCGATGCTTCGACCCCCAGTGCGATGCCCAAGAGAAATGGATGAAGTGCGATCTCGTCGTCTTGGATGCAGATGATCAGTTGCTCACTCAATCGGCACCTGATGGCGACATCGCCTTGTCACTTTTGATGGATGGCAAACTCAACAGCAGCTTTTCGTGCTCTGAATAGTCACTCATTCTTTTTCTGCCCCCCTTTTAGGTCGCGCTTCTATTGACAGGAGGAGTTCCTTCGAGAAGAATCTAAGTAAACTAGCCTTTGCTCGAGATTCGATATCTAATTTATGAAGAATGGCTCACTTCAGTTAAGTCTAAAATCATATCTATCACAGGGAAGGTTTGAGTCGGGAGGTTTTTGAGAGCGTTTGCAGAATGTGTTGCATATTTCTGACAAAATTATGCATCGCATTAAAATCCAGTCTTTTATATAGCACTAGTGGTACCCGCACGGCTTTGCCTGTAATAGAAAATTAAAAAGGTTTTTTTGGTTCGCCTGTATATTTACATATAATGTATGGTGAATTTTCTCGCCAATTGGCTTGGTTACGGTTTCACGTAATGATAATTTCGTTTTTTTCTCGTCCATCTTATGAGAATTTTGTTCTTAAAATTGGAATAGAAAAAGAACCACATCGAATTTTCGAAAAATCGCTTCGATGTGCACACCCCCATGCTACAAACTAACTTTGTGCCAAATTTCATGAAAATTGGCCGAACGGTCTAGGCGCTATGCGCGTCACAGAGATCCTGACAGACAGAGATCCGGACAGACAGAGATCCTGACAGACTTTCAGCTTTATTATTAGTAAAGATTTAGGGTAACTCCTTTGCCCTAAAGGAACTAAAACTTGAACATTTTAAGCAGAAAGCGAATATTTTGGAACATATTCACCCCCCCCCCCACGAAAAAAGCAAAATAGTCAACCAAAAACAATAATAATAATTCACAGGACGGTTTTCAAAAATTTGCAAAAAAAAAGAAGAAGAAGAAAATTCACGTGAGAAGGCATACATTTTTCATAGTGAGCCCGTAAATCACAATAAAAGTATCAAGTAAAAGAACCGCATAAATACCGTTATAAGGTAAAAAAATGAAAATTACATTACTATTTTTGGAAATTTTAAATAAATAAAATTACAAGACAGAATTTTAAAATTCACCGTCGATTCTCTCCCATGTCTTACTCGAAGGACGAAATTACAGGCATTTTCGGGAAAGTTACCAATAGAATGTTGCACATTCATCGCTGATTTTTTTTTTTTTAATTTTCTCAACAGTTAAAGGGTTTTGCCGGTATACTGCATTCTCGGAAAACATTTGAATGAAAACTAGAAATTATGTGAGAAATTTTTTTTTCACCTGTCACAGGAAGCCATGACGTTGATTCAAGAAGCGCTTTTTAAAGCGCTTTCAAGATATATTTTTTTGAGATTTGATTAGTAATCTGAGATTTAATTTCAGCGATGGTGGTAATATGAAAAGATTGCAATGCTATTTCATTAAAAATTTAGGAAAATTGTGATGCGATATTTTATTACTTTTATCTTATTTACATGCTTAATATCTTAAGCGCCATCTATTGAAAACAATTAGAACTAAATTCACTAACTCTGGAAGGAAAAGGCCCATCAGATGAACTTTCTGAAAAAAAAATTATTGAGGCTTAATCATTTTCCCGTTAATTTTTTTTTAACCATCAGTCTATTTCAGGACACTATATTTGTTTTAATTTTGGGAAAAAAATGTTTAATTTTTTACAATACATTTGATTCAAAAATTCACTTCTGCAAAAGCAACTGAATTTTCCTGTTTTAATATTTTAAATAATATTTTCGGGTTTAAGATTCTGAATGTTTTGTAATTAGATAATTTCATATTACAGCACAAGCTTAACTAAAGAACGCCGAAAGTTAAATACGATAAAATTTGAGATTGAATAACACAGATCCTGTTTCTGAAGTTGACTAAATGTCTTTGGGGAAGCATGCTTTAAAGTATGATATTTTCACAAATTACTATCTTTTGTGCATTCACGTGTCAGCAACCTTAATCCCTCGTCCTTGAAATAAATAACTTCCTGAATCTCTTTCATTAACAAACGTTAGGACAAATTAAATTGTACTTCCTCATATTTTAAAATAGAAAATATTCGTGAACTATATTGCCGTCGGAAGGTAAAGTGCAGTATCTGCAGAAATGAGTGAGACATTTGATAAACGCGTTTTGGATTCCACACTAACAATACGGAAATTTTGGAGTTAAAAGTTTTTTTAATGCATTTTTTTAACGGAAACCGAGTAAGCAACCTTTTAAAATAAGGTACAATGGGTGACAAAAATGCAAAAAAAAAATAAAATAAAATAAAATAAAAATGAATAAAATAAATAAATAAATAAATAAATAAATAAAATAAAATAAATTTGCAGATACTGCTCTTTACTTTCCCATGGCAGCATAATGAACCTAAACTAGCGTTTATTTCAAATTAAATCCTTTAAAATTACAAATAACTGTAGTAGTGTCGAAAGATCGATGCCTGGCTTGTATGGTATTTTTTTAATAATTATCTGCAAACATTAACAAGTTCATCACGAAAAAGTGCCTATTTTTATGCAATATGAAGTAATGATTAATTCCTTCTTATTTTGTAAATGTACTTTCGGCTTAGAAATGCTTGGAATGGTATCACATTTAGGACACTGATTTCTTATAGGACCATCGGGACAGTATGAAATTTAAATTAGGGCATCTGGACCACATAGAAGATGTCAGCGCTTTGTTGGAAGGCAGATAATGCTGGCAGCTCTCTCGATTCTTTGTTGTCATCGGCGTGACGTAATCTTCCATGGTCGACACGGAAACGTGTGGTAGTTTCAAATGGCTGAACAAACATGATACCACCCTGATGAATGAACCTGCCAAGCCTTCTCGCGGTTCGAACAGCCTCAATCGACCCACCCGAAACCCCTCGAGTCCCCACTCATCAGGCGATTAATTAACGCTTTGAGAATTTGCCGGCTACTTTGCTTTAGTATCAAGTCATTAACATGAAAGTGGGAGGGTTTTAGATTCTTTAAGCAGACGACTTCATACGCTGTTTGTTCTCTCTGCATGAAGGGGGTCACTTACCGGCGGTCTTTTCTTATGCAGAACTGAGTTGGGAAGAGAGGTGTGGCTGCTTCTCGACCCTAACTGTTAACATTTTATTGTTAGGTAGTTCTTCAATTTAAGGGAAATTTCCTAGACTAAGCGAAGAAAATGATCATAAATCATGGGCGAGTTAAAGGCTCACGATACTTAACACTCTACTTCAGACCGTTTTCGCTCCTCGCGTATTAAAGTTTCTTTCGCCACTCAGTTTTATTCATTATTATTCTTCGAAATATTTCAGCATTGTAACTTTTGATGAACCATCTCATCTATTCGTAATAATTTGGGATGGTGAAGAAAAATTAATTGTATACAAATTTAAATCTTACATTCTGCTTACCTAACGAAACTTAGAAATAAACCAAGACTTATCATTATGAAATAAAGAAGGTTGTAAAATTCTTTTTAGATTAATTTCGTCGCAAAACTGATCAAAAATATAGTAGAGCAATTCCAAGTTATTGCTACCTTTTTTCAATCGGATCTAAAGGCTTAGCTGGAACATGCAATTCATGTGCCACAGGTTTAGCATAGTTGATTTGTAGTGAAACAACTATGTCAATTGTATTCCATCATAGTGACTTGGAATTTTTAAAAAAAGTGTCTATGTCGACAAGGGCAATTGATGCATAGTTTAGCTGTCTATATTGTATGGATCAAATGTTAGTTTGTTGTGCATGCAAACTGCTTTTGAAAGAGAACATTGAATACAATTCATGAAATTTTATAAAATGTTTCAGTATGAGATTTTTCTTCTTTGTCAATGCATCGGGTGCTCTTTTTATACAGTTTTTTTTTTTTTTTTTTACATTGCCCTCCACGAGGGGAAGTGTCCTTTATTTGAGGTCTTCATTTTTTTTTCAGCCAATTGTAGAAGCCACTGTGTAAGTTGCCTGGAAAAAAAAATTAAAAAATGGTGGCTCCAAAGTAAGCCACCGTACTTCAAATTGTTTAGTGCTGCTTAGATGTTTCATTCGTTTCTGTAAATTCACGTGACACTTTTTGACCATTCCTTCTCTTTCAAATAGCTTTGTCCTGCTCGGGATACTACCGCTTATAATTTGCATTGTTACCTTAACGTACATTTACTGACAAAATTAAAAGTTAAATTACAATACATTTTGCGCAGTCACATTTTTATTAATTACCTCTAAAATTGAAAGATTTGTAAAAGTAATAAGTTACTCGTAGATAAAAGTGATAAAATTTTGTATTTGTACAGAAAACCATTTCCTCATTAAAAATTTTTTGAATTCACACTGATTTTCTCATAGTGGAAAAGTCCATTATTACAAAATGAATTTTCAATTATAGAAATAATTTATCTTTATCTGCCTTTATAGAAAAAATACACAAGTCTACATACGAAATGGAAATTTGTTAGAAATAAAAATTTTCAATTTGATTGAGTTTTGAATGAAATAATAGCAAATCAAATCAAATGCCACATAGAGTGCATAAATTCTTTTTAACAAAAAACTATTTGTAACCATTGATCTATATATAGCTCTCATAAGTAATAAACATTCTTATTTGAAAACCTGATCTTTGACATATTACTAAAAAAGGAAGAAAAAAAGAGGGAAAAGTCTTTCGAAAAGCTTTCGCTAAAATATTTAATCAAACCTGTCACTTATCGGTTTTTACTGGATACAAATCGAAAGCTTTATTGAATCTTAAAAAAAATGAGGATAGTGAAACAGTAACAGTGTTCTAGAGAAGTGCTTCAGGGCATACCTTGAAGTACGTTAAGTTTTGCTGACAACATGCCGCATGATATTCTTTTCATTACCTTCCTTCTAAGAACAAGAGAAGATATTTGAACGAAATGTACTGAAATAGAAGGAGCTATAAAAAGACAAGTAAAATGAAAAAAAGTCCTTTCCAAGATCCTAAGTATGGAGTATAACGATAAAAATCGCTGATCTGGCTCTTTTACCAATCCCATGGTCGTAATGATTGAAAACGTATCAAGCACCTTCAAGCAAGGCGAGGGATTCGATTTTTTTTTTCTTTTCTTCGTCTTGACTTCTCTCACCACGTATAATATGAAATGTAAGCTGTTTTCCGATATGATGGCACACAACTAAAGTTGGTTCCTGCCCTTTCTATTGTTTTCCTCCCTTTTTACATCTCACACTTGATAGCGCCCGAATAGATAATCTACAAGTAATTGCCGATGGAAAAAAAAATCTCCGAGAAATAAAACAAAAGGGTTGTGAAAATCGGTTTTACCGTTGTGCTATTCATTCATTGACTTGAATCTTTTGGAGGAAAGAAGATTTGTTTTTGAGACATAGTATTTGAAGTTTTATTCGATAGGTCATGGGGAGAAGGTATGGTAGGGTAAAAATATTTTACGATCATATTCTTTTTAAAATTAAAATTTATCTCGGGAAGGAGCTGTTACTCGTCCTGTACTTCTCTTGAGTTACTCGAGTGTTTATTGCAACAGTTTGTTTGAAAGTCAAACATACTCAAGATTTCAGATCTTGTCCGGATTGTTATAAAAACTAAGTCTCAGTCAACTCTAAGTGTACTCTAATATGTGCTAACTATGACTTTATATCTTTTGGGCAATAATGGACTAACCCCCTATTCTTTAATATTCAAGAGTATTAATCTAAAAAATGGTTCTTAAAATACTTAAAACTTTGCAGTGCATTAGAATTTAGGTAGCGTCGTCCAATGCACTTCGAGCACATATTTTTGCTTTTATTTATTGATGTTAGGAAAAGGATTCACTCATCTTTTTTTTGCACTGTGATGTCACCAATTACGTCAAAAGATGTTTAACATTTTTGTTTTTGCGTTAGAACAAAAACTGGTGTTTACACAGTTTGTTACTTAATTTAAACACGTCGAGTCTTTTAAATGTTTTATCTATATGTACGTATTAATTTTCAGAACTTTATTCTCTCCTTTAATGACTCTGTCGATCTCTTCTCCTTAGTTATTTTAACACAATACGAGTTCAATGATTTAATCATTTACAATGATTTCGGATTGATGAATGTAGGATTAACATTTCGAATTGTATTTGTTTGTTGTACTTAATAATGTTTAACACGTATAACACAAACAATGTTATACCTAAGCAATAAATAAATACCTTTGTGCCGAGGAATAACAGGAAATGTCCAACGTTGTTTAGCACAAATAAACAGATTACAGAATACACGTGTTTCGGGGTTTCAAGGAACCCCTTTTTCAATTCAAAGGTGTGAGCTTCTAGTGTCTTTACATCTAGAAGCTCACACCTTTGAAATGAAAAAGAGGTTCCTTGAAACCCCGGAACATGTGTATGTGTATTCTGTAATCTGTTTATTTGTGCTAAACAACGTTGGATATTTCCTGTTAATGTTATACCTACTTCATGAACTTATCTTTTAGGTTAGTTCATACTCATTTTAAAATTCAAATGTTTATTGTGTGTGTACTGTTGTTGATTTTCGAATGAGAAGCGTTCAAGGCGGCATTTTTTTTTCAATGGTATACACGTCTTTAAAAAGTCATCTATGCAGAGGACACAGCCTACTATCTTGTTCGAGGTTCCTTCGGCTAATTTGGCTATTTTGCATTCAAACATGTGATGTCCTGCGACAATTCTGCATTAGACATAATCTGATAAATGATCTTTAATAACGACTATCATGGCAACCCCCTGATTATAAGAAGTTAAGTTTCGGTGTAGAGTGGCGGTCACAAGACCGGAGGGAAATTTAGGAAAAAGACTAAACTGCCAGATTTTCTGCTAAGTCGTGAAGACGTCTCAAATAAACTTGAGATTTTTTATGGGATTTCTATTGAAGATAAAATAGTCGGAAACTATTTTCTAAAAAGTAAGCGTCATCGATGGCGCATGATTATGATGGGAAAAAATGATCCATGAAATGCAATGTTTATATTGGAGCTTCAAAATACCAAGAAATCGCTGCAAAACGGATTCAAGGTGCTCTCGGAAAGCAACAAGGTGCTCTGCCTTGCCAATAAAAAATGCTAACAATTTTTCTAGACGTGCAGTAAATAAAATATTTTATATTAGTCCACCGGTTTACTTTATTGCTCAATCAATTTCAAAAACTCATAGAATGACATAATTGTTTTATATTGTTGAAACTACCACTAACAAGTGATTCCCTCTATCGTAATAAGTCGATGTAGCAAGTAATTGATCTGGGATCGCTTGAATTTTGTCACAAATTTCAAATAATGAAATATTTAAAAGCATAAGATCGTAACGCGTTAATGATCAACCACAATTGAACGTACATGAAATACACCACCCGCTCATTCATTTCCAGCCGAGGACTGCAGTTTCGTGCTTATTAGCACTCATCAGCCCGGCATAGGAAAGTGACTGAGCTGGAGATGGAAAACATCTTAAGGAAGCCAAGAGTGCCAAACAAACTGGTAGCTAATATAGAATTAGCGCAGACCAGACGAGTGACCAGAAGCTTTAGCCCTGGCTATTTGGCGGTAATTTACTGAATATACCATACCATGCCTGCAATCCTCGAGTTGAGCCGAATCAATGCTTCTGGTCACTCGTCTGGTCTGCGCTAATTCTATATTAGCTGCCAGTTTGTTTGGCACTCTTGGCTTCCTTAAGAGGTTTTCCATCTCCAGCTCAGTCACTTTCCTATGCCGGGCTGATGAGTGCTAATAAGCACGAAACTGCAGTCCTCGGCTGGAAATGACTGAGCTGGCGGTGTATTTCATGTATTTCTGCTTTAGCCCTGGCTATTTGGAGGTATTTTACTGAATATACCACAATTGAACTTGTTTGACAGCAGGAACTCAGGAGGCAATCATGAAACGAAAGCGTTTTTCTCCCTCTCGTTTTTCTCCCATGATTAGTGGAGTAAATATTAAATTCAACATATTTCATGGTTCTTTTCTGCTTATTTTCATTATTTCTATATATTAGCAGTCTCCTCACTTGCTCATAAAAAAGTAAAATAAAATAAAAATCACCCCTCCCTGGCGAAGCTTTATCAAACGTCGTCCCTCCACCATATCTTTGGCCGTTTTTAGAAGAATAAAAAAGTCTACTTAGAGCACCACGATAAACTGCGCCCAGCAAGAGAAAAAAAAATACGTATAAAAAAAAATCAGAGAGAGTTTTAAAAAAATCATAAAACATCGAAACTGCATCCCATTTTTTCTCCAACTTCCCGGCTCGGTCGGCAGTATAGATAAGACGTTTTAATTAAACTGTGCTATGTATACACGCTTTTTTTCTCCAACCTCGAATCTCTTTCTGTTTCTCTTGTAAGCTATCTCGAGAAATTTTCCTCTTAGCATATGTTGGCTGCTTTTGGCGTATGCTTTTCGAATAGCTGGAAAACGTGCTCGAGAGCGAAGCATTCATTACCCGCGATGAGTGGGTAGAATGAATGGAGATTAAGTTAAAAGTTCTAGTGGCATAATTTACCTTAGATTTTATCTGTTTCCATTAGTCTTAATCTGACTCTTATGTTTTTCTGCACTTTGATTAATTAACTAGACTCAGACATCTTACACACACAAACTTCTTTTGCAATGAATTGTGAACGTACTTTTAATGTATCAATCTTCACATTGATAAGTAAAAGTTCGAAGTTCTTTTTATCATGCTATTGGAATTTTCGGCTCACTTTTTTTTGGTTCAATTCAAATAATAAAAGG
Organism: Uloborus diversus; assembly: GCF_026930045.1. Lineage (NCBI taxonomy): Eukaryota > Metazoa > Arthropoda > Arachnida > Araneae > Uloboridae > Uloborus > Uloborus diversus. Next base: position 58,525,202 of record NC_072740.1, read on the forward strand.
AATTATTTTTCTTTTCAGTTTTATGTTTTATTTTCTATTTTTGTTTGCATTTTGAGAAGCACTTACTTTTTTCGTAAAAAAAAGAAAAAAAAATCTGCAGCATTGCAACTGTATTCATTCATTTGCTAGCTATTCAAAAATACTGAAAGAATCATGAGTATTTATTTCTAGTGCAACAAAGCCTCTTTTATGGACAGTAATATTATTTCTACTAATATTGAGCATGATGTATTTTCCTTATATAAAAAAATATAAAAAAAGGGAAAAAAAATAACATATCACACTTACAACATTTTTCGAAAAGCATTAGGTGATTATATTGTATTTCAGTAGGCTTAGTGGGGGGGGGAATTTCTTTTATATTATTAGTTAATCCTCATCTGAAAAATATTTACTTCGGGTATGTTATTGCTAAACCTGGTAAAATGTACAACATGTTTCGCTAATCAAATACTCCGTTTCAGAAAATAATGTAAAATAAATGGTACTTAAAAGATCATGGGACCAATGTGTCTTTTAAGCTCAAAACTTATTTCATAAATTATTAAATAAAAATGATTAATATTTTTTTCATGTTATTGAGGCATCAGAAACTTAATATTAGCAAAAAAAAATTGTTTTAAAATGACACCGTAATTCTATCTTGAAAACCTCGCCAATGGAATGCATCTGCGTTTATACTACTATTATATTTTTTAAACAACTCCTGATAGTTACTATCGAATAACTAAGTTGAGTTTTAACTCTTTAAATAAGAATTTAAAGTTTTGTCAATACTAATTCAAATATTTCTGAGTTTAACAATAAACGAACCAAATTTTGGAAAATTGTTATAGTTTTACATGTTTAATGGATCATATATGGACAATAAAGCCATTGATCGCTGCTTAAGTAGCGACACGTCTGCCATTTTGGGGCTAAATGGCGCTTTCTTCTTGCGTCTGTTATGATGAAGTAGCTTGTTTTGCTTTTCGATTGTGGTTCTTATTGATTGTGTATTAACATGCGGTAAATAAATACCACAATCTCGAAGCAAAACATGTTACTTCATGAAAGTAAACATAAGAAGAAAGCGGCGTTTAGCCCCAAAGTAGCGAACGTGCCGCTACAAAAGCTACGATTTAGGGCTTAATTAGAGACATTTGTCCTATCAATTTACAGAAAGTCTTCAGAAACCAGTTTTCACAAAATTTGACGCCATTTAATAGTTTATATATATATATATATATATATATATATATATATATATATATAAATCCGTTATCTACCGTAAATCTTATGACCCAGAAAAAGTTTAAAAAAAACAATCTTTAAGAACAAGAAAATAATGGAAATATCATATAAGTGTATTTAAATGACATTGTGTACCTCAAGATTAAATCTCGAGCTCTACCGAGATGTGAAATTATCTTTTTACCATCACATTTAATATTTACTTCATACATAAACATTCCAGATGAGGGTTCAGTTTATGTCAATTGCATGCACAATTTAATGAAACCTTACCTTTCTAAATATGTTATTAAGTAGGTACACACCCCTTTTGTTTAGGTTCTCTGAGTAATCAATAATTCAACAAGAATTTGGAAGCCCATGGGTCACAATTAGAAATTTAAAACAAGTTCCTCGCACGAAATCCAAGCAAAAGCTCTTACGTTATAGTTTAATAATTATTTTCGAAGCTGATACAAGAATTACATGTTGCAAAAGACGTGACTTGTGGAAGTGAAGATTTAACGAATCCGACACATTTGAGGGGGAAATGTTTTAGCGTTTGAATCTTTTAACCTCAAAAGTCACGTGAACTTTATTAACCCTGAGCACCGTGTAAGCATTTAAATATTTCCAAATGTGTGACTAAACATTCCATTTCAGAACTTACTCGCCTGTACGCAGTTGTGCAATACACAAGTAATCCTTCTTGTGTGCAAATACACGTACCTTTGTATATATCCAGTTACAAAGACATACGAATGCGTAGAAAGCGAAAAAGGATGTACGTTTGATTCAGCTACAACCTATAATCAGTATTCCAGCATTTGCCACCTACTGATTAGATGAGGTTCCGTGCAGAAAGGATGAAACACTGCCTGCATGCCGCTTGAATCTGTCCTAATTGCAGCACGCGGCTCTTTGCCGAAGGGATGCAGGGTCAACAAGTTCACTTTTATGAACAGCACTGTTACCAAGGTCACGTGAAGAAAACATACTGATGTTTTCGCTCCATTTCATCTTTTATTTTAGCTGCACGTTGCGATATTTGATGCGAATTCGAAGTAGTATGGAAAAAAAATCGCGATGTGTTTTTTACTTCCTTTTACGGTTCACTCAAAAATTTGCTTTAATATCCATTTTGCTCGCCCCTGAATGAATATTGAGGTTTTTTTTTTTTTTTTTTTTTTTTTTTTTTTTCAGCCCCGACCACACTTGGGTATATGCCTAAGAACGTATAAATTATCCATCCGAAATATCCATTTTGACGATCACCGAACTAATTACAACGCGTTTTCTCGTAACGTCCGTATATACGTATGTATGTGCGTATGTGTCTCGCATAACTCGAAAACGGTATGTCCTAGAAAGTTGAAATTTGATACGTTGACTTCTTGTGGGGACTAGTTGTGCACCTCTCCTTTTGGATGCGTTCGGATGTTCCAAAGGGGGTCTTTTACACCTTTTTTGGGGGAAACCATTGTTAATTTCAATGCAAACTCAAGTGGTGTTATAATTTGGCAAACGCGTGGCGATATATCGCAAAGCCTTTGGTCGCCAAGTTTTGTCGCCAACTTGGCGACACATTTGGCGATTTTTTTTTTATTTTAATTTTAGTCCACTATTGGCGATATTTAGAGAGTTAACTATTAAATCACATTAAAATGTCTAATATTGAGAACATTACTCTGTATAAAACTTTTTTGCTTCACTTCGCAACAAACTTGGGGTAAAAATATTTAAGCGTTTCTTTGCTTGCTCGAAGGCACTATTATCATTGAATTGACGTAAAAGGAAGTCATTAGATGCACATTTCAGCTCGCTCGTTTTAATGTAATAAATGACGCAATCAATAATTTATAACAAAGATATTTCTTGTTACTTTTCAATATTTAGTTAGTTGAACAGAAAAAGAACTTATGATGAGTGGGGAAGGGGCTTCACTTCACGTATTCCATACCAGATATTTTAGTTTTATTGTTAGCAGTAAGATAAATTAACCAAAAATGGACCTCTTAAGGGATATAATGCCGTCTACAAAAAAAATTTAAGGACTTAAATCATAAGTTTATTTATCCATCAGTTTTTGAATCTTTATACATCATTAATAATGCAAAAACACCAAAATGATGCTTCCATTTAAAAAAATAAGTCCGTCTTAATTTCCTTTATGCTCTAGTACCTAAATAGTTAATATGTACCAGTAATGGGCCTTCTTAAATTGGATCTCTTAAACATGTATGTTTATTAAATATAATCAAAGCCATTTTACAATGTATTTAAATAATCATGAAGTGAGGGTGTCAAAAAGGTAGTAAATTATTTCACTTTGAGGGAACCACGTGGTTTTATTTGTAATTATCCTCGGAAACCAATATTGGGCCACATGAATTAAAACTTTTACTGGTGGTTCATTACTGGTTCTTTCAGATAACAAATTAAAACATGCATAAAGTCTGATCAAATTATGAAATAAACAGAAAAGTATGAAACTCAAAATTAATTTCTGTTGCAGTAATATACCAACATGAACTGTTGAAAAATACATGACTGTAAAGGGGCTTAACATTTTAATATTAAGATCGTTTTATGTATTATAAACTTGGATTATAGACTATAAAGTGCTTAATGAAATATAAAAAAATGAAATAAAAATTAATAAATATATTTTTAGATAAATGAACATCGAGTAGTAAGACTTACTTGTTAAAGAAATTTGTTAGGACAGGAAAAACAGGTATTTTAAGCACTAATTAATAGAAACACTTGTCTACGACTGAAATATTTTCTTTTATATATTTCAACTAATCAGCTATTATTTTTTAGGTTTCAATTTGAGTACTATGTGCTTTTCACCAATCAAAGCAAGAGGTTCATTTTAGACGCGTGATCCATTACTGATGTATTTACCCTATCGACACCAAAAATCACGCAATGGCTAAAAGAACATATGAGACCAAAAAAAACCTGAATGCCTGGATTAGGTTTTAAAAAAGAAAATAAAAGATTTATTTATTTATTTTTATTTTTTGACTTTAACACCCCTAACTATTCGAAAGTGTTTTTTTTTAATTCATCATATGTATGCATACACATTTTGAATTAGAGGTAAAAGGGTAAAAGTTTGTTTTTATGTTTTATAGCATATTAAGATGTAGTGCTCTGTTTGCGTTTTATTTTGTGAAAAACGGAACTGACTCTCTAGTATATCTCAGCAATTTACTGTAGCCATGTTCTTCTTTCTTTTTTATATTTCACTTCAGGACTACCTTTTAATAACATTATTTGAAATGATGGATATCGGTTCAAGGTCCAAATAAAGTGTTACAAAGCTAACTTCAAAAAGCTACATTTGTATTATATAATAACAATATGAACGTAAAATTTATATTATTCATCAATAAACAATGATTTAGTTTTGAATCGAACACCTTAGTGCAAAAAGGGTTATAGCACTACTTTTTGCCGAAGTTAGAGCCAGGTGCGCCCCGATGAGAAGTGACGGGAGGTCACTGTGACCACTCAAAATTTTCTTATTAGGCAAATTTAGTTGATCATTTGTCAAAATTGTAGAAAACGTTGCAACATTAAGATTTTTTTATGTGTTAATTTTTTAAAATTTGCCTTTAATCATGATTAATGTTCCTTCTCATTAGATATTATGTGTGTATGATATGTTTGCATGCTCGTATTTAATCATTTGGTAAAATTCTGAATGTCATTTGACGAATTGAGAATTCTCCCCTTCTTAAAAGTTTTAGTTCAGAGCATCCCTGGTTATAGCTCTAATATTAAAAAATAGTTATGCGTAGGCAACATTATAATTTACTAAAATTTGACTGAAATTGGTTTCACAGAGAGTAATTCTAACAATATTGAACATAATGTCAAAATTCGGTTGTGAAATCCAATATATAGGGTGTTTGACTTCTTCCGATAGAGAAAATTCTTTAAAAAAACTACTTCAGGTTTAAACATAATTATTTTTATCTTAAACCCTTATCTCAAAAAGGGTTTTTTACAACAATGTACGTATACTTCTACGTGCGCGAGAAGATTTATACGAGTTTCAACTTCGCGCCAGAAATTAACGCAACCAAAATTCTACGTCTGCTGTTGATAGTTTGGTCATTATATGGATATAAACTGTTATGTTAGAATTGTGAATATATATTAAAACCAAAGGAGCACACTCAATCCCAATCCCCTTTTGCCTCGTGGTGCCCCTGAACTGTTTTCTTTCATAGACACCATTTTCAGTTTTCAATATTAGTGCCAGCTACATGGTTTTGGGTTTTGGAGAACATTGTATGATGAGAAGAAAAAAAATGAGTTAAGGATCGAAAATTAAAAAAAAAAAAAAGTTACTTGTGAATCTATTATTATTATTATTATTTTTTAAATTTTGTTTATTATTGCAAGTCTTTTGTGGTTTTTGAGAAAAGGCAATTCGTTTCTCTAATTATGTGCATCATTACTATTTTCGCTTTGACGAATGCTAGAAAGACGACTTTATGATGGAGAGAAAAAAATATATTTAGCTTTTCCTAACTACTCCCACGAGAGTTCCAAACCCAACCAATTCTTTTTTTTTTCCATCTCTTGTGCTAATATTTACAGATGAAAGCTGTCTTCATGCGTTGAGACAATGTCTCATTTTTCAAGTGCCGCTCCCAAAGTTTCTACGTAAAGTTGCGTCATTATCAAGGCAATGGATCATTTAGGGTGCCTGGCTTGTGTAGAAGGTTCCGAGCCACGGGCTACCAAGGAAGTAAAGTTAGCCAAAGCAGCTTTTCGGTAATGATTATTAATGAACGAAACAGCTGCTCGCAAAGCTTTATTAATTGGTTTATTGCTTAACTTGTTCTTCGTCCGTTATCGATTTGCTTAATAGCAATTTATTACAGACACTGTCAATCATAGCACGTTTAAGGAGAACTTCTCGTTATACATGCCGTGCCCAGAAGGCTTCTCTTTGAAGAAAAAAATAGAGAATTATTTTTATTTTTTGTTTCTAGTCTTTAAATGTAACATTTGATTTCATCAAATATGTTTGCACATTTTTTTTTAGTGATCAGCGATCAATTCGTAGTAAAAAGTAATTGTGTTACTGTTTAATAAAATATATTTTAATTAATTGCTTATTTATAGCATGATTTCCTTAATGATCACCATTCAAAGGACTGATAAGAGAATGAATAAATGATTTTAGTTCACCGTATGAAATAACAATGAAATTTTTGAATGTAAAAAATCGAATGCTAATTTATTTCTTTTTAATGACAAAATGAAATGAAAGGATTAAAAGCTTGTAAACGTTAAGGCTGTTTGAAAAATCTTCTTGTGTTTTGTGAAGAAACTTCTGCACGTAAGAAATTTTTGTAAATTTCGACATAAAGCTCACCCTAACATAATAGTCAAAAGAAATAAACAAAGACTGTCAAATCAACAAAAAAAAAAAAAAAATCGAAATAGTTATTCAATATAACTTTGCTGCAAAACGTAAACTGTTATAAGAGCTGTTGTTTGCATAAGGTGTTAGTTTCTAAATGCTTCTTAGGTATCGTCCACAAATGATGCCACACTTTGAAGGCGAGAGACGATGAAGGGCATGGGAGGTCCATTGACCTTCCAAAAAATTCTGTATTTGGCAAAATTATCATTATTCGGTATAACTTGGAATTCTTTTCCGCAAAATTTGAATATCTTTTCGGCAAAACTATCATCATTTGGGAAATGTTTAGCCCCCTTTGGCATACTTTGGAGTTCCATTCGTTAGAACTATCATCATTCGGCGAAATTTGGAGTTCCAATGAACAAAATTGTAATCATTTGGCGAAATTCGGAGTTCTATTGAAAAAAAATTATAATACAGGGTGTTTCAAAATGAATAGCGGGGTTTTAACATGTTATAATATTTATTACACCAAACTTACAGCCACAAGTGATATATCAAATGAAAGAGAAACTCAAACAGTTTTACATAATAGCCTATAAGTGTTCAATGTGAGCACCATTCGTCACTCGGCACACGTCAAGACGATATGCGAGTTCTTTCCAAACTTTGATGAGTGTCTCATTAGTAATTGCTGCAACAGCTGTTTCAATCCTGTTTCTTAATTCGGGAAGGTCGGCTGGCTGTGGAGGCACATACACACGATCCTTAATAAACCCCCAAAGATAGAAATCACACGGCGTTAGGTCGGGTGACCATGGAGGCCATGGGAAACAAGCCCTTTCATTAGGCCCCTTACGGCCAATCCAGCGGTCGGATACGGTTAGGTTAACCCTTTCAGGGGCGGTGGTTGCGCTGTGAAACCACTAATTTATGAATTTTTTTCTCTTTTTTTTCCGAATTTTTTGAATCAAAATCGCTTGAGTCCTCTTCTTTTAAGTTCAATGAACAACATTAGATGGCAGAATAACAAAAAAAAAAAAATTCGTAGGCTCAATTTCTTATTCAAATCATCAAATTTTCAATTTTTCGTTTACCCCAAAAATTGGAATTTTTTTCAGATTTTAAAATTTTTAATTAGCGCTGAAAGAGTGAATCATTTTTCTTCTTTTTTCCTGAGGTAGTCAATCATATTGTTCGAAAAGATTCAAATTCATTTTTACATGCATAAACATGTTTTTGTCCTTCCGCAGGTGGGGGGTGTGAATAAATGGGGACACCACCCCCAGTGAAAAAAATTCTGAAAAAAATTTTTTTAACTGAAAAATCTATGTCTAGATGATCAAATAAACCCATTTGTGGTGTTTTTTCTTAAGATTTCTCAAAAATTAATGACGCGCCCCTGAAAGGGTTAAGCCAATCGCGTACCTCATTATGCCAGTGATACCATCTTGCTGAAAGATAAAGTTTTCTGGTTCATCTTGTGTCAGTTGAGGGAAGAGCCGTAGCAGTAAAATATCCAGATAAGAAGGCGGATTGCAGCAGAAACACTCCACGCGCATGCGCACTGATGCCAACAAATAAAACTGTTTGAGTTTCTCTTTCATTTGATACATCACTTGTGACTGTAAATTTGGTGTAATAAATATTATAACATGTTAAAACACCGCTATTCATTTTGAAACACCCTGTATTTCGTCAAATTGAGAATTTCCGCCCGCACAAAAATTTGAGTTCGGGACGCCCCTGTTTGAGGAAAAGTATTCATGAAATTGTGACAGTTTGTGACGAGGGGGAAGAAGGGGTGAGAAAAAGTACGACATCACACATTTTGGTAAAAAAAAAAGGCATTTTTATGACACTTTGTTGATGCAATATAGCGTGACGTGGGACAATGTGAGAGGAGGGGGTAAGATAAAGGGTGACACTTTTGTGACAATGGCTAAGGGGTCAAATATGTGTCAAAAATTGTAAACCATTTATGGGCAATTCCTTTTAGCTGTGCTAGGTATCTAAAATAATTCATCATAAAATGAAATATTTTTTCGCATGATTTGTGTGCTGAAAATTATTTTAAACAATAATAAATCACATTTTGTCGTTTATCAAACAACAGCTCCAGCTTCTTCAGATTTTTATCATGTTATGCGAATATAAATAAACAGGAAAAGCTTATTATGAAATCTGCCCCTAATAGAACAATGACTAAAATAGGATCATTTAGTAAAAGTTGTGTGACGATCATGAAACAGCACTGTTAAAATCATTAACAGCTTAAAGCAACTTAGAATATATGGTGAACAACAACATTTTGACCCACAAAATTAGCAGATTACTGCACACACGTATTTTGAGGTTTCAGAGAACCTCTTTTTCAACGCAAATATTGAGTACTTGGATGGAAAGACAGCGTCAAAACGCTGTTGTTCACCATATACTTTTCCGCACAAAGTTATTAATTTATTTCTAATTTAGGAATGTCTGGCCGCGATGACTTCGCAAAGAGAGGATGCATGAACGTCTTTATAATGTCACAAAGTGACCGGTCACAAATTAAGTGTTGAAGCGAAGTCGCTCTGACGTCTCATGAAACAAATCAATGCGTACTCCCGTGAGACGTCTTAATTCTGTCACTTTATGACTAACCATTGTGACTCGCAGTGACGTCCCTGTAAAACTACCGTGTCATATTTTGATATCAATGTCACAAAGTGACCGGTCACAAATTAAGTGTTGAAGCGACGTCGCTGTGACGTCTCATGAAACAGATCAATGCGTACTCCCGTGAGACGTCTTAATTCTGTCACTTTATGACTAACCATTATGACTCGCAGTGACGTCCCTGTAAAACTACCGTGTCATGTTTTACTAGCGTCAATTGAGGCTGTGATGAAAAAGGAATGTAAGTGCTAAAATAAAAGAACTTTTATATAACCATTACAAATGGTAGGTGAACCTCTCCTCTGTCTTGGGGCAAGATATAGTAATAGTAGCCCTGGTTGGCGCTGCTATACGTCATGATTTAGATAAACTCTTTAATGGAACTTTAAACGTGTTTTACTCATAACTTGAAAATGTCCACTTGCATCCCTTTGCTTCTCACTGCCTCAATTTAAGTGCTTCTTTTATTTTGCCACCCCCCTCCAAAGAAAATGTCACGAGTTTCTGGGAATAACTTCTTGATAGGTTTTTTCTCAGTCCTTACGATGTTGTCATTAATACAAGTTTATAAAAAAAGTATCCTTTATCGTTTTACCATTCTAAGCAAAATGATAGTATATCATTTTTTGCTCGAAATCATTCTTTCTCATTTAAAGGCAATTTACTTGGCGTACATTATAATTATAAGCAATTACATATAGCTAAATAATAATAAATAACGGACACATCAATTGCTAGGATCAAAGAAGTGTAATTACAGAAGCGGTGCGAAACAAGTCTTTAGAAATATGCTTTATCCAAAGCTTATCTTTCTAAGATGCGTATTTCTTGCGTCGGTATTTTCAACACAACAAATGCATCTAACAACTACTAATTTTGTTCAAAAGATGTCCGTGCATGATATGAAATGAATAAAATTGCAAGCAGCATATTTTATAACATCAAACTTTGACTGATCGGAAATTGGTTTGGAAAATTTAAGTGATATTTTTTTGTGGTGAATCCAAACTTTAGTGTCCGTTACAAAACCCTTCATGAACAATTTATTTATTAAGTGTTATTAATAATTTTACTTTTGAGCATTTGCAATCAACTGAATTTTGAAAATGCAATGCATTGCCGAAAAAGTTCAAACATGCTCTAAAAAAATTAGCTTTAAAAAATAATGTTAGTTTCTCATAATGTAAACCTGTTAATGTTAACATGTATGGATATAAATATATATTAGTACTAACGTGTTCTTTACTAAGATATTTCTTCTTCTTCTTTTAGGTAAGCCTACTTCTTTACATGTTTGAAACTGAATATTTTGTTTAGAGATGTTGTAAGTACTTTATTTTTTGCTTTTTGCGGAGGATATTGACAGTAGTTACCTCTAAAAATACAGTATCGCCCCATAATTGGATAATGTGCTACTCTTATCCCAAAAAATATATTCAAGTATTCGGAGTCAATCAACAAACTAAAGTGAAGCGTTTTATGAGTTTAATGAAATAATTTTAACAATGAATGTGGAATATATATTTTTAAAAATAATACACAACATCGAAATTCACTGGGCAAAATGATTTTTCTTTCTCGCTGTTAAGAATAAAAGGCTAGAAAAGAAAAAGTTTTTGTTCGTAATTTTCTCAATGGAAAATTTAAGCTTTGAACTTTTCTGAGTGGCATGTACGCAAAATATTTAACTAACTGTTAATTACAAACTATTACTAGATAACATGGCATTTAATACATGAAATACACCACCAGCTCAGTCAATTCTGCCGAGGACTGCAGTTTCGTGCTTATTAGCACTCATCAGCCCGGCATAGGAAAGTGACTGAGCTGGAGATGGAAAACCTCTTAAGGAAGCCAAGAGTGCCAAACAAACTGGTAGCTAGTACAGAATTAGCACTGACCAGACGAGTGACCGAAACAATGGTTCGGTTCAGCTCGAATATTGCAGGCAAGGCAGGTATATTCAGTACGCACCTGGCTATACTGGGCGGTAACGTACTGAATATGGTATTTAATAGTTTACTCGGTGCGTCTGAAAAACATAAATATTTTGTAATAAAAACAATCCAGCTTTACCGAACACATGTGTACTTTTTCTGACGTAAGAATAATTATGTGTTATGCTTTTTCTTATTAACTGAACCGATGTGCGTTGAATAGAGGATCCACTTGCAAAATATTTTTTAAATGCAAGATTATGTAACATGACTCAGCTTTAAAATATCTATTAAAGCGTACCATTTTAAAAATAAATGACCACACAACTTCTTTCCTAAATATTTTTGTTAATTTAATATAGTTTATGGTTGAATTTAATGGAAAGTGCTTTTTTCGTCTTAATATTTCGCTTGATATTTTTTTTCTCTTACTGACTAATTTAATTTTCAACAAATAATTTAGTAGCTCTTTTACACAAAAATCTCACATTTAGAACTGTACTGACGCTTAACAAATGAAGAGCGCTGCTCTGAATTACTGTTAAGCAGTTCCTGCTTCTTTGAGGTTTGGTGAAATCTTGAAGCTGTGAGTAGGGGAGAGGAGGGATTACAAGATGTGTGACATCACGCATTTTTTATGAAAATAATGCTTTTGAAAAAAAGCGTGACATGGGACAAAAGGGGAGAGGTAAGGTGAGTGGCACATAAAGTAACACAGAGGAAGGGAGTCGATTTTTTTTAAATGTGACATCATTTATAGACAGCCTCCTATTAAAACGATCTAGTTAAACTGACAGATTTTGTCAATTTTTCGATGATATTGTACGAGAAATTCCTTTAATCACATTTTTTTTTTCTAAAATATCGACTTAACTGTACTTACGTAATTTCATAGCATTTATAACAACGTAAATAAAAAAAAAGACCCTTAGAAACCAAAACGAAGAAGAGAAAAAAGGAAAAATATAATCTGAACTCTCCAAAATGGAACGAATAAGGCAGTGGTTGTGATGTTGCTATCAATAAAGGGTCCAAGGGGAGTAAGTGAATTCTCTTACATTATCTGATATTCTCAAACACATTTCTTAAAAAAAAGCATTAACTTTTTATCAGAATTTTAATTTAGTTCTCATTAAGAGAAATTATACTTGCAGAGCAATTACTATTTGCTTGCACTCTCTATCTTTTCCCAATTACAAATGCGCACTTGAAGAAGAAGATGAGTGTTTTTTTTTTATTTTTTTATTTTTAATAAAAGCCGTCATGCAACTTTTTGCTTAACAGCTATCCCAGAAACAAATGGAATCTGTTTCCAACGTGCTTAATTGTAATTACTTCTTTTTTTAATTTAGAATTGGTTTTTGTATGTCTTCTTATAAACTGCTATAATGATTCAAGAAGGCATTTGAATTTTCTATTTCTTTGAAATATGGAGTTTAGTATTTTTAGTCGTTAAGTATCTTCCAGCTTTGAAAAAAAGGATTAAAAAACAAAATATTTACAAAAGAAAAAAAAATGCAAAACATTCTTTGCTTAAAGACAAGTTTCAAAAGTTGAAAGCAAACATTACGTTTTTACATTGCAAACAAATTGCGGCTATAGTAAAGAAAACTTGCAAAGACTCTCAAGTAGCCTTTAGATAAAATTAAACAAAAACGCTCAAACATATTTTAAAAGGATACAAAATGAGCACAAGAACATTTTTAAAAAAATAAAGCACTATTTAAATTCAAATCTAAATATTTATACGATTCTCTTTTTCTTATTGAGCATTATTGAACATGAGTCAGCGTATAGAAATTAAATGTTACTTGCTGCTAACTAAAGAAAAGACAGAAAATGAATGTTCCCAAGAAAGTTCAATAAAAAAAGTTTAAATTTGTCTGTAAATAGCTTTTAAATGAGTGAATAAATCTCAAACAAATGCTAGGAATGAATTGATTCACTCAGTTATTGATCTGATGATTTAGCACCAGCTTCCGAATGCAATATATAGTGTGACTCTGATAAGTTGAGCTCTGGCATTGACAATGTTTACCTCCTTTTCGAGCAATAGAAAGGAGTAATTGTCGCTGAATTCATTTCGCTTTTTTTTTCGTAGTTTTGCAAAAGTATTCCAACTCAAATCGGCAACTCAACTTACCAAATCCGCACTAAAATAAACTTAAATCCCCTTCGGATCACATGTCTTAAAAAAAATTTAAATGTAAAGCAAAAACATACGTGTTTTTCAAACTTGAAAAACTTTATTGTTTGTGTATTTCGTAGCAATTAAAGTTACACTGTACCTTCGATATCGGTCAAAATAATACAAGGTAAAAACTATTGATGGCTTATTAAAGTAGCAAAGGAAGTTTGCTACTTGATTAGACCTTCAATAATATAAGGCCTTTCATTAATCGATTTATTAGGTCTTCAGTGTATCAATAAAGCACCATAGTTGTGCATGCCAAATCAAAAGCCATGAGCATTCTGTTGGACGATTGAGTCGGTAAAATTTTAAAAATGTCTTTGAACCGAAGCAAAACATTATTTCTCCTATATATAATTTTAAGTTGTTATTATAATCGCTTTGTTTCTCTTCGTCTTACCGACAACAAACAAAGTAGAGTAAGAACAGGTGGTGTTTAAAAATAAAGAAAACACTGCTTTGAAATGCATACCAAAATAATATTTGTTTAAGAATCTTATTTTATTTTCAAAGATTATGGGTAAACAGAGAGGAGATAATGCAGTCTCTGGAAGCATTGAAATCGCAAATCCAGTTCATAAATGCTCTAGAAGTCGGGATTCTTATTGTGATACTGTCCGCCAGTACCAAGAATAGTAAACAAATCAGCCGCCGAGGAAATATTTCATGCCATGTGTTGAATTTTCTAATGTTATGTGTTGGTGATAAGATTCCTGCAAATAACAGTGGAAAACTAATCTTTGTTTACATGAACACATGCGTATGTGGAATGCATGTTTCGTGCACGCGTATTTCTTCTTTAGATTTACTTTTAGATATGTTATGCTAACCTGATAGGAAAAAGTTAAACATTATTTTAATGTTCCACCAATTTTTCAATTAATGCTCTACTTTTCACCTATACTTCAATGGAGAAACTTCTGAACCAGTTAAAAAATAAATAAAAAACATAAGTAGTGTAATGTTTGGCAAAGTGAAGTAGCAGTGCAAAGTAAAAGGGCAAAATATTTTCGTTTTCCAGTGCCACCTATCTGACAATATTTAAACTAGTTTCTTAACACATAGTTGATTCCAGTCAAAATATAAATGCTTATAAACATGAAGGAAAATAACTATTTAAGTCATTTTCAAAATTTGATGCAAATTTTTTAATGTTTAATGGTTTATCAAAAATAATTTGTACTATTTTAAAGTATTAAAGTTTTTGTCATTAACATTTTAAGTATAAATTAGGATCTTCTGAAATTCAGTGCAGCAGTTAATATTAGGTTTGTTTTGATTTAAAATTATAATACAATTTTATCAAATGCACATGGGACAAACTAAATGGAGAAACGTGAAAGAGTTGATTTCGTTTACTTCTTCATTCATTTATTAAATTAATTACATCTGTATTAATTAATTCATTTAGATTCCTTCATTTATTTACTCACTCTTTTATGTATTCATTCACTTATTTTGTTATTCATTTACTATTTTTCTCACTCATTTATTTTTTCTCCTATATTAAATAATTTATTCATTTACATATTCATTTATTCGTACATTTCTTCATTCATTTCATGAAAAATATTTTTAATTGTCGAATTAAAAATAATTGGTTAAAAAAAATAGTTTAGTTTTCACTTTATCTTATGCAAAATAACAAGTGAATAAAAGTTGAAAGTACAAATTTACCAACAAAAATATAAAAAAATAATATTCCAATGCAAGTTTTATTATTGATTTTTTTCCTTTCTTCATGTACTGTAATTTTTAAGACTAAAGTAAGTTATCTTAACTTTTTCTCTTTACCCCACTCTTCCCTAAATATGAATAAAATACCAAGACTTGCGTTAAAGAAATACTATTTTGATGATTTCTCAATAATAGGATACTTGCTCTATCAAATCATTGAATGAACAAGATCGCCCCAAACTTAAAATTTTTGGTAGGGAAAGTGTTTAATTTGCCGAATGAGACTTCGAACCTTTCCGAACGATAAAAAATGAGCATATCATAATTATATATATTTTTTAATTGCATTTTTTTGCAATGCTCTCTCCAAACTTGCCGAATCAACTGACAAATTTTACCGAATTAGGAAATTTAAGAATTAAAAATTGCCGAATAAGGAAATTTAGGAATTAGGAATTGCCGAATAAGGAAATGAGGTCATAGTGACGTCCCGACACCTCCATCTGTGAATGAAAGATTATTTACCTCCAAAATCAAGACTGTCTCAACAAAACCATAAGCCCTAGCATGAGCATGAGCCCCCTACACGAGCATGATCACATGACATACACTGAGCTTGAACATAACTGCAAACTTGAGAGTTTAAGCGCAAAGCTCTGCAATGACGTTCTTACTTACTATTGTTTGTTCATAGTCATAAAGAGTTTAAAGCGATTAATGATCATGTGTGGACACTCAACCCAACTCACTATTTTTGCTCAAATTGTAAATACAGTAAAACCTGTAAAGTTGACCACCCTTGTAAGTTGACCACCTGTCTAAGTTGTCCACTGTTTTCAGGCACATAATTAGATCTATCTCATATAATTCTACCTCTATAAGTTGACCACTTGCTAATGTTGACCACTAAAGTGGTGCACCGCAAGTGGTCAACTTTTACAGGTTTCAGTGTATACAAAAAATGTTCATTATCATCTATCCCATGTATTCTTCACGCCCACTTACGGCATTCGGGATCGTGGACTCAACCTTCATCTACTGTAAAGGAGAAAATAGTTAAATACGCTGAATGAACACAGTATGTTATAAATACACTTGTGTTCATTCTTTGAATCTGTTTCACTATGTTCAGACTATTGGTGTTTAATCACCCTAAAAACGCCTAACAAATCGTTTTCGTACTAAAAACGCTACAACTGAGATTAGGGGCAGTGATGAACCCTCTAATTTTTGTCGAACTATTTAATATGTCATTAGATGTACGTGTTTATAAATGCAGAACGACGTTACAAAAAGAACAAGTAAAAAATGTTTCCAGAAATCAAATTTTTATTTTATTATTTTTTTTTATTTATTCATTATTTCTTAAAATTTTATTAATGTGTTTTAAGATTGACTGAACCAAAAGCTAACTCGTTTTTGTAACTGTAAAACTGCAACAGTGTATATTTAAAGATTCTTGATGCAGAAGTTGATGTGAACAACTTGCTTTCTACTTTAGCTTTACCAATAACATTCAGAATTTTTTCTGAAGTACATGAACGTGATAAAACTGCTGTTTTGTCTGCAGAAAATGAAGCAGAAATGAAAAAAAAATGTTTCAAATAAAACAGAGGCAATGCATTGCGTCAACGTTATAGGTATTTTTTACTATTATTATTATTATTATTAATGGAAACGGAAACTAAAGAAGATACCATTGATTTTTTTAAGTAGGAAAAACAGAAAAGTTTTAGCTTGTAATTCGTCATACTAATTAGAAACGACTTTGGTGTAAAGTGAAAAAGTAAGACATTTTGTAATTTTCTGCCTCGTCTAAAAAAAGTAATGAGAAATTATATCAATTAAAACTAAGCAAAGGCGTAAACTGTCTTTTTTTAAATGTAATAAATGTATTATGTTTAGTTATTTAATTATTTTTGACGTAAATACGTTTAAGACGTTGCACTTCTTTGTACAAAGTTTTAATGAAATGAGTTTCATTGTCATGTCAGATCAATTATTTCTGAGAGTGTATATGGAATTCAGTGTAACGGGATCTCTGAGATATTCTTGTTCTGAAAGAAAGAGTTTCCAAGCTATTTTTTTAATCGCCTGAACTATCTGAAAATCAGAGTTTTTCGGAATATGTATATACCTATAAGGAACAGAAACATAACATAAATATAGAAAAACATATAATTTGCAGAAATGAGAGTAAAACATTTTTTTAAAACTTAGTTAAACTTAAAATTTGTACTGAGAGTTGATATCCGTTGCTGATATCTAATAAAGAACTGCTATTGTAAAACGAAGTTATCTTCTGTCTGGGTGAATTACACCAAAAACTTTTGAAGGATTTTACGAACTAATTGGTGTGCTCTACTGTGGTCGTCAATCGTACACTAACCATTATATAAATCAACTCAACGTAGGCAAAAATACCCAATAATTGACTAGTATAAAAAAATCAATGATAACGTTTGTATCATATTAGTAAACAGATGTTATAAATAATGTTTATAAATTTCATATCAATTCTTCAAATCCACTTATAGTAGAGAGCTGAGGTTTAGAAAAATCCAGCAACTAAATTGAAATGTTTTATCGAAACCCTTTGCGTATTTACTATATCATTCATTCTAGCGTATTTTACTGAACATCATGTTTGTCTTAGCGGATCAATATTGTTTGAAATCTTGCTTTTGGTTTTGCGAAAACAGAAAAAGTAACGGGACTATTTGCGAGTTTAAAAAGTGAGACTAAACTTTCGAGCTTTTATGTGTACAATTGAAGATGCTATACCTGTTTGAAATTTTTAAATGGGAAAATCTTTTAGTTCTGCCTACCTTTGTATCAAGAATAAATGAGCAGGAAGCAAGAAAGCTGGTAGAAAGCTCTCAGGAACTATGATTCTAAAAGAAAGAAAAACGAGCTCAAATATCCCAAAAATATAACCCGAGTTTTTACAAATATCCAGCTAAAAGAAAATCTCTTTTATAGAGACACATACACAAGAAGAAAAAAAAGAATGCATTCTTGTTGACTCTAGGAGAACGATTTTTCTGCTCAGGTGAATTTACCATTTCTATTTTTTCATTTCTGTCCCTAGACATTGAGATGTCTTCCACAGTTTTTTAGATAAAATCTATGTTTATATATATGTGAGGGCATATCTCTTCTGCCTTTTTGTCTTATTGTCATGGCAACGCGAAATTTTGCATAGATAGAGTAACGCTGGTTACTTGAATTGGCAATTCAGGACTTTTGTAAACGCGTCATTTTTCAAGATGCTTTAATACAAATGGTGCGCAATCATATTTAATGTATGTGTAAATATTTTCTTCGGATATTTCCCAAGAATTCATATTTTGCGAAATTTGTTGCATATAAATTATTGTACATGAATAAACCATACGTGGTTCGTAAATTTAAATTTACAAAAAGTTTTTTTAACGTATTTTTAAAACAATGCTGTGCAATATTTCAATGCCAACATTTTGTTCTCTTAAATTCTGTACGAAGACTGTACAGTTGAATTTAAGTATTTTGCCACAGGATTTACTGGTAACTTAGTGGTCAATACTTAAATAAAGTTTCAGCCTTACAAAAGTTTATAAAAGAGGAAGAAAGTATTTTTTCCTTAAAAAGCAAAATAATATATTTTTTTCGAAATTCACCGTTTAATGGAAAACGTTGCAATAGCGCTTATTATATGATATTTCAATAATTTACTAAACATAGTTGCATAAAAACTGAGAAAGTAAAAACAGATGACTCTCATTTAACAGTTAAAAATATTTCAATTTAATTCATTTTACTTGGACAAAAGGGCAAGGATCGCGACAAAATAAAGTTTATTTTTAAAAATGTTACTGAAAAAAGAAACGAAACAACACAAAGGGACTAAAAAATGTAACTATGGTAACAAAAGAAAAAGTTGCTTTCCGTTACAAAAATAAATTCCATTCATCCTTAATGATTCATCTCGAGAATTAAATCAAAAATTAAGAATTGCCTGGCTTGCTTAAACAAATTCTCCGTGTTTGAGCAAAAATGGCAACAGTTCCAATGTCAGATTAAAAATTGATTTTTCTTTACTCAAGATGATTTTAACTATTTTCCTCGTTAACTAATCGCATCTGTTCTTTTTTTACCGTAGGTGGAAATGGTTCTAAAAATGCATTTTTTAAGCTCTTTGCAATAAAACCAAATTTTAATTGATACGATAATTATTTCGAGTAGAAAATTCCGTTTTTCGGTCAAAAACTTGATTAAAAAAAGAACTATTAATCGATTTTTTTTTTTTGAAACGGTCTATAAACCTTCCCAGCACTAACCCAAACACACTGAAAATTTGTTCAAAATGGTTCCGATAGTTTTTGAGTTTACCTTGGACATACAAATTTGGAGTTGGTGTTTTATTTACATAAAGATTTGCATTTTTGTTTGTTTGGTAGTGATTAGAACGTATTTTTTTTAAATAGAAAACTTAAAAAATCTCAATAAGTTTTTTAAAGCTGCAAATATTTTTTTTTGTTTTGCAGAGCATTGTAAAAGTCATTCTGAGTACTTATTTAATCCTTTTTTTAAATAAAAAGTTTATGTTGTAAGAATTGTTTCGTATACTATAACTTTTCCCCCAACGTTCGTACGCTTAATATTAGGAAAATAATTCAATTTAAAATTGCGCTCGAAAAAAAGTTCATTGAATAAATTTAAATTGACTGAAACGTAACGCCTAAGAATGCAGAAAAAAAATGAATTTTATATCATCTTGATGTTACCTGCTTTCGTTTGCAAGTTTTCGTTTTGCAACAAAAGATACATAGTTTGCTTTCAAAAAAACTGTTTTAGTAGCTAAAAAAAATTCTATTTAAAAAATGCACTTTAAGAAAGCTAAGACTGAGAGAGTTAACTTTTGTTTGAAAATCGATTTATAGAAATATGGCCAAGTTTACTTGTTTATTTTTGGAAGAGCTTCATAATGTTAATTGAGATCATCTATTGAAAAATAGATACTAAATGGCACTATTATCAATGTCCTAGAAAAACTTTATCTCATAGCCATTACATTATTTACAACCATTAGTGCAATAACCATCTAGTATTTGTTATTTCAGATGGGATCAGCTGACAATGGCAAAATTTAGCTTAGAAATCATTAAATTTACACGATATCGAAGTCAAACGAAATATAAGATAAAACGACAGCAAAATTATGATTAACTCAAAATAATGGTTAATTATTCTGTCTCGTAATAAGCAGAACACCCTTATTGTTACATTTTATTCGTGTAATAATAATAAGATCATCTCATAGGTTTTACGCATGGCATAATCTTTGCACTCTTTTTTGAGAAATTGCTTTTTGGACACCATTAGTATGCTTATTACATCATTTTTAACCTTCGTGCAAAATATCAATCCCCTAAATAACATGTACTATAAACGCCCTGGAGGAAAAAGTGTTACAATGTTTCTTCTGTGGAATCCTCCTTCCGAGAACTCTAGTATCCCTTGCTGTGACAGAAATGCTTAATGATGCCCTTAACGATAGCCTCTAGTTGATTGTGATTTTTCTTTACCAGTCTCTTTCCATGGCGCTCATCATTGCTTCAAATCATTCTAGTGCAAATAATGCAAACTCTTAAGAATATCCATTCTTGGGCTTATTCTTGGGAAGAGACACAATTACTTCGAGGTTTATCTACTTATCATTTTTGCGAAATGATAACAAAGGGAGGGGGGAGGGAAGGCCTTAATAGTGTACATCATTCAATTTCTACAATGAGTTCAATATACCTTGTTCAAATTTTCAATCGTTAGTAAAAGACTTATTTTTCATCCACTGAAGTTCTGACACATTTTTTAAAACTTGCAAGGGAAGACACTTGATGTTGATACAGTTTTTCTCCTCCAAATACTAATTCATCAATTAAGTTAAATTTTTATTTTCCCGTTTAATGTTGTGATTCTGTCATATGTATATCCACGTTTATATACATTGTAAATATTTAATGAAATGTAAGTAAAATAAAAAATGTCCTTGTTGACCCAAGTAGTAATTGCCTTTTTTTTATATATTACTCAAATTGTCATCAACATTGTGTTACCAATGAATGACAATATGTATATATCAAATTTATTAAATGATGATAGCCGAAAAGCTTCATCTGCCTTTCAAGTCGGAAACTGCAAGGGAGAAAATGCAATTAATATTTTTTTTTTCGATCATGCGATGTCATGGCTTAACTTGATTTGAAAGTCAAGAAAAAAATGATACCAGAACAATATGCAATGTTTAAAAAACAACAGTTCAAATTGCACGATGTAAAATCTTTAATCTTGTAAGTTTATTAGTATTAAAGTATGCGGTTAAAGAGAAAGAACAATTTTTCCAGAAAACCTATTATAACTTACAAAGTTATAATATGTTAAACAACGTAAACTGAAACTAAATCTTACTTAAAAATTAGAACTGCTTCTCAATAAAAGAAAAGTCACAAAATACAGTCTCTACCAATAAAGGTGATATCTTCAAATTTATCTATTAGCAGAGCAAATACTTGAGAGCCTTTTTGAGATTAAAAAAAAAAATAAATAAAATAAAATAAATAAAAGAGTTCTACCTTTTTGGGCTGGTGAACCTTAGGATGGCTGGTCACCTTATGTGCTTAGCTGTTATTGCGATCATATTCTTCACTATCATGCCCTTTATTTACAGTAAAACTCTTCAGGTTGAAGAACCTGATGCCTTATGTTAGTACGGGCTGTTCGTGCGACTTTTTTAGCTAATTAACAATTTCCATAAATGTAACTGCTCAAATTTATGTTTAAATAGTACAATTGTGGTTAGTACACATTCACTGATATATAAAATTTGTAAGGGGTGTCGGGTTGTTCCTAATAGGTGTATGTGTGTGACAGAAAGGAATATTTACAGTACATCTTTGATATATCAAGCGAAACGTTGATCAACAAATCCGGAACACTTTAGGATTGCCGATCTTTTGCCCAATTTCGGTCATTAAGAGTAAAACGGATCCCAAACTTGTTCTGCATCGAATTTTCAAACACAAGAAAACATAATGTAAAAATGGTCCCTGCGGCAGTTTTACATCCATCTATTAAATTATAATCGAAGAATGACAAATGACTGCAGAAAAATTCAGTTCTCGAGCTCTCTGCAAATGAATTAACCGGCATAGCAAAAGAGTCGTGAAAATTAGAAAACAATTATGCCTTCTTTGCTCTGAGTTTTGAAGAACTAGGTGATTTCGAAGCATCTAGAGAAAAACAAAAGATGTCGACAAATTCCACATTTTATTCTTTTGTTTACATGTTATTAATCGTGATTAGATCATAATTCAATTTGTTTCGTTCCAACAACGGTAATGACAGTTTTTCAGTCGCACTTTTCTCATTTGCTGTTCTTAATAATGAAACAAAAAAGAAACAATTAACAAAGACCAAGAGTTGCAAATGAAAGAAATTCGTCAATAGCTGCATCTTCGTAAGCCTGAGATTTTTACTAATGAAATATCCATCTTCATTATAAGTGAGGGGAAAAAATGGTGATTCGCAGTAATTAAACACACACTTACACGCCTCGTTTGACCACGAGAGGGCGTTAGAAGCTCCGCTTCCTGTTCCGCACTGTTCCCTGATTGTTTCCGATTCGTTGAAGGACTCAAGACACTTTATAAAGCACTTACTTTTCTTTCTTTTCCTCTAATTTGGCACGTTTGCTAGGTTTTCTAAGCTCTTTGGGGAATGAAATTTGATTTTTTGGTTGTTAAAGCTTTTGTGTCCTATCGTAAAATGACAGAGTAAAACTTTGATTTCGGTAACAAATTAGAGTTCTTAAATAATAAAAAAAAGAAAAACTTTGTGCGTCATAATTGGAATTTAATTCTCTGAGCGTAAAAAAAAACACATCGTTCTTTATGAGAGCGTTTGGGAAAGAGCAAAAGCCGAAAGTGTCTCCTTGCGTGAAAATTTCGATCCAATTACTCTCAAGGTGAATTTGCTAAGCGTAATATTTAGTGACGAAGAAAAAAGTGACCGTGACTCGTGACTAAATTGTAGAAAAATTTAAGATTTTAGAATTGGAAATACTGTTCTGTATGCAGTGTCGATTTGACGTTTCGCGTGAGATTGCAATCAAATAAATTTTATCTTAATCGGAAATTAGAGTTTATATACTAGTACATTTCATGCTCAGCGTGACAGACTAGAATCTTTAAGGAAGAAAATGCTATTGAAGCTTTAAAAATAGCAACAGATATTTATCTGAAAAGTAGTTGTACATTGCATATGATTACAGAAGCTAGATAAGTATGTTACTTTGATAAAAAATACTCTGTTTTGTAATTGTAAATTCAAAACTTTGTGAGAAACATGGTAATTAATTAGTCTCTTACGGCGATCTTTAAAATTTATAATTACTAAAATAAAATATTAATAACCAACCAGTATAGTTAAAAGTACTAAAACGTAAGAAAATAAAGTGTTATTATTTTTTTATTAAGAGCTATAGTTATGATTTGCAGCAGTATTTAACAAGTTTCACCCGAGAGAAATTCTGTGCGACATTTCAGTAATCGCATAACCGGTATACCAATATACCGTATACCGGTATTACGAGCTACGTTGCAGTTTTTTAATACCAATGTTGACTGAGTTAAAATATCGGTAATTTCGGTATTAGCTGCAAATGCTAAATAGTTTTTAAAAAGAGTTTTCAACTTATTAGACAACTTATTTCAATGGGCATTTATTTTCCGGTGTGGTAGTCCCATAATCTATCGAAGTAAAATGTTGGCTTCAAACATACAAATTAACGGAATATCATTAACATAAAGTAGCGGAAAGAATAAAAAGTATTTGCAACACAAGATTGTGTGGTGAAATGCATTTCCTTCCGGGAAAAATGCTTTTATTTCTTCCACTTTCTTTATCCCTCGCTTGCCTTTCTGTGAAAGTTGATTTTTAATAAATTTACAAATGCATTTGTGCTATGAATAATACGTTCCAAGCATCAATAGCAACAATATTTAGTTTTTATTTTAAAAATATTTATCTCAACTACACTGGATCTCCAGAAAAATCTTTTGTGTTAATATAACAAATAGTAATTATTTATGACCAGTATTGGTTTGTTGCCCTGTCTCGTTAACTTAGCTGTATATGTATTTGCACTGATGAGACATAATTTAGCAGTTTTATTCTTCCTTTAACATTTGCATACAGGAAAAGCGTAATGGGCTGGACAAGTATATCTAATATTTTTCATAGTTAAAAAGAATTTTAAAAAGAAAACGATAAGTAATAAAATGAATTTACAACATCATCATGAGTTAAACTCATCGTAAATTTCAAACCAAATGTATTATGGAAAACGCACGCAAATCCAACTTAATCAAAAGGAAATTGTTGAAGATGATGTTAATATAATTGAAAAACAATAATTTCTCGTAGAGAGTCTACAACTTGCCATATATGCGAAAAATGCTACACACATTACAAGAGAAACACACATAAAAAATTATGCATCCAAAACTAGGACGCAGGAGACCGAACTATTTGAAGATGAACGACTCCGGGGCAGTTAGAGAAGGCGTATCGAGCATCATAAGCAGTGACACCGACCAGCGTGAATTTAAATACAGTAATAATTACAAAACATGTGCGCACTAAAATGAACTTCAGGCTTAGTAACAATTCAATAGATTCACTTTTATTCGTACTATTGTTGATTTTTTATTATTACACTTACTTTCATTTTATTTTTTTCACAATAAATTTTCATAACAAATGCCCTTTTTGCATAAAATTATAAAATATGGCAACGAAACAAGTTTTGGATATTTTTTAAAGAAATTTCTAATACGGGTAGTAAAACTTATATTAGAAATTCTGGTATCACATTAAAAAAAATACCGAATATACGCCGTCTTGGGATTGCAATACCGGTTCAGTATTGCAATCAATAGACGGTAC
Organism: Uloborus diversus; assembly: GCF_026930045.1. Lineage (NCBI taxonomy): Eukaryota > Metazoa > Arthropoda > Arachnida > Araneae > Uloboridae > Uloborus > Uloborus diversus. The sequence continues at coordinate 58,550,259 of NC_072740.1, forward strand.
TTTATTTCTGCAGCTTTTTTTTTAAAAGTTGATCAGGTTTTTATACATTCTGCAACATAAGATTATTTTCATTGCGTATGTAAATTTTCAAAATATATGTAATTTGTCTCCAAAATTCAAGAAGGGGAGAAACTAAGTAAGACAATACAATTAATGATTTTTCAAAAATAAGGGCAATAAAATGTTTTTGTTTATAGTTACACATTTCTAATATTTAGGTGTAATAGTTAAGGATTTTTTTTTTCGTTCATTTTCAGCAATTAATCTAAGACGACAAGAAAAAAAAGCTTAATAAAATAACTAAAATATTTAATAGTGTGTGAAAAGTATTACAACATGTTTCTCTTATTCTAAGATAGCAAGTTCTGTAAGTATTCAAATAGTCTTCCGTTTCCCCAAACATTATTTATAAGGCTCAAAGGATAAAAATGCGATTATCAATCCAATGCCATATTTTTTTAAACAAAAACTTATCTTTTGCAGTGGGAAAGATAGTGTTATCTCCAACTACAAGATTCATTTAAAACTCTAACATTGCTCGTTATATCCTATCTAATTGAGATGACAGTTTTTCATTTTATTTTTGTTCTTTTTCTGTCTCGCATCATAACTAAATGAATAACTCCATGATAAAAAACTTTCCTGGAACGTATTTTGTGTAAAATAAATGCAAGAATTACGGGAGAAAGAAATTTTTGACGTATTTTTATTGATCCTGATATAAAAATTAAAGTCATTTAATCATAATAAATTACTTTTTTGAAAACATAATTATTATTATATTTTCTATATTCAATATTATTCATTATTTTAATTTATTAACTTTATTTTGCATTATTTTTGTTTATTTATTTCATTTCATAATTTTATTTATTTATTCATTTAATGTAATATTGTTGTTATTAGAAGCCATTTTTAGCAAGCAATTTAATGAAATGTTGATATTCTCTTCATTCTGGGTTTCATTTAGTATTCAACTATTTCTGTATTCAATTTTGTTCTTAAACTTTTTCTGGATTGTTCGTACCTTCATTTGATCTGCCAAACCCGTGGAGCATTGAAACATTGTTGGGGAGTCAATTAGGACTGCGTTGGAGCCGTCCAGTCGCAGCCGATTTAATTTATTAATTTTGATACAAAACAGTCGGAGACGTGAGTTGAAAGCTATAAAATTCCAAGAGTAAGATATGGTCATTTTTCCTCAGAGTTCTTAACTTTGCCAGGACTCTGAAGTAAGAGTCAAAGTCGTAGAGTGAGAGTACTTATGAGGTAAAAGAGTTGGTGTCCAAAGTTCCAGGAGGGGGGGGGGGGGGTCGTAGACGGAGTCCGCCATTTTCACTCCGATTACACAGCAATGGTATCGACTACAGTGAGCACAATCATTGATCACACTCACTTTCAAATCCATTGAAATATATACGTTATCTAACTTTTCAGCAGCTCACATCTTTTACCGTTGAAAAGGCGCGGTTTAGCTACTTCGAAATACAGGCAGAAAAATTTTGAAATACAACACTTCGTATTTTTATGAGGGAAGGGGGAGGGGCAAAGGGTGTACACTCAATTCAGATTTTATCAGATAACACAAAAATCAGACTTTGAAAAATTAACGTTTTTACATATATAAAAGCTTGGGGGGGGGGGGGGGCAGGAGTAATTGACTCCCACCTGACCCTCTTAAATGAGGTCCCCGCCAAAAGACGTGTGGGCTATTTTTGACAAATGTTGTGCATGTTTAAAGTTGTTCCTTACGCTTGCTTTTCACTAAATAGTTTTATTTCTCCCAATTCGTTTCATTTATTTCTTTTCATTAATTTTTAGAAAGATTAATACTGAAGTCGACAATTTTAAATTTATAGGTTTATATTTGCAGAATCTGGCAAAAAAAATTTAATATCAAGTAATACGAAAAACTCTTAGTCGCCAGATAAATTGTCTCAGAGTTCATAGGAGAATTCAGTGTGAAATGGCATTCCTACAAATCATGCTCCGCATACACACTTAACTCTTCAATCAGAAAAATAACTAAGATAATAAATTATAAAATTAAACAAATTAAAAAAAAAAGTGCGGGGGGGGGGGGGGAAAGCTTTTACGGTATAACTATTCGGAAGATACGAATATTTACGTATAACTGTTTTGAAGTTTCGAATATTTAAGGGGGGGGGGACTAAAGGTTTTTAACAGATTAAGTCGTTCATTCTAATAGGCATTATGTGTACTTGTTTCAAAAGATGTTATATTAACTTCAGCAATAAACACGTAGGGACTGTTATTTTTTCTTGTAAATCGATGACATTTTGAATTTAATTGGTGACGAAATGACTAAATTTCTCAATCCTTAATTACATCTATAACTACTAACATATTTTGGTTTTTATTTCAGTTACGTGGGACGGTAATTATGTGTTGCTCAGAAGAAAATAAATAAAAATCGAAGCGTAATATTAAAAAGTCTAAATTTCACAAGTGTCAATTCACTTTATTTGTAAAACGTAACTTGCCTTAGAATTTTGATGGCAACAAAATTAATGAAATTACTTAAAATTGCTTTTCTTTTCCTTTCATTCTGAAAGAACTAGTCACCAGGAAATGTCTTTTAGTCTATCAGGTGATCTGATGCCCGCGATTTGTTGAGCCTTATCGATTGAAATATATTAACTTCCTATTTTTAACTCATTAAAATATTTTATTTTGTAGTTGAATAATTAATATTAAAATATTAAAATACGTAAGTATGGTTTACTACCATATAATTTGTTACATTATACAAGTGTATCTAGAAATGATATTTAAATTAAAAACCAGTAGCTTCTAATGTAGATAAGAAGAAACATGTTAGTTTTCTAAATATTTTTATGTGTACTGACAAACACCAAACTTTCTAGTAGATGGCGCCACTAGAAAATTTACATGAAAATGATGTTGGCATTGAATGGACACATTACGCAATTAAATTTAAATGTTTAAATACTTGTAATATGCAATGGATACTTCCCCGTCCGCAGTCAAATAAGTTTTTTTTTTTTTTTTTTTTTTTTTTTTTTTTTTTCAAATTCGCTATCTGGATAGCGTATATGTCAAAATTTGCAGAATGTAATGTTAGGAAGTTCCACTTACATGAACACCAGGATGAAAAAACAATAATTGGTCAAATTTAATTTTGTCGGACACACATGAAAAGTTAAAATTCATTTTCCTTGCGCTCATAATGATTCTCTTTTTTTTTTTTTTTTTTTTTGTAAATGAGTCGGTAAAACATAGTTGAGCGTTGTAAAAACTAACTACTACATTGCCAATTACAGAGTATAAAATTCGACATCAAGTTGTTTTTAAGAGATATTTTATAGATTCTTGATATTTAGCAGAGGTGCTCACATGGGGGTTCGGAGGGGGGTAGCGCGAACCGCGCCATTGAAATTTTTATAGGGTGTTTTCAGGGTTATTTGTTTTCTTCTTTTTTTTTTGGGGGGGGGAGGCTCTTGCTCTAAGGGGCTAGGGGTCTTCGCGATAATTACAGGGATTCGCCCTTGCTCTCAGGGAGAACGGGCACCCCCTGTATTTAGGACTGAACTTGATCCATATTCTTATCAGTTATTACTCATAATAAGAAATGATCATTTGTACATACTGGAATTGCAATTGAACTGGGGACTGTCTATAAACTACTGCTGAATGTTAAATCTATAAATTACTGCTGATTTCATAGAGAGTATGAATGATTATTTTAATTGTTTAATTTACTTAGTGATGTTGCCAACCAATTACCGCGTAAAAACGTAATCACATCTTTTTAACGTGTTTAAGTCGCCGTTTCTTGTAGATATTTAGCCACCGCACTACAGTTATTTATTTTCAACCGTTTCAGATGAGTTCTGATTATTCAGCTTGAAGTATCATCTCATTAACGTATTTCAAATATTTTTTTTTCTTTTTTTAGCAATTATTAATTTAATTTGCAGGTAAACGAAGGCACAGTTATTGTTTGAAGATGTACCTTAAAAAGTTTTAAAAATTGGTTTTTATTTGCTAATTAATGGGAAATAGAATATTGTGCTTGTGCAAGAAAACTTGTGAAAATATAATTACTTTAGTGATTTCCCTGAGGGACTCATCGCAACATTCTTGTTAATTTCGAGTTTGTACCTTCTTCATAATTGAATGCTTCCCCCCCCCCTCCATTTTTTTGTACTGTTTTCTGCTACAGCTTTAATATAAGAAACGACTGCTTTTTGAAGAGTCGCCGCATATTTTAACAAATCGAATAAGATGATAGTTAAATGTATTTTAATTTTTAAATGACTTTTGATACGCATAGTTAAGTCTTTTAAAAATCAACGCAATGAAATTACAGTTCAATGTTTTACTTCTCTTGTCAGTTCGTTGAATTGTACATTGAACTAAGTAAATGAATTCAGAATGGAATTTTTTGCTCCCTCTTTCGTTTCATTATTTTAAATTTAGAAATTTTAGTCGGCAAATGGACTTATACACTGCACTTAACAGTTTTACATTTGAAGGACAGCTTTCCAGTTTAACTCTGTTCTTGATTTTGTTGATTTCTGTTATAGTATTCATAATAAGTTATTGAATTGAGAAATTAAAAAAAGGAATGATGATGAATGTAAATATGGTTGCCCTCCCTTAACTAGAGATGTTAACTACATTTACATTCATCAGTTATTATTTTTTTTCCTTACTACATTTTGAATCAATTACATCTGCCAAGAGGAAATGTTACGTTACGACGTTCTGTGTTCAAAAATTTTTTTAAAAAAAAAAGCAATTATTGTATGTAGTTTCAAAACAATATGTCATATTATTCTGTCCTTAGAGAAAAATCGATATTTATTCTGTAAATGTAATTATTTGCATTGAACACTAAAGAAAAAAAATTAACACCCCCCTTCTTTTTAATAACATTTTAATAAATGTAATAATGTTTAGTATAAATAATTTTAAAGTACACAAAAAACAAACTTCACTCTAAGTTTTAAAATATTAACAAAACTTTTTAGACACAAATAAAGTTTCAAAAATTATATTAATGTTGAAAGTAGTACGTTCAACACAAGTAAAAAGGTATTATGCGTTATAACACATACACTTGAGAACGAAGTCAGAGTGAATCGCTAGTTTTCCTAACGGGAAAAGACTAAGAAACTAACCCTACGGATGCGCAATTTTTTTTTTTTTTTTTTGTAAACTTTCCTTTTGTTTTTGTTTTTTTAATTATAAAATAATTACTTTCGAAACGTCTAAAATTCTTAACAGTATTTTTATTACTGTTCTTTACGTACAGGGTATCCTGAAATTGACTGACTGTTTTCGAAACGTTATGCCGGGAAAACGGTCAATGATAAAAACAAATTCTTGCAGAAAATTCATGTGATGGGCCGTAGTTTTTTTCCCAACCATAAATTGTGAATTTTAGTTAAGAACTTTTGCAATAGATGGCGCTTTAGATAGCAAGCCCATAAGTTGAAAAAGAAGAATTGAAATTCAGTGATTTTTTCTCCGCTTGCGACATGTGATTGCAGTCGACGGTAAACATTTTGATAATATTGTTACGCAATTTCGTTCATTTAAAACATTTTTCGAAAAAGTGCGATATAATTTAGTAAGTTCCTTTGATTTACTGGCTTACAGTCAGCAGCGCCATCTGTTGTAAAATTTTTGAACTAAAATTGCAGTTCTGGGAGGAAAAATTTACAGCCCGCCGCATGAGTTTTCTGCAGGAATTATTTTTTATCATTAACCGTTTTCCTGTAATAAATTTTTGAAAACAGTCAGTCTTTTCATGTCACCCTGTATATTACAACTTATTTAATTAAAAATGTTTAAAAAACAACAAGCCGATTGTTTTTCCTTGCTGGGACAAAGGGGAAAATGAAGAAACTGATAACTTCCTGAAATTATAAGCAAAAGCGTATTTTTCCTCACCCCAGTGTCAGCTTGTGCTTCAGCCAACTCTTATTCAATTTTTCACCAATTTTCCATTTCTTAAAGTATTATTTGTATTTGACTTAGACAACGTAGCATTGTTAGCATTCAAGAATATTCAATACCTCGCTAAACTTCACAACCATTGTTTAAGTATCTCCAAACTTTAACTCCTTACATTCCGATAATGGGGGTCGAGGGCAAATTATACATGAATCAAAAATCATGCTTCACTATGCTCTTTTAATTGCTATTCGTTTATTTTTTGTATTGTGACACTGTTCAAATAGCTCCCTGGTTAGAATCAGTTTTAACTATTGTAAAACTTTTTAAGCCATATTTGAGAGATAGTCATTTTGTAAGGAAAGTGTTGTAGTTTTGTGAGCTGTTCTTTGCAAACTTTTTTTTCGTTCGTTTGGGGGGGGGGGGGTAAGATAATTTGTAACATAGTGCTTCCAATATCTTGTTTTCTGTCTTCGTTGAATAGCTTATCATATACGAATGAAAATATTGTAACACTTAGAATTTACTGTAATGTAACGTCGAAGAGTTTCAAGGAACGAACTACATTATGTAGCTCGTTCCTTGAGACGTTACAAGGTAGAAAACTATTTTTCAATACAAAATATATGGAACATATATTTTTTATTAAAAAATAGCTTTCTTTTTGCTCAAAGGATATATATTTAGGTTCCAGAAAATTGTTCCAGTTGTGGAAAAGGAAAGGTAGTGTCTGGAATAATTTTCACCCTACGCCACGACATGATTCTTTATCTGATTTTAAATCAAAGTTTGTAAGCGCAAAATAGATACATTTAATTCTAGATGAATTTCTTAATTTATTAATGTTAAAATTGAAAAAAAAAAAAACATTATCATTATGATGATGTGTGAATAGATGAAAAAAAAAGTTTTTTTTTAAACTTAATTACTATCGCCACTGCTGTATAAAAACAGTTCATTACATTGCTTTCCTTTTCTCCTGAATATGTAGAAAAGGTGAAACCTTATCTCTTCTAAATGTTTTCTAATTCTCTTTTTTTTCCCTTTGCTTAAATCATTTTGTTTAATATAATTAATTAATTATTCAGGCTATAATGAATTCAGCTGCAATTAATTAAGTTCAAAGTCCCAACTAGTATTTATTACATGTAATGGTTTTCTGCCGTAATTTATGACCTTCTTGCATCGCTTAATTGTTTCCATAATAATAGGTTTTTGAAACTAGAGCCATTTTCGAATATATTAACAAGAGATTTTAATGAAATCATCTAAATTCAATTTGATCACATTTAAATGACTTTTTAAGCTTTTATTTTTAACTAGTGGTACCCGTACGGCTTTGCCCGTGGTAGAAAATGAAAAGGCCACTTGGTTCGCCTCAATCTTTACAAATATTGGGTAATGATTCTCACGCCAATTTACTATATTCATTCGCTTGCCCATGTTACGGTTCCACGTTATGATAATTTCGTAATTTATCTTAACGTAGAACCGTATACCAAGTTGTGATGATTTGCTCGGTAAAATTTTCTTAAAACTGGAATAGAAAAGGAACAAAATCGAATTTTCGAAATATCTCTTAAAGGTGCACACTCCCATGCTACAAACTAACTTTGTATCAAATTTCATGAAAATTGGCCGAGCGGTCTAGGCGCTATGCGCATCACAGAGATCCAGACGGAAATCCAGACAGAAATCCATACAGACTTTCAGCTTTATTATTAGTAGAGATAGAGAAGAGAAGAAATTGAACAGAGATACACTCGTAAGGGTTGAAGTTTTAGTAGCGTAAGTCAAAAATTTTACAAACTGAGCTAAGCATACATTCGGGTTGCTATTTATCTGCTCTGTTATATATACTGATTACGCAAAAAAAAGAAAGAAAAAACTGCCCTCTCGGAGCAAAAGAAAATTGTCCGCATGTCCATCAACAGAAACTAATGAAAATGTTTTAACATAACTTTCAACTACTCGAAACTATGTGAGGTTGACTTATACCACTCTTATTCTTGACGTAGCTATTATATTCTTAGAGCATTCGTGAGACTTGACACAGGTGTAAAGTCTGCACGTCAAGTGAAAATGCTCATTTCTGAAAAAAAATAATTATATGTTTAAATATCTATAGCTATTTATAAATATTTGTACATGTGTCAATAAAATGTATTTTTCTTGGTGTAATTATAGTTGAATCGTTTTAAAACTAATTATTAGCACTATCATACATTTTACAGTTTAAAATAATAGCATATGCAAGGAGATTTTTGTAAAGAATTATAAGACAGGCCCCCTACACCCCACGCTGACAAAAGAAAGAAAAATATGTGTCATAAGTAGGGTCTGGTGGGGTAAAGTGGTCATAAAATCGTAAGTTTTCAACTTAAGTGAATAATAAATACAATAAATCCTTTAAAAACTTAAACTTTTTTTGTTTTTATTTTACATTGCATTATTAAAGAACACGGTACATTGAGTTTTAGGAAAATAAATATTGATTTTAGTAGTGTTATAACACTTTCTTTTCCCTTTGTATTTATGACCACTTTACCCCATGGGGTGGGGGAAAGTGGTCATAGTTAAAAATAGATGCAAAACCATTATAAACAAACCTAATATTTGTATATTTCGGTTATTTTTATAGTTACAAGTATATGCACAAGCATATGTGTGTATACACGATTATATACGTATCGTGTAAACATTAGTAAACACGTTCATATAAGAGTAGATACATGTATGCATCAGATACATGCATGCACGTGCCTACTCAAGTATATACACGAGTATATAAGCATGTATACGTGATTACCTACAGGAGTTTATACGTGTCTATACGAGTATATACGTGTCACGTGTATGTACGGGTATATGCGCGTGTAAACGAATATCTTATGAGTGTATGCACTTGTATCTCGAGTATATACGTGCATACATGAGTATATACGTGTACATTAGACGTATACAGGCATATATAAGTGTACATACACACATATGCGGATATACACGAGTTAATTCGTGGATACATCCAGTGCGTGTTTGTACGTGTCTACTCACATTGCGAAGCACGAGTATACGTATGTATCCGTGCAAACTCGATTATATACCTGTATAGATGTATATGCGTACATTTACGTGTATACACCAGTACATGTATGTATACACGAGTATATAAGCTTATATACATGTGTGCCTACAGAGTGGATCCAAGCACTTGGGCAAAAATCTAAGGGGTGTGAAGGGGAGGATAAGAAGCAAAGAATTATAAGGAACTTACGTTTGCTGACGCGCTACATGCACACAAAGCCAGAAACTGATGGATGCAAAACAAATCACAAATATGATTTTACTCAACATTTTAGTTTTTAAGAAATATTTGGCGCAGTTGTTAAAAGTTACGGCCTGTAGTAGCTCTAATACAAGCATCGCAACAAAGGCGCAGCGGCTGTTCTCCAAAAGTCTCGTTATTGCAACAGAGCGTGCTTTGTGATTGCGACGCACATGTGTCACAGCTGCAGGCCACAAATTTCATCAATAGTTTTAAAATTTTCTTGAGACCTAAAATGTTGTGTAAAATTGTCTTTGCGTAAGAAATTTTTGACCTGTTTTTCATCCATCAGTTTCTGGCTTTGCGTGCATGTAGCGCGTCAGCATTCTGTTTGTGACCATATGTTCCTTTTGTGATTCTTACTTCTTATCCTCCCCTCTTACACCTTATAATAATTTGCCCAAAAGTTTAAACTCACCCTGTGTACTTGTATATCATATCATCTCTGCATACTTGTATGTAAGTGTCTACTCGAGTACATACGCGTATATACGTGTCCACCTGAGCATATAAGTGTTTATATATATATATACACGAGTATAAGCGAGTATATACGTGTATAGTCGCATGTTTATCTGTATAGATTTTAAATATTTGCAGATACCCATATACGTATTTATTGGTGCATTTATGTGAATATGTCTATATACGTGCCTACGTATTTGCGTATGAATACGCATATTCTTGTACATTTAACCCCGTTTACTGTAAAAACAATCATATTAAGTGAAATTAATATTTAATTTATATCTGCCTTATACTTAACGATTAAGTGACATTAGAAGAACGGTAATTCATTAAGCCTAATACTATGACCACTTTACCCCATCTTACTTAAATTGTTCTAAAAAATTATCTAAAATAGATTCAGCTAACTGCTAATGAGTAAGAGTTCTTGAGACATGTAGGAAGCTTCCAATGCAGTCCAATCTGTTCATAATTCAAACAAACAAAATTTCCCAAGGAAGTTAAAAGAGGTGTTTAGATTTAAAAACTTTTCATATTGACACAAAATATTTTTTTTTACCGAATAAAATTTTACCAGTTGTAAAACTTTGTACTCAAAATGTAGTTTCTAAAAGCCCTACTTTATAATAAAATTTTCACATATATTCCAACATTTATTTCCAAGCTATAGCCATTTATTTGACGAATGACCACTTTACCCCATTGACCACTTTCCCCCACCAGACCCTACTCAGTTATTGAAACAGGAGATTGTAAACTTAATAAATTTTCTTTTGAAATATAGTAGTACTCTTATATTATGACTAGTTTTTTTCTGTATGTCATACTATTGAAAAAAATTGTATTCAATTCATGCACACAAATGGTTTTCGTTGAAAATCAACATCATCTTTTGACCTAAAATTAAAACTCTTACACAATATTACTTATCAAATATAATGGTGAGTTTCCTTTTCTCTGTATTGTTGCTTCCGATTCGCAGACACAAGCGTAATGTGCATTTTAGTTTGAAAACAATGTTTCAGAGGAAAATTTATGCATCTAAGGAAACTCATAACTCTTTAATGAATAGTTTAAACTTGGAAATTTCTTAACAGCAGAAATTCATAAGATAATCTTTGAAAAGAGCAGAAATTTTTCGATGCAGTTTCAGTTATGCGTTTATAAATTTTAGGGGATACGTCATTAATATCAACAATACTTCATACATTTGTTGATAAAAATGAAAACGAAATTTGTCGAATTCCTGAGAAGGACGGAACTTGGCTCAAATCATTTGAGATAACTTCAAAGATTTTTGCAACTTTCTGAGAATTTCTCTTCTGAGAATTTTTCCTCCCAGAATTGCAATTTTAGTTCAAAAATTTTACTACAGATGGCGCTGCTGATTGTAAGCCAGTAAATTAGTATGATTGTAAGCCAGTAAATAAATAAATATATATTTCTTAAATCAAATTTTGCAATTTCACTTGTACTTACTTTGAGACTAGTCAAAACGTTATCTTAACACTTATATATTTTTCAAAGAAATGGCAAGTTTTTAACTTCCTTTTACAAAAAAGGAAGTATTGTATTCGCGAAAAAATTTTCACCCAAAAATCGGTCTTAATTTCCTCTTCTCTGGAACTGATACTGCCTACTACTGAAAAAGCATGACAGCAATATCATTTTGAAAAAAGAAATATATATATATATATATATATATATATATATATATATATATATATATAATATATATATATATATATATATATATACATATATATATATATATATATATGATAGATAGATATAGATATATGGCGATGTATTTGGTGTTGCAATTCTTTTGTTTTCATTCCTGCAAATTTTAAATCATGTTATATCATCAAAGGTGGTTTACATGATCTGCAAAATGCTTGCTTTAATATCAGTTAAATCTAAATACTTTAACGTTCAAATTCTACGCTATGTTAAGTAGTTAAATGATCCATTAACGATTACAAATGGTAAACATTCAGTCAAAAGTTTTTAAATATGAACAAAATAAATTAATTCATGGATAATGATATAGTGTTGTTTGACAGTTGACAATTTTAAACGAAAAAATTAAAAACTGTTTTGAAACGTTCTTTTTAAAAATGAATGAACACTTACATTCAAGGCAAGTCCATTAAACCTATTAATCATTCCCTTTTTTTTTTTTGTGGCTTAAAAAAGCAAGTTTGATTATTTTGTTTTTCTTTTGAATAATGACTGTTATTTGCCATTTAAGTGCGAATTTTAGTTTAAAATTGAATTAGTGTTTAAAGTTTTTTTCATTCTTAGCTTGAGATCCGGTTATTACTGGTTCAAGCCAAATCCATTAAATTATTAAATATTGTTTCAATAACTTTTGATGGATCAAAAAAATATGTCAATGGAAAGTTTAGTTTTGTACTTCTCATGAATGTGTAATTATTATTGTTTGACATGAAAGTGTCAATGTGGTATGTAATAACAGTTATGAAACGTTCCTTTTTTATGTGAAGTGCCATACACCTAGATGCGTACTTCAAAAGGAAAATATCTTCTTGTCATTACTTAATTTATAACTATGAAATATTAGTGTCCCCTAGGCATTAAAAGAGGTCGAAAAGAATTACTTTGCTCAACAAGTTTAGTCTAAGATAGGATGCCGATGGAAAGAAATCATCGAGTTTAGTACAGGAGATTGCAAATAAATATCTCAAAGTCGGGGATCAGAGCTCCGCATCTTGATCCTTAAAGGCGCTAACATCCACTCGATTGGTCGCCGCAGACCTTCCTCCTTAGGGGAAGATGTCGGCTTGGTCTGCTAGAAGATGATAAGAGGCCAAAAGGGGGAGCATTCCTGAAATCGATGCTGATAGAGAAAAGGAGAGAAAAAAAAGAAAAGAGTTTCTCTTCCCTCGGGATTCTCTAAGAAAGATTACCTCCGAGTAGCTGCTTCAAAACTACCACAAGGTAAAGTTCTTTCAAAGTGAGCTTGCTACGGGACGACTTATCTTACTTTCTTACACTAACGTAGCCTTGACTGGGTATGATTCATAAGGATAAAAAGTGTTATTCACAGTAGGGCATCATACAGCACGTTTTGAAATCATATGAATAAGTGAATGTTGTGGTAGAAAATGATATTCTCTGTAGTACTGGAATCTCGGACATGTAGACACTGGTTGTTCAAATGGTCCATAAAACTAGAAGGAATAGTCCCAAGATGATGAAAAATGCAAAAATATGCCTAAGAGATCTTTTTTCTCGATGAAAAAAAAAAAAAACTTGGATTATAAAAGCATCGATATGTTGGTGTTTCTTAGACAAAAATATTGCTTTAATAAAAATTAACATGTTGATATAAAATAAAAACGTTGATTTGAAAAATATAAAAGTGCTCTATATAAAATTCGTATTACAAATAAATTGATGCTTAGAGATTCACCCAACGGTAAACTATAATTAGTGCGTAGCCAACATGAGGGCGAAGTGAACTCATTTCAATGCATTGCTTAAAACAGTTTCACCAACGGAGTCAAATGAAAACTAAAAAAAAGTAACGTGCAAATTTATTAGCTACGTAGAACGCATAAAAGAAAGGAGTGCCGTTGGTGAATACTCGTCATCTTTATTTTTTGCATGAAAATATGAGGCAGTGAGAAGCGAAGGAATGTAATTTCCAAAGTTTAAATTTTTGAAATTACAAACGGTAGGTGAACCTCTCCTCTGTTTTGGGAGAAGAGATAGTACTAGTAGCTCTGATAGCTGCTGCTTTACAGCATGATATAGAAAAACGTTTCAATGGAAGCCTACCTAGGACCTGAACTTTAATCGCGTTTTAATCAAAACTTGAAAATGTCCACTCACATAACTTTGATTCATATGTAAAATGATAATACCTTTTATTTTGGATTTGTTTTTAAAAATAAGTAGATGTTTAGGGGGAAAATGCTTGCAATTTTATATATGCGTACATTATTAAATACATTGTTATATTACATTATAATTTAAGTCTTAATTTTATATCAATACTTGATGCAGTTTGGATTGAATGTGTTTAACATAGAAATGCCTTATTTCAAGAACGTGCCATTTTTTTTCTATTTTGAAGCACCAAATTTTAGCTGAGTTATATGCAGAGCATATGGTCAGTAATGCAGTAAGCTTTACACGATGAGAAGAAACAGTCCACCACAACATCCGCATGCAAGGTAAAACCACTACTAGTTGACACTTATAAAGAAAAAATAAAGATTAGAAGGTCTTTTCCTTTTCAAAGTTATGGTATGGTGTTTGAAACTGCAATTCTCACCTTTCAGCTTATTTTTAGCAAACTCCACATGACATGCAATCTGCATCAGTAATTTGACGTTGTTATTTCTTGCTTACTAAGACATGCATTGTTGTCTTCAGATGAACTTATTTTTTTTCTTGTTGTAAAGAAAAAAAAACTCAACTAAGTCTAAGACTAAACCACCAGTAGTTGTCAACTAAGTGTCAACTACTGGTAGTTTTACTTTAATATCCATCGCAAATTATTTTGTTCTAAAATGCATTAAATTTATCTTTAGAGTTAGTTCTATATGAAGAATTTTCTTACATGTTTGAAACAGTTGCTATGTGTAACAGAACCAAAAATAGTAATTTTTGTTCTTCATGCTGGACAAAGAAGAGAATTTGAACAGATACCTTGAATAAATGTTTAATATTTTTACTATACGAAATACCACTTTATAGTTTTCCTCCATTATTGATCGAAATGGTGAGAAAAAAAAAAGATATTACTAGAAGCAGGATGCTACCCCAAAATTTTGAAGATACTCTTAAATACATTACTTATAGTGTCAAGTAAAGTGTAGTAATTTATAACGAAATGCGGAAATAAAAAGTCCTTTTTTCTCTGCCAAGGAATTTCGTTCAGTAAATTTATACCTGAACAAATTTTAGTGTGTACGTTACTGCCTGAAAACTGGGATACTTTTTTTTCTTTTAAACTTGTAAAAAAATATAATACAGGATAACTAATCATTTTTTATTATTTCTCTTAAACAATTTATCAAATGAAAGAATATTTCTGCCTTGTGCAGGTAAGCGGCAGTATCTGCAGAAATGAGTTTTCGAGATATTTGAAGAAATGTGTGGTAGATTCAATACTCACAATAGGAATGTTGGGAGAATTGGACTTTTTTTTGAGACTTTTTTCCAGCGGAAAACAAATAAGCAATAAAGATAACGCACAATAAATGACAAAAATGCAAAAAAAAAAAAAAAAGAAAAATAATTTGCAGTTACCCTTTACCTGCACACGGCAGATTTCTGCACGTTACCAAAATGTCAACATATGTTCCGGAAGAAAAATCATTAAAAAAAAACAACCTATTTAGCACATTTTAAAGGTCTTTTCACAATACGATTTACTTAAAAGACGTTAATTGTCCTCACTAAGATATAAAATAGTATAATCAATAAAACTCAAGTTTCAGTTTTCTCGCTTAGAGCTACTTAAAGATTCGTGGTCTTTTTACTATCAAGTATATGTGCAATAAAGCAAATTTTTCTTTTTTGCTGAAACACTATTTTTACAAATTAGGATGAATCACTATAGAGATGCAAAAAAACTTTGTTAAGCTTAATGTGTAAAATAAGTCACTGTGCATAAGGGAATGAATGCCTTGTATAATATTTGGGTTAGATTTAACGAAAAGAGTAGCTACAAAATTAATGTGTGTGCAAAAACATCATTTTTTCGAGGTATCATTCTTTAAAGAGTCTCTTACTTTTCTGAAAGCAACTGTAGTCATTCATTTTTATTATGTTCTCTTCATGTAGAATGTTTTTGTATAATGTATTACTCTATGCCATCAAACATGAAGTTTCTTTTCTAGCGTTCAAATAATCCTATAACTCCGTTGAACGTGCTAAAAAAAACTTTTCTTTTTTTCTTTGTAGGAAACTTTTCTTCGTATTTTTTTTCCATACAAATGACGAAAATGCTACTCAGAATGCTGTACTTTTGTTTTTCTTAATCATAATATTGTAATTAAAATTTTCTAGTGAGGACAGTTAAATTTCAGTTAGGCTTAGGCACACTAATGGCATGAAGTTCGTGTAACGCAATCACACAGGAACAAAATCTAAAATTCAAAACATATCTATAAAACCAACAAAAATATTGTCAATAAATCTGCAAATCTCAGTTTTTTAAACGGTATGAATCAAGATATATCCAAATTCAGAGAAATACGTAAAATGAAATTGATACTAGATCAAACAAATAGGCTAACTACTTTAATTAAAATTGCAATTTAAGCATTAAATATCTTAAAGAAGGAGATAATAGGAAAATTAAAATGGAATTACTCATCACTCTCAGAGTGCAATGTATTTAATTTTTAATTTATATTTTGTGAATAATAGGCGCGATCCGTATACCTTATCTTCCAAAGTTTCATTATTTACATCTGTTCCTAAATATATACTCTTTACCACGTGAAACATTAGCCGCCGCCATCTCAGAAGTGTTATATTGGAAAAGTTAGAAAATTATTTATAACTTATAAGTAATGATTGGCCTTTTTAAAGAATTAATATTTAAAATTCAGCTGAATGTTTGCTAATTTTCGTGCCTGTATTAATTCACTACGTTAGACGTTTTAATATTTTGAAATACATTTGTTTAAATACTAAAAGCCAATAAATAAATAAATATATATTTTTAAAATCAAATTTTGCAATTTAACTTGTACTTACTTTGAGACTAGTCAAAACGTTATCTTAACTTTTGTATATTTTTCAAAGGAATGGCAAGTTTTTAACTTCCTTTTACAAAAAAGGAAGTATTGTATTCGCAAAAATATTTTCACTCAAAAATCGGCCTTAATTTCCATTTTTCTCACCCCTGAACGAATGTTGAGTTTTTTTTCGACCCGACCACACGTGAATATATATATATATGCCTAGGAACCTGCAGACACCCGAAATATCCATTTTGACGACCCCCGAGTTATATACCACGAATTTTCTCGTCACGTCTGTTTGTACGCATGTATGTGCGTATGTGTGTATGTATCTCGCATAACTCAAAAACGATATGTCCTAGAAAGTTGAAATTTGGTACGTAGACTCCTAGTGCGGCCTATAGTTGTGCACCTTCTCTTTTGGTTGCATTCGGATGTTCCTAAGGGGGTCTTTTGCCCCTTTTAGGGGGGGGGAATCATTGTTAATTTCGATATAAACTCAAGTGGTGTTATAATTTGTCAGACACTTGGTGATATATCGCCAGTCTTTTGGTCGCCAAATTTTGTCGCCAACTTGGTGACAAATTTGGCAATTTTCTTATTTTAAATTTGGTTTCAATTTTGCCACTGTTGGTGATATTTAGAGAGTAAACAATCACATTAAAACTGCCAAAATGGGGAAATGACATTAAACTGGAGTAAAAGGAAGTACTATGATCAGCTCGTTTCAGAACGTTGTTATGTGTTAACACTTTATTTCATAACTAACAGCGAGTAAGTTTTGTATATACAGCGCGTTCAATTAAGATCTTTTTAACTGTAAATCGATATCTGTCAGCTGAAATGAAGTGTAGTTTGCTGTAGAAGTATGACGAGTCTGAACTGTTTCCCTCCAAGTTTTGTTTTAACATTTGCAGTAAAACAGTGATGATTGCTAACTAGATCATTTTCTTTAAAAGGGATGCACCAGATACAGGAATTTTATAAACCATGTCTTTAACACAGCTCTACACAAATGATTTCTGTGGAGTTATGTCATAATACAACTGTACTTTCTCCAGAGCATACGCCATTTTTTTCATACCGCAAGTAGCAAGCAACTAAGATTATTTACCACGAGTGATTGATACCCGAAAAAACACTTCGATTTCTTCATTCTTTTGCAGCAAACTACATTTCATTTCACTTGTTAGAATTATTGTTAATAAATATCATGCTTGTTTGGTATTGCGAATTGGAATACATATTGGAGATTCAAGGCAAACGACAAATGAATTGTGATTGCGAAAACTGAAAAGATGATCCGAAACGGAAAGTTATGCCAAAATACAATACATTGTTTTCTTCTTTGATCTTTACCTAATTGCTTCACTTGAGATGATGAATCAGAAAGAAACCAAACCATGATGTCACTCAGTATTTTCCTGCAAACTGAACTGGCAATCTTCCCAGATAGATTACGGATTTTTCTTACTTATGATTGTCAATCCTTATTACCAGTACAACGCTTTTTTTCTCTTTGCATCGAAAACCATCAAGTATTTTGGTTAAATTATTTATTAAAATTACTTACTGCTTAAGCTACTTATTAAAATTATTACTTAATGCTTAAATTTCCTATTAAAATGATTACTTACCGCTTAAATTGCTTATTTCT